>NW_021703774.1:138571115-139168789 GCF_005190385.1 Monodon monoceros | reverse complement strand
AAAGAATCTAAAAAAGCATGAATATATGTACATGTATAACTGAATCACTTTGCTGTACACCTGAAACTTACACAACATTGTAAATCAACTATACTGCAATAAAATAAAACAACACACACACACACCAAAAATAAGAATTGAAAGCAGTGTCTCAAGAGATACTTGCAATCCCATGTTCACTGTAGCATTATTCACAATAGCCAAGAGGTGGAAACAACCTAAATGTCCATCAACAGATGAATGGATAAAGAAAACGTGGTGTATACATACAATGGAATATTATTCAGCTTTTAAAAAGAAAGGAAATCCTGTAATATGCTACAGCATGGATGAGCCTTTCACTTATCATATGAAGTGAAATAAGCCAGAAAGACAAATGTTGCATGATTCCACTTATATAAGGTATTTAAAGTAGTCAAACTCATAGATGCAGAAAGCAGAATGATGACTGCCAGGGGGCTTGCAGGAGGGGAAAATGGGAAGTTGCTGTTCAGTGGATATAGAGTTTCACTTACTCAAGATGAAACAGTTCTAGAGATCCACTGTACAACAATGTACCCATAGTTAATAAAACTATACTGTATATATCTCATTTTTAAAATAAAAAGGAATGTATAGGGGAATATTTGGGGGCATGGGGATGGGCACAGGGAGAAGGGACTAGACTAGGGGAGGAATCCAGGCAAAAAAAGAAACAAGTACAAAGGCCCTGAGCTAATAACCTATTCAAGGAACTGAAAGAGGTCTGTTACAACTCAGGCATGGTGAGTAAGAAGAAGAGTGATAATGGATGAAAACTAGAAATGCAGCAGGGTCTGGTCGAGCAGTACTTACAGGTCATGTTAAAAGATTTGAATTTTATCCCCAAAACAATGGAAAGTTTCTAAATGGTTTTAAGTAAGGGAATAACAATCTGATTCATGTTTGGGAATCACTCTTTTAACAGACTTGCTTTTCTCTGTAATGCAGCGGTCCCCAACCTTTTTGGCACTAGGGACTGGTTTCGTGGAAGACAGTTTTTCCACAGACGGGGTGGGGGGATGGTTTCAGGATGATTCAAGCACATTACATTTATTGTGCACTTTATTTCTATTATTATTACATTGTAATATATAATGAAATAATTATACAACTCACCATAATGCAGAATCAGTGGGAGCCCTGAGCTTGTTTTCCTGCAACTAGATGGTCCCATCTGGGGGTGACGGGAGACAGTGACACCCAAAGTGTGTTGCTTATGTCCAGTCTACTCCATAATCTCATTTTGGCTGCTGTCACTGCAGAAAACCGTGCTTCACAAAGATAGGGTGTTGGAAACGGAAGCAGCCTTTTCAGTGCTTTTTGTGGCAATCTCAGGATATTCCGCCTTAGCTTTCATCCAGAACATAGGGAGATTTGAAGTTGTCTCAAACATACTTTTAAGGCTACCGTCATTTGTGATCTCAGCCAGTTGATCCTCTTCTAGCACGGACAAAGTCGATTCACCTGGCTTATTCACAAATGGGTCACAGATCCATTCCTTCCCAGTTCAGTCTTCTGTGGTTGGGAAGTAATGCTCAAACTCTTTTGAAAGCTGAGATAGGTGATCACGCACCAGCTGGGAGAAAGAAGGCCCTGGCTCAGTCTCTTTCAAAATCTCTGCTAATGTTTGAAACATGTCAAAAATCCCAATGTTCACTTGTTGCCCCCATAATTCCAGCTTGGCTTTGAATGCAGCCACTTTATCTGCCGACTTGAACACAGTTGTTGTTCTCCCCTGAAGTGACAGATTGAGTTCGTTGAGCAGGTTGAATATGTCACACAAGTAAGCAAGTTTTGCGACCCATTCTGTGACACTGAAATGTGCTGCCAGTGGTGACTATTTTTCTAAAAGAAATCTCTGGAGTGGTTCTCATAACTCAAAAACTCTGGCCAGTGATCTACCTTTAGAAAGCCATCTCACTTCTGTGTGTAAGAGAAGACGTGTGTGCTCTGCATCCTCCTCCTCACAGAGCTGCGTGAACAGATGTGAGTTAAGGGCATGTACTTTAAATATGGCTGATAATTTTAATCACATCCTGCAAAACGCTCTTAAGTTCAGGTGACATTTTTCAGCTAGCCTGCATTTCTCTACGGATGATACAGTGCGTAGACTTACATTTGAGAAACGACCTCTTTGACCCGAGTTGAGAAACCAGAAAGCCGTCCAGTCATGGCAGCTGCTCCGTCCATGCATATACCAACACAAAATGACCCATTCAGTTTTCTTGATATGTAATAATTCAAAGACTTGAATAGTTCTGCAGCTGTAGTGTTGGCTAGCAACAAAAGTGCACATAACATACCCTCATGCACATCCTCCTGAAAAATATATCGCACAAAAACAAGCACTGTTGCCTTGTTGTCAACATCGGTAGACTCGTCAACCAGGGCTGCGTACCACGGTGACTCATTAATCCTCTAACAATTATGCCTCAATATCCTCTCCTATTTCATCAATTCATCTAGTTATGGTGCTAGCTGAAAGAGGAACACGTGCCACCTTCTGAACTGCAGCCTCTCCTAAAAGTTCACACCAAATGTCCTGAGCAGCAGGCAGGATCAACTCTTCACCAATAGTAAAAGGCTTCTTAGCTTTAGCAATGCGGTTAGCCACTAAGAATGATGCTCTCAGTGCAGACACATTCGATGAAGTGGTGGCCTTCAATAGTTACTTCTATTCTTGTGTTCACATTTTTTTCTTTTGAAAAACTCCAAAGGCTTGTCTTTAATGTAGGGTGCTTGGTCTCCATGTGGCAAAGCAGTTTTGAAGGCTTCACAGCTGCATTGGATAACCGGTTGCCACATATTATACAAAGCGGGGTTGGAGAATGTCAATCACCTGTTGCAATGAACCTGTAATTTAAGTAGGACTCTTGGTATTTTCTTTTAAATGCAGCTTTCTTTTGTTGGCAGCCTTAGACTCTTCTGCTGTCTCATCATTGGGTCTTTCCCCCTTTTCAAAGAAGCTCTCCAGCGACGTTTGTTTTTTACTCATTTTGGCTAGGGTTAGCTTGCGGGCTTACCAAAACTTTTGAGACAAGTGCGCAGAGTGGGAAAGAGGCGCGGATAGAAGTGGTAAATAAAATAATGGGCAGGCCACTCATGGACTAAAATAAGTGTCGGATTCTGACTTAAAGCCTGCCACCGGATGCAGCTAACAATTGAAGTACATCAACTCACTTGCCACTATAAAGCCTTGCTTAATTGTCACTTGCCACTCACTGACAGGGTTTTGATATGAGTCTGCAAGCAACTGATTTATTACGGTCTCTGTGCAGTCAAACCTCTCTTCTAATGATAATCTGTATTTGCAGCTGCTCCCCAGTGCTAGCATCACTGCCTCAGCTCCACCTCAGATCATCAGACATTAGATTCTCATAAGGAGTGCGCAACCTAGATCCCTCGCATGCGCCGTTCACAGTATGGTCTGTGCTCCTATGAGAATCTAATGCCACTGGTGATCTCACAGGAGGTGGAGCTCAGGAGGTAATGCAAGCGATGGGGAGCGGCTATAAATACAGATGAAGCTTTGCTCGCTTGCCCACCGCTCACCTCCTGCTGTGCATCTCAGTTCCTAACAGGCCACAGACTGGTACCTCAATTAATAAAATTAAATAAAATTAGGAAAGGATCTCCCCAAAAAGGAACAAAGGCAAAATTTCAGAAACATCTAAAATTTAGATATAAGGCAAAACCGTATTAAAATAGAAATTAATACAATTTCTAGTTCTGCAACAAACATGGATCAAATAATCTGAATCAAACATGAATTCAACATAGTTTCTCTACAGAATTTTGGTAAAGTTTGTCTGAAAATGGCAGGCATACACTATGAGTCTCCTTTGAGAGAACAGTACTACACCATTTATTTAGCTGGCAGGGAGAAGAAGTGATGGAAATGTCTTATTTCTGATTTCTCATTAATCATAGTATTAAAAATGAAGGAGCTCCAGCTATAAAGTCTGATATCAATATACTTAATAATTCTGGTATTTTTTTAAGCTCTGAGATGTTTGATTTGTATCTGCCCTAAAACAGCTTCATATATCATTCTGCATATGTGGAACAAAAAAAAAATTACTCTCAAACTTACCTCAATCTGAAGACAGTATTTAAAATTAGAACACAATAATCTGTATGAAACAATATCAATTTGTTTTTATTTCCTTCTTGTCAGCAGTCAACTCAAAACAAAAGAATATAAACTGAATGTTTACCTAATGAATTATTTGTGGAGGCTATATGGTAGGAAAAAACTTACCAACGGTACAGCTGTCTTCAAGTACCACATCAACATTTCTGTCTCTGTACTCAACCCTGAAGTCCAGCATCCGAGGTTGCCTTTCTACAATTTGCCTAGATGGCATTACAGGTCGAAATGCTGAAGAAGAAGAGGGAGCAGGAGCTGGAGCTGGGTGACTTGCTGGATCAAATGCAGGTCCTGATATAGGCTCACCCCCATAGTCACTGAAATATTGACATAAAAGAAGGATTATCATCAACCAAATAACTACAGATTACCACTAAGGACCCACTCCATACAGTAAGTCCCATACATACAAACCTTCAAGTTGCGAACTTTCAAAGATGCGAAAGTATTATAAACCTATTACAGCACAATACTATATGGCCGATTGTGTTAGCTGGGTACCTAGGCTAACTTTGTTGAACTTACGAACAAACTGGACTTACGAAAGCACTCTCGAAACAGAACTCATTTGTACAGAGGGGACTTAACTGTACTTGGCTTGTGTTGTTCTTCATATCAAATTAACCTACCTGTGCATCATGGACTAAGTAAGTTCTAATTCTTCCATAAAATCTCTCCCAGTGACTGAAAGCCACATTACTCTCCCTCCCATCCTTGCCTTTCTATGTCTGTTAGCAGTATAACACATATCTCATTTAATTAGACTTTTGCCTTATGCTGTTATGATGCTGATAAAACATCATTTTAAACTCTGTGAATTACTAACAGTATCTTCTTAACCCACTCGCATTTACTTACCGAATCATTAATTGATTCATTAACTCTACTTTCCACAAAAACTATTCTGAAACTTAACCATCCTTAAACCTCCATTCTCCCTCTCACTCCTCAGTCTTAAAATATTTTTCCTACTTTGCAGAGAAAACAGATGCCATCAAGAAGAAATTCCCTTACCCTTCTAACATCAAATCCACAAACTAACCTGCATATGCACTCTCTTTCTCTAAATAGAGAAGACGTCGTTCTATCTACGCATCTACTCATTAGCTTTACATTATGGATTATCCCTTTCCCTTCCATTATCTTCAACATCTCCTTCTCTTCTGGATTCTTCTCAGAAACATTTAAACATGGTTGAATCTCTCCCTTCTTAAAGAATAAAAATGAAATTGTGGCTCTGTCCACTTAACAGCAGTCTCATTTGTAAAATAGGAAAATTAATTATATTTGTAAGGATTAGATCAAATAATGTGTATGAAAAGCTTAGCACAATGCCTAGTACTTAGTAAGATCCCAAACCTCAAACCCAGTATAGCCAAAGTTTAAACCATTAATGTTTCCCCAAGCCTGAGTTTCCCATTTATTCCACATATTAGCTACCCAAGCTAGAAACCTCTGGCATTATCCTTGCCCTCTTTTTCTCTCAACTCCCACATCTAACTAGTCCTTTCAGTTTTACCTCCTAAATATCTTTTAGATAAGTCATCTACCTTTCCCCTCCGAAGCTGCCACCCTAGTCCAAGCCACAGTCACCTCTTACACAGATTAATGCAATAGCCTAACTAATCTCTCCATACATACCCTTACCCCCCTGCATTTCATCCCATACCACCGCTAGAGTGAAATTAAAGACAAATGTCTTCATATCATTTTCTTCTATACTCCCCTTTGCTCTTCATATAAATGGTCAAAGTGGCGTACAAGGCCCTATATGATCTGAATCCTATCTACCTTCCCATCTTCATCTTGTGCTATGCTATCTCCATCTCTCTATGCTAATAGCCAGAACAGCTTTTTGTTTTTTGTCTTACCTTGATCCTTCCTAGTTCATGAGGTAACATAAAAATTATTCCTTCTAAGAATATTCTTTCCTTCCCATCCCATCCCCAAATTCCATCTTTCTTCTAGCTAATCATATTTATCTTTCATATCTCAGGTTAAGTATTTTTCAACTCAGAGCATGTTTTACTACCTCAGACTAGTTCTAACATCTCACTACTATCAATAATTATGAAGCTCACATTTGTGTTTTTAATGGCTGTATCATCTGCTGAGTTCAAGATTTTATACATAGAAGATATACAAATATTTGACAAACTAATGAGTAGAGAAATAATTATGAAGAATTTGGATTTTTTTTTCTCTGACTTAAGTTATCATATATATATTGTCACTGTTTTTCCCCCCTCAGTAGGAAAAGTAGGGAGGGAGGAAACATAAGAAATGCTCCCATTAAATATCATTATTGTATAATTTTTCTCCACCACCAGAACTACAAGCTCAGTTCTAAAATATCTTTCTTCTCACCCTGAATTTAAAGAAAAATAATGTGTTGGGGGCCCGAATAGGAACAACAACAAAAATGACCAAAAACTTGCCAAGTTAAGCATTGCTTATACAATTAAGAAGGAGAGAATATTTACATTTACTTCACACTGCTGCTTTGATCAGTGTTTATCAAATTATAGATTACATAATTGATTGAGTTGTGGTAAGTCTTTTAAAGAACACAATCAGAATAAGATTAAGAATAGAAAAGAATAGGATAGGATAGAATAGGATAGAAATTATTAGTATATTTCACTAAATAGTTAGGACCAAGTATTATTTCATAAAACTTTTGATTCTGGGACATATTTGTAATATGTGTATTTTGGAATGCAAATATTTCTCATTGTAGGTCTTGTCAAAAAAGTTTGGAAGTGACTAGCTTAGATCTCACCAGAGTTCAGACACTCTAATCACTGATCCAAAGACAAAAACCTATCCATTCTCCCAGTTGTCAGAATCAAGGAAAGTAATGTGGGAAGGAAAACATGAGAACAGAGAAAATGTCCAAAGCAGGAAGAATGTCACTGTTTGGAAGCCAAAGTGAGCTTCTAGGCATCTATGAACAGAATCTGTGCAATAATACTTCACATATCTAAGTGTTGTCACAACTTCTCAGAACCTAAGAAAAACAGCTAATTAGCAGTTTGGTCACTGACATTGTTTTCTTAACTCCAAATTCATCCTTCTATAGTCTATTCTGTAATGCAGGGGCTAGGATTCTGCAAAATTATATTTTTCCTTTGGTATATGGTTTCCTGATAGACCTTTGTCAAATAGAGGATACTAGGTAGAGATTAGTAGTTAGGAGGAGGGGAGGAAAGACTTCCTTCTTCCTGTTTGCATGCATTTCAATCAGCATCACCCTACAGCTTTCAGTCTCCTGCTTTTTTCAGCACTCTTATAACCAGCTTCTTGTCATTCCCTCTGAGATATCACTAATGGCTGGACAGTATACATTCCACAGAGGTCTGATCTTCAGCTTCAAAGAGCTCCTCTGAGTTTCAAAGTTCTGTTAATCCCTTTGTTCCCTAGACCTTCAAGCAGTAACTTCCTGAAGCAGTTATTGTATCTAGGTTACTTCAGTTTTACTTTTTTGCTCTTTTAGTCTTCCACACCCGTGTAACCAATCCTACATTAAATTCCCTCTGTTAAAAATATCCTAGTGTGGTTTCATTTTCTTGATAATGGAGGTGCTCCAGGAAACAAAGGATTCAGGAACTGGCTTGATTATGGCCTTGACCTTCAATGCACTGCTGAACTCCTTGCCAATGGAAAATGGGATACTAGTGATCCAAGCCATGCACTGGCATAATGATTAATTATCATTATTGAAACAAGTGCCGAAGGGAACCAAATGACTATCTGACCTGACCATTATGGTGGTAACAATCACAAGAACTATGAGCAGGCTGCTTCTGACTCTAAAGGAGAGCTTACAGAATAAAATGACACACTTGGGGTTTTTAAATTTCAGTTCAATTCATGATAAGAAAGTTACAGAGTTTCTGAAGTGGCACTTTAAAAAGAGCTTCTTATTTCTTGTAACCACAGGTATGATCTTCCTAAGAATTGGACTCAAAATTTAATTTTGCAGCTTGCATATTTACAGTGAAAGTTGAATATACATACTTTCTAAGTCACTTTTGTGAAAGTTAAGGCACTGTTGTGGAAGGAGTGAGAACCTAAGATGTGAAATGGGGATACCTGAGCGGATTCAGGTGAATGTCCGAATCCTGAACCCCTGGAGTCTCTCTGAGCCTCTTCTGTAAGCAGAAACAGCTCCTCCTCCCATGACTGAGATTAGCTTCTTGCTTAAAAACTATGAATACTCTTACCTGAGACAGTTGCCTTGAAGGGGGATGTCTATTCTTAAAACCTACCTCCACCATTCCTTATTACCTATAAAATCAGATGTAGGCATGTTCCAAGAAAATAAGTACAATGTCTTAACTGAGAAAAGACAGCTTATATCCAAAAGTAATTATAATATTTTGATAAATTATATCAGTAAAAACCTAGGGAATAGTTGTAGAAATGAATTTTAAGTGAGTTTGACCAAAAGAGTTTGAATAGGGCCAAATATAATATATTTGCTTAAGCAGTTGTAAGTACTTCTAATAGTTTCCTTGTCAACTGAATGAAACTTGAATCCCAAAGGAGTCTACATTTAATGAGGAGGAAATGCCCAAACTTTCCTGGCAAAATGTAGAAGAAATCCGGATGCTTAGAAAAATATGAATGCTAAAGTGGATTAACCATGTACAACCTGAATATACTATACACATCCCCCTACTACATAATCCATGAGGTCCCAGAGAACACTGCACTAAAGCAGTGTTAATGAAAAATACATTAGTGAGGGAATCTACATCCCTGAAAAACTCTGTAGTGGCTGTCTTCTGTGGGTTGGGAATAACATGGGGAGATGACATCACTGAAAAAGACTCCCTAATAGGCATGATGAGATCCCAGAGTGCATAGGTCAAATGGCAGAGTTTAACAAGAAAAAGGAGGGAGCAATGATGTTACGGACAGCATGGACAAAATGTGGCAACCAGAAGATTTCAACCTGCAGAGACCTTTAGTAGTGCTTTATTGAACGTGGTACTTCTAAGAAACAAAATGAAAAGTCAGTTGACTAAAATATTACTTGATCTATAAACAACAGAAACCTAGATCTGGCAGCCTAGATCCTAACTTCCATAACTATAATGGAGGGTCACAGTCACTCCCAGTTGCCAAACACAAAGTCCTTGGTCCCCCAAAGACAATGCAACAGAGCCACATGTGTATTGTAAATTTTCCTCTAAGAATTCCCCTAAGAGACCTGTAGCCATTTACTAGGGGTTTGTGTACTGAAAAAAGGAAAATATCTAGATCTTTAGAGGATTACTAGATGCTAACTCCAATACTAATTCCTGGGGATACAAAAATGGAAGTTATGGTGGTAAATGAGGTTTTGGCCTAAATCCAATCATACAGTGTTCATTCAATCTATTCAACCTACCCTGTAGTTTTTTCCCCAGATCCCGATAGCTCGCTCATATTGACTTCCTAATTCATGGAATTAGGGTTATTATGTAGGAGGAGACAACAGGAAGCAACTAAACTTGCACAGACTTTTTCTTTCCTCTATTTTAATTTTCAAGCACCATGACAAGCGTTTTGCTTCCTCTCAGCAGGGTAAACAATATACCTTCACTATATTTTCCTGAAGATTATAACAACTCTCTTGCTCTTTGGCATAATAATCTAGCCTGGATAGATCTTGATAACCCAGGTATTCCACAAAACATTATAGTGATGACAATGTAGATTGGTCCTGAAGAGCAAAAGCAGCAAGTACTTGGATGCTTTGCTAAGATACATGCATGCTAGAGATTAGGAGATGCACACCACGAAAATGCAGAGGGCTTCACCTTGGTGAAGTTTTGGGGTCCAGGGGTCAGAAGCATATTATGGTACATGGCTGGCTGCTGCACCTTGTACTTCTCATCAGTGCATAAGAGATATCTAAGCTAACTGAGAAAGAAAAAAATTTGGACTGGGAAAGGAAAAAATGGTTATGTATAATATGCTGGTACCAACCAAAAACAGACTGCTGAAACATTACAATCCCAATCAAAGATATCCCTGAAAGACAGTAGTGGAAGAAAAGCCTCCCAGTGGGGAGAACTTAAGGTTGTACCACAGGGTGACCACTTCATTTAGAAGGAGAAATAACCTGAGATACAAATCTACACTGAATCACGGGCAATAGTTAATGGGTTGCCCAGCTGATCAGAACTTGGAAAGAATAAAAAGAAAACTGGCTGACACAGAAGTCTGGGGAAGAGGACTGGAAATGGATCGTTTAGAATGAACACAAAATGTGAATATATGTCATGGGGTGACTGCTATCTACAAGCTATCCACTTAAAAAAAAAAAGGCTCTCAATATGGATAAGATGACATTGTTCTGTTGATGTCAGTTAGCTTATTCCCTTACTACCCCAGGACTACTCAATGCATTAATGTACAATGTGGCCATGTCAATAGGGATAGAGGTTAGGCACAGGCACAACAGCATCAACTTACCCTCACCAAGTCTGAATCTGGCTAAGGAAACTACTGAGTGCCTAAACTGCAAACAACAGAGACCAATATGGAGCCCTCAATACGGCCCCATTCCTCAGGGGTCTGGTAATGGATCATTTCTATAATGGAGGGGGCAGTGATCTGTTCTTACCTAAAAAAACAATTTTCTGAATATGAAATTGACTCACCTGACAGCAATGCTTCTGCCAGCACCACCATTCATGGATTTAGGGAATGCCTTATTGGTCTATGGCTTCCCACACAACACTGGTTCTAACCAAGGAACTCATTTCACAGTAAGAGAAGTGCAGCACTGGTATCACTGGTGTATACCATTACCCAGAAGCAGCTAGCTTGACTGAATAGTGTAATGGTGAAGACAGTTATGCCACAGGTTGGGAGAGAATATCCTCAAAGCTTGGGACTCCACCTTAAAGGATGTGGTATATTCTTTATATCAATGACCAAAATACAGTGATATATCTCATATTGCCAGGAAAAAAAAATGAGTATGGGAATTAAGTCGTGGTAAGAGTTCCCCTTATTATGCCTAATAACTTACCAAATTTTTGCTTCCTGCAACTTTGGGGTCTGATGGTTCAGAAATCACAGGATGTAATGTTTCCACAGTACTTCCACTGTATTAGAATTTGAGAATGCCACTTGGCCATTTTATACTCCTCATGCTACTGAATCAACTAGCAAAGGAGGAGGTACTAGCTGGTCTTGATTACCAAGGAAAAAAAACCAGGTTGTTGCTATGCAATGGACTATTTTCTAGGGTATGTCCAAAATTAAGAGTTAATGGGGGGCTTCCCTGGTGGCGCAGTGGTTGAGAATCCGCCTGCCGATGCAGGGGACACGGGTTCGTGCCCTGGTCCGGGAAGATCCCACATGCCGCGGAGCGGCTGGGCCCATGAACCATGGCCGCTGAGCCTGCGCGTCCGGAGCCCATGCTCCGCAACGGGAGAGGCCACAGCGGTGAGAGGCCCGCGTACCGCAAAAAAAAAAAAAAAGAGTTAATGGGAAACTACAACCAATTTTTTAAAAAGGATAAGTCCACTGAGGATTCTAACTCTTCAAGAATGAATGTTTGAGATGTCCCACGAAGTAGAGAACCTTGACTATCTGAGGCACTGGCAGAGGGAATATAGAATAAATAGTGGAAGAAACTGGTAAATATCAACCATGGCTTTATGATCAGTAACAGAAACAAGGACAGTAACAGCACACGTGTACGCACACAGACACAGACAAAATTCTATTCTTACAGTTTACACACTGATCCTATCAACATTACCCTAGCAGTAACAACACCATAACAATGACACCCACTTTGTTTCAGCATCAACCACTGAAGTTAGCTTCTATTTTCTTTCAATACTTCGAAAAAAGCCTCTGCATCCTGTCAGAAATACCAGTATCAGCTGAGCAGGACTTCTTTCTCATATGTCTGGGGCCAAGTTCCTAAGGCCCTTCCTCTGAGCTCTAAAGTTCTGCTAACTTCAACCTCTCCCAAGCTCTTTCCTTTTTTCCTCCAGTACCAGGAGTAACCTTGTGCCCTTTGATGGTCAATAGAGGCCTCTTCTGGGCAGGTCTGCCCTAGAGCAGGCTTCCTGGAGTGGGTACCATGGATCTGCCCCATACAGTCCCAGCTCTGCCCACCCTTCTCAGCTTTAAGTCTCCTCCTGCCCTAGGCTCCCTTCCTCATCGACCAGCAGAACCCACCCCCATGTGGGCCTGATGGTCCAGTTGTTTCCTGCAGTCATTATTGCTCTTTCAACCTACTATATATCTGTGTAACTCATTCCCTATATGAAATCCCATCTTTTGTGAAAGAGGTGCTAGTGTGGTGCTTTTTTTCCCTTTACCAAACCCTAACTCTAGAGGATAGTTTAATATTTCTAATCAGAGCACACTCTTTGGTATGTTTCTCAGCCAGAAAGAGGATTTTTTTTAAAGCTATCTCTTGAAATTTTTCTTATTAGCTATAATTACTCTATTTCGAGATCAACAAAAATAATGAATTTACATTAGTTTTTTTTACTAGCAATCAAAAAAAAAAAAAGAGAGAGAGAGAGAAAAGAGATTACCAGTTAATGAATGATCTTGTCAGTTGTGACTAATGTTCAGTGATATCCAAAGAGTGCAAAGGCATCCAAAACTGTTAACTCAAAAAAAACTTTTTAAGATTTTTCATCTATGAAGACTACCATCCTATAATTTGACCTTCTCACTATTCTTTTTAAGTTAATAATTTAAAGGAAAGAAAAAAAAAAGACACTGGGTGGTAAGGCAAACTCTATGGAGAAATGTATTTTAGATCTAAACTTCAACTAAAGGAGCATTTTTATCCTTGCTCAACTTTCCTCTACAAACCACACAGATTCTTGGAAGACAGTGAACAAAAGCAAAGTAAACAGAAACCCTGCACTTGTTTATTTCAATTTTTGAAAGTCCATCCCATGGTAAAACCTCTAGGTGCAAAAAACATGTGTCTTAAAGATAAATTTGTCTCTAGAAAAAGATCAGATTTTTTAAACGGGTATCTGAAAAGACAATAAATAAAGACTAACTGGCCAAAATGGACATTTTCTAAATCAGAAAACCTCAGCACTTATATATTCTGAAAGCTATTATAATAATGCTCAAGATTTGAAAACAAACCTGTCTTCGCTAGGTTTCCTCAATGAATTAAACAATAGACAAATATACAGTATATCTGTCTGGATCACAAAATAAATGAGTTGATAAATACCACCCACTTAGTCAATGAGTAAAATTACACTATTAATTCATAAAATTTTTATAAAACATAGCATCTACTCTCTACTAATACAAGTAATTCATTAGTGCTCCTTTCTAACAACAGCTTTCTCCAAAAATAATTTTTTAAAAGGCTCTGGACAATATCCTGAATAAAAAAAATATTACAGCAAGATGTAGTAAATATACATGTACATACTTGATGTTTGTTTATGACTAAATGAATGGTTTAGATTATGACTGCATATTTTTACACTTTATAAATATGCTATATTAGCAATGTATTGTCTAGTGAAATAAGCCTTGGAAGATGAGACGGAAGACTTGCTTACTGACTCATCAACATCATGCTGTATCATCTGAGCCAAGTCACTTCATGCCTTGTTCTCTCTACCTGTAAAATGCCTTTACTTGCTCATTACAAATAATAACTGTTAAAACAAAGCTGTGGAAGAAAGATGTTATATACGTGTATTAAATTTCAACTTCTTTACCCAAAGGAAAAAATCTTAAAAGTTGTGACATGCCTGGGTTACTGACCTTGAAGAGGACAGAGTGATATAAAAGAAAGAGCATGGTTTTTAAAATGAGAAAATCCAGACTTCACCAACTACTATATTTGTGGCCTTCAGTGAATCTATAAATTCTCTAATCTTGAATTTCCTCATCTATGAAATATGAGCATTTATTTCTTAAGGGTTTTAATGGGCATTAATAAAGAAAACTATATCAAATACCTAGCACAGTGCCTTAAGTATTTAAAAAAGTTAGTTTCTTTGCCTTGAACTTATGGGCATGTTAAAAAAACAAATTCCCACTTTTGAATTCACATAAACATCTGATTTCAAGAAAAGCTATAAAGTGCAGAGATTAGGTTCTTCTCCCTCCAAAAATAATTCATATTAAAAAAAAAAAACACCTCTTTTTGGTAGCTCTTTTCTCTGCTAAGGTATAAACTGACAAATTAAGAGTTAGCTGTTTTCACATACTATAATCAACTTACTACAAATATCAAACACACAAAACAAAGATCCTTTTAAACTGCCTACATATACCATTCCTAGCATTGTGTCTTCCACTTTCAGTGTTAAATCTATGAGAAAGTACAAAGAGCCCTCTTTCCTTTCCTCTGGTCAGTAGACATACAAGAGTAATTTTCAGTTCTGTCAAATCCACAGTGATTTCAAAACTAAAGAACAAAATTAGGAAGGAAATAGTTGAAAACTATTACTTTCTTTTGTGGACATATGATTCATTCCTTTAACAAGCAAACAAAACAAACAAAAACCCACTCTGATGAAAGTTAAACCCCAAATATCATAGTAACCTTATAAGAAATCAATTCCGTACTGAATCTCTAGCTATAAAATATATTAACCAGAAAGTATCTTCTGTGACAGGAGAGATGGGATGTTTCCAGGGATGAGGGAATTTCTACAGTTCACCCATAGCAAATACTATTAATTGTAAGATATATCCAATTATGTACTCAGAACCTAGCAGCTGAATCCACAAGGGTTTAGCAAGCAAAAATTTTGGCACAAAAAGTGGAATAACATTTACTCAAGAATAAAACTGGAGCCATATTTAGCAGTCTAAAACCTTCTAAACCAAGGAAAAAAATAATCTTGAAGGAAGTTTCTGTAATCATCTGGTTTGCTTTCTAGACAAGGGCTTCAATAGAATTGAATGCTTCTGGAAATCAGCCACATTTACTCTGGATGAAATTCTGGCAGTTTTCAAAAAAGAAAAAGTGGAGAACAGGTCTGTTTATCATTGCTTTCACCTAAAAACCATTAATCACTAAGGGTGGTATAGGTACCAAACAGAATTTTTCTTCCTTTCTAAATATACACAGTTTCCTATACAGTACAGCACATTTTGCAGTTCATGGTAAATTTTTTGATGTTTTTGCAACAGCACTTTTCGTCCTTTCCAAAACAACCTCATTCGTAGTCTGCTGTTTCTGTTTGCCTCATCTGCACTTAGCAGATCATGCTTCAGTGACTTAGAAATCCCAGCCACCAAAATTCAAGCCAAAGTTTGAACTGCGGGGCGGGGAGGGGGGGACGGCAGGGGGGGGCATATCAAGTAATTAAACCACACTTGTAAGGGAGAATGGTTTTTACCTCCTATGACTTTATAATGTGCTCTTTTAATCCAGAACCAGTCTCCAATTTTAAGAAAAGTTATGAATTTATTTTTAATTTAAGGAATTATTTTGTAACTACTATAGTTCTCTTGGCATCATCTTCCAAATTTACCTTCTGGCAATGACACAAAACCAGGAAGACTATTCCACATGTTAACACTGTATACTTCAGGTAAAACAGCTCAGTGCTCTGGGAAGTTTCATTATTAAGGACTTACTCAAATTGTTGCAAATTAACATAACTTTAATTTAGAAACCAAAGGGAGAAAAAAAAAGAATTAGTAAGGTTGGAGATAAAGCCTGTATAGTTAGATGATAACCATGCTCTGGAGTTACTGAGGCATGTCTCATTTTCTCACTACTAACAGTTTAAAGGATTCAGTTCCTTCCATGTTATGGATTAGAAGATGACCTTGAAAAGTTTCCTTAAAAATAAAATAAAATCACATTTAAAAGTGGTATCACCCAATCTGAAATAACATTATACAGTTAGACACTGGAGACTTTAGGAAATTAATATGACTAATAAAAATATCTGAAAGAAGAATAACTGTATTAATGAACTTATACATCAAATATCATCACAAAGTGCTCTATCAAAAAGTGAAACCAAAAAAATTAACAACTGTCTTTTTTGCTTTGCTAAATTCTCATTTTACTACTAAGTACCTTACAACATACCTTCTCAGAATGCCATTTTCCTGGGGTATTACACCATTGATAGCTGCCTGCAAACAAAAAACAGAGAAGACATTTAAAGAAACAGAAAAATGCTCAGGGGTGGAGTGGAGTGGGGTGGAAAACACTGTAAAGGAAAATAAGTATACTCTGAAAATTTAAACAAAATAATAAGTGTTTCCTTAGTGATAAAAAATATTCTCCATTAAATGTTTTTCTCCCTCTCTATAATAAAACTGTGTTTTAGATAATTTAAAAAACATACATTTGGCATCTAATAACCCCAAACCTTGAGTCATAAAAAGCTTAATTCCACAGTCCTCATTCAAGCAAAACGCCCACAAAACCAATGTTTAAGGGTGTTAAAACAAGTAAAATCAGTACCTTAAAGTAATCTTTTAACATTATTTCCTTCCTCAGATTGAGAGGAGCAAGATATAAAATCACAAATGAAAAATGCCAATAAGAATTTTTAAATTAGCTCAGGAATTAAATTCATTGTGTTGTGTTACAATCATTATTCTTAAAGAAAAGAATACTTAGAAGGAAAAAAATGTATCAAAAGGTCTTTGATAAACACAGGACAATTACATCAGGTTACAAAAGGAGCAGGAGCATCCCTGGGGGAGCCTCCTTATATAAAACATTCCTGAAATTGGTCTCTAAGCTAACAAGTCACCAATTACCTAGAACATAGGTAAACACATTTGCCATGATTTGGACATTTTTGAAGGCTACTAAGCAAACAGGCTGTTACATCCTGGATTGTGGGTATGTCATTACAGGGTAATAGAGAAGATTCTCTGGAGGAAAAAAATGACTCTTCCAACTTTGCCTTTGCATCATAACAACTTCTTCCCTCCCCCTTCCCATCCACATCAAAATGGGAGGAGGGGGGAAGCTAACACTTGGATGTTTTATCAGCTGTGTGGAGATCAACTGCAAAAAGGAGTTTGTGTATTTCGTGAAACATTAACTTAAATATATGCCAGAGGTAGGTCAAGTTTACAAAGTTATACTGTTGAATGGAAACAACGTAGAGTGTAAGACACTTGCTATGAATTTTGAAAGTTTTAACGCTCCACTGGCAAAAATCAAAGAAATCCACAGATTATTAAAGACAGTGGATACCGTAGAACCCTGACAACTGTGGAGGCTCATAAATCCTTAGAGTCAAGGAAATGCTAAAATCAGTTTTCAAAGCCACAAATTCAATAGAAGCATCCCTGCCTGGTGCCAGGTCAATTATCCCTTTTCTGTTGACAGCAATGGTTCCACATACAAATATCTTCTTTGTTAAAAAATAGAAAATGGTCAGAGAATATTCTATGATGTTGGAAAAGAAACAAAACACCAGAGTTTGGAAAGATTTTGTTCAAATTTTCACTAGGGAATGCCAAGGTATAATGGAAAGAACACTAAGAATTTATAAAGTCCAAAATTTGAATCTAGATTCTCCCATTTATTACTTTGATGACCTTAGTATATATTCTATACTCATTGAACCTCCCTGAGCCTCAGTTTTCTCATCTGTATGAGTAAATACTACATTTTCAGCCAAAATGGCCCTGCCTTTTTGTTCCTTAAAGGCATCAAGTTTTTTGTTTATTTCTTAGGGCCTTTTAAGATGCTATATCTACATGGAATGCCCTTTTCCCTATTCTTTGTCTGGCTGAATCTCAATCATCATAATTGATGTTTTTGTTAGATATACTTTTTCCAAAAATTCTTCTCCGATCAACACCCCCCCAATAGGTTTACTCTCACAAAGAACCCTGTACTTTTTCTTCATAGCAATTGATAATTACTTATTTGGTGATTGTTTTATGTCTGTCTTTCTCACTAGACTGTAGGCTCCATGATGGAAGAGATGATAACAATTTTGTTCACCACTTTATTCCCGCTGCCTGGCACAATGCCAGCACATAAAAGGCACTCAATAATCATTTGCTAAATGAATGATGCTAGAGGAGTGCAAAGAAAAGCAGCACAGTGAAGACTTGCTTAAGGCTCACAGAAAGCTTCCTGGATGAAATAATGTCTCAACTAAGACTGAAGGGTAAATGAAAAGTAGCAAGATGGGGAAGGGCGCAATACTATTCAGAAGGTACCATGACACACCTCCACTTTCTTTTTTAAATATTTATTTATTTATTTTGGCTGTGCCATGTCTTAGTTGCGGCATGCAGACTCTTAGTTGTGGACTCCTTAGTTGCAGCACATGCACTCTTAGTTGCAGCATGCATGCAGGATCTAGTTCCCCGACCAGGGCTCGAACCCGGGCCCCCCCACATTGGGAGCACATAGTCTTACCCACTGGACCACCAGGAAAGTCCCCACGCCTTCACTTTCAACCCTTTTCCTCTTCTAAGATCTTATATTATTTTAAATAATGTATTTGCTTTTGGATAGAATGTTAATCCCTGACCTCAACCTTATGTACATAATAAACTCTGTACATAAATAAGTAAAATGTAATTCAGAATGAAGATACAATAAAAGTATGATTTGCTAAAGAAATATAGGATAGGGAGTGTGCTTTCTGACTGTGAGGATTAAAGAAAGTTTCAGAAAAGGGACAGCATTTGATATGGACACTGAATAATGGGTAGATGTAGAAGCAAAGGAAAATTTCAGATGAATTCGACTTTGAACAATGTTAACTTTGAGGTAATAGTAGGATATCATTTGTTGACTTCACAAATATGTACTGCAGTTGACCCTTTTGACCCTTGAACTACACAGGTTTGAACCGCACACAGGTCCACTAATACTCGGTTTGTTGTTGTTGTTTTCAATAAATACATTCGACAGTACTACACAATCCACAGTTAGCTAAATCCGAGGATGCAGAACCACTCGGAGACTTGAGCTTGAGCATCTGTGGATTTTGGTTTCCCCAGGGACACCTGGAAGAGATCCCTCATGGATACCGAGGAATGACTGTAATTGCCAACTATGTACCAGATATACTAATGGACATAACATAGCATGTCTTCTAGCATGGAAAAAAATCCATTCAACAATTAATTTTACTATGAGAAGTTCAGGTAATATCCAAAAGGAGACAAAAAAGTAATTTTAAAAATCAGAGCTAGATTAAGTAAAACACCTGCTTATTTGAAGCCCTAGGAATACTTTAATTCCCTCCCTCCTTTACTCTCTGGTGAAGAAAAGTGAGACAAAGAATCTTGGGGAATTCATATATGTAAAAAAAAGAGAAGAGAAAGCTAAAAACAAAACAAAACAACAAAAATGGAAGGGTTAGATAGGAGGGGAAGGACCAGGAATATGTCACAGAGAGGCAATGAAAGTACTATAAGGAGGGATTAGACACAATAAAAAATGTGAAAATAGTCTAATATAATGAGGCCTAAGAAGAGACTGTTAGACATATTTGAAAACAGTTTTAGCAAAAACTGTATCATAAAAGGCTAAAAAATACAAGGGAAATAAGAAAGTAAGTAAAACTGATTCTTGAAACAATATGAAAAGTATAAAGATAGGACCTGCAAGAAGAATGGCTACGATAAGTTTTTGTTTGCCTTTTTTTTTTTTTTTAAAGAATAGTGATTTCTTGAGTTCAAAGACAATTCATGGAAAGGGAAACAATAAAGACTCAAGAAATAAAGGGTAAAATTAAAAGTTTGGTTCAACAAACTTACCAAAGGCCTATTCATTGCCAGGCACCATGCTAGACTTTGGGTATGCCTGGTACCTGATCTAGGGCTCAGGAGAGCACAGATAGAGGGGATACCTTTAGAAAAGAGATTAGATTTAGAAAAACCTAGATTACAGACTAGAAATGATACTGATCACATAAGAACCATGTTATCATTTGCTAAATGTAAATAATCCCATTGCTAATTTGTTTTTGTTTTCTTGTTTTTCTTTTTTGGCTAGGAAGATATTATATCTCTCATTCTATAAACAGGAATATAATAATAGGGCATGATTAAATATCTGGCCAAAGAACCAGAGAATAAACACAATATTTCTATTTCTGGGACCGACTCAAACACACTACCGTGGATCTTCAGCAGACTGCAACATATTTAAAAAACAGTATCTTGCCTTGACCTAGTTTATGGTAGTATGAAAATCCATTTTGGTATAACTATTATTGCTTTTATGCTAATTATGTCCATGACATTTTTAATCAGTTAATTTACCACAATTAGAATCCCAGCCTCTAAGTTCTCTTTAGCAAAACTTGACAACACCCTCTGAATCGTCATTTCTCAGAGTCCACTGGAAGACATGTGAGGTATGTTTAAAGTATAGTGGAAGTCAAGGTCAGAGGTGGCTGTAAGAAATATTCTTATCTTCAGCCTTAACAGAAGGAGAAAACCATGACACTCATGGTGGGCTTCAGACCTTTTGGGGGAAGGGAAATGGCAAACTGGTAGATTATAAAACTACAGCATCCTAAATAAATAAATAAATAAATAAAATTTGAAAACTACAGCATCTAATATAAATCATCCCCTATGCATATAGAAAATCTTGGCTTTGGTCTTTTTATATTTTTAAACAAATGACCCCTGAAGAAAATGCCAATGAGATTTCTTGAGAGGGGAGGGAGATGAGACAGGGATGTACAGACAGCATCCAAAAATTTCAATGGTAACTTCTGAGTAAAGGAGCTGTACTAACAATAAAGGTAGCTAACATTATATAGTTTTTACTAGGTGCTATGATTCTCTAGGTGCTTTACTCATATTAGATCATTTAACTCTCATATTACCCCCTCATTTTACAAATAAGGACACCAAGAAAACACAGTGGGAAATCGTGACAACAATGGGTAGGCAAAAGATGAAAGAAAAAAATGATGAATTTCAAAATTTGCTCTTTGAAAGACACCTCTAAGAAAATGAAAAGGTAAGTCACGGACTGGGAAAAGTATTTGCTATGTATAAATGTCCAAGAAGGTATTTATATTCAGAATATAAAAAGAATTCTTATAACTCAATAAGATGACAAACAAGTCAGTAAGAAAATGGGCAAAAGATTTGAACAGAAACTTCTCAAAAAAAGATATATGAATAGCCAATAAGCATATAAAAAGCATTAAATAGTCATCATAGAAATGCAAATTAAAACCATGATAAGAGACCACCACATACCTATTAAAATGGCTAAAATTAAATAGGATGATACAAGTTTTGGCAATAACATTGAACAACAGGAAGTCTCATATATTGTACAATCACTTTCAAAACTGTTTTATATATAAAGGTAAACATATAACCTAGCAATATTACTTTTAAGTATTTATCTAAAAGAAATAAAAACGTATTTCCCAAAGACTCGTATACTAATATTCATGGCAGCTTTAATCACAATACCCAATAGCTAGAAGCAGCCCAAATGCCCAACAACAGGTAAATGTTGTTTTGGGTGTACCACAGTGTCTGGGTGCAATGGAACTCTACTCAGCAATAAAAAGGAACATACTACAGATACATTCAACTACATGGGTACATCTCAAAAACATTATGCTAAATGAATGAAGTCAGACACGAGAAAATACTATATGATTTCGGGTATGTGAAACTCTAGGAAAGACCATTTTAATCTCTAGTTAAAGAAGGCAGATAGAGGATTCCTTAGGATTAGTGGGGAATGATATGGAAGGGACAATAGGGAAATTTAGGAATAATGACTGTGGTGGTGGTAGTAACGTAGGTACTTACATCTGTCGAAACTCATCAAATTGTACACTTAAAATGGGTTCATTTTATTATCAATAAAGTTAATTTTTAAAAAGAGAACCACAAAGAAATCTGCTTCAAACACACTAAAATGGCTGAAATTAAAAAGACTAGCACCACCAAATGATGGTGAGGATTTGGAGGACTAGAACTCTCACACATTGCTGATGGGAATGTAAAATGGCACCACTACTTTGGAAACAGTTTGACAGTTTTATATAAAGTTAAACAAACACTTAACATATAGTACCACAATTCCACTCTGAGGAATTTACCCAAGAGAAATAAAAACGTATGTCCACCAAAGACTAGTATACAAATATTCATAGCCACTTTATTCATAATACCAAAACACTAGATACAACCAAAATATCCATCAACCAATGAATAAACAAGACTGGCATATTCACACAAAGGACTGTTATTCAATAATAAAAATGAACTTCTGATACAGGCAACAATATGGATGAACCTCAAATATTATGTTGAGTAAACAATGCCAGACACAAAAGATTGCATAGTATATGATTCCATTTATATGAAGTTTTAGAACAGACAAAACTACCAAAATGTGGCAATATAAATCAGATCAATGGTTGCCTGCAGCAGCATTGAGGGTTACTGACAGGAAAAGAGAACAAATTTTCTAATATGATGGAAATCTTGAAGGGAGGGGGACTGGATACACAATGTATACATACACAATGTGTACACTTACCAAAACTCATAGAGTTGTATACAATTAAAATCTGTATACGTATATAAATTAGTCATTGACAAAGTTGATTTAACAAAATAACATTAAAACTCCGGTTTAATTCAGTTTCATGAAACACTAGAAAAATGCAATCTCAGATGCATATATTGTCCCATTAGCTATTACTGTGCCCCATCTGTGGTTTGTACCAGCCCATCATCACTTCCCTCTTTCCTTTTGATACAGATCATGTATTTCTTTTGGAGAACTACTACTCCTGCCTCATCCCATGTGATACTGAAAATATATTAATCACGGTGACTCAATCTAGACCAATCAGGCTCCCCTGGGAATGTGGCTCTTGAACAAGTAACTAGCTAGTTGAAGATGTGTCCTGACAACGGTGCTCAATGATAAGTTTCTGACAGAGCAACTCGGTTTACTGGTTTTCCTAAGACTTGGTTCGGTTGTTCAAGCTCTTTCAAATGTGTGAGCTTCTCAGCAACATTCCAATAAACCCTGCTTCCTATCCTCCCTCCCAAATTCTACTTTGTATTCAAAGACTGATAAACCGAGATTAGATGAGGTTACATGACAAACTCAATACAATACACGTTAAGTTACTAACAGACCACCATTTTTCCAGTCTTCAACAATTATGTCATAGCATTATCATTAGCTTAATTCTTATAGCAGTCTCCTCAGCTGGTCAATCTCTAAATTAATTACTGATTACAAATCAGTGAAACTAAACACTTAATACATTTCAAATATAAGAAGTTATAAACAAGTAGAAAAAGAAAACCTGTTAAATTTTAAAATTTATGAAAATAGAAATGACAAATACATTTTCATTATATATAATCATATATATTTATATATATATATATTATTACCAGATAGAATAGTATAGGCAACTCCGCATGTTCCACATGTTTAGAAAGCCTGTGAACCAGAATAATTATGATTATAACATTAGCATTGTTTCTATCTCTTGAAAATATTTAAAGTATAGAAAAATGCTTTCTAAATTAGTGCACTTTTGTTTAATTTGAAATCATTACTCTATGGTATGTCAGATTTCAAGTATTTTCAAAATATCTAAATAATAGGTGTCAAACCCACAAAGTACTAGTATTTTAGCATTTACAACTCTGATCTTGCCATCAAGTGAATTCTTCCAACAAAACCCAGGCTTTCTCTTCTCCATAATCAAGGCAGTGTTTTAGACATTGGAGGGAATACAAGGAGGACAAGACACATTCCTCTCAGGTTGAGCAGTTACAGAAACAATTTCAATCCAGCATGAGAAACAGTATGGGATCACAAAGGAAGGAATGCCTACTGTGGACTAGTAGAGCTCAAGACCCAGACTTGAATCATTTTCTCCAAGAAAATGTAACTGACTCACACCACCTTTTTCTCAATGACTTTTCATTGTGTTGTACTGACACAGCAATCATTCATCTTATTCATGCATTCGAATACTGCATTCATTCATTCATTCTACTATTATAACCCATTCAACAAATATTTAATTACTAACCTGGAACTATTCTAAGTACTGAGGAAAAAACAGTTGTGAATAAGACAGAATCATCCTCCTCTCATGTTTTTGCCATAAATTGGGTCAATGAGAAATTCTGAAAGAGACCATCATCTTACAGCTGTGAATTGTGGAATTTTCACCTTTGACCTTGTATGGGGAAAGAACGCTCCACAGTCTACTACAACTCTACTTCATTTCTGACACCATATGTGTGGGTTTTCCACACATCAAGCAATTCTGTAACACCAGGTAGGTGTCCTTGTAACTTAACTCAATTCTGACACTATCTTCCTAGAGACAGAATCAGATCCCACAAGTTAAGGGCTCAGTCCCACAAGACAGTTCCTACTTCAGATGCTAATTGCAAGTTCAGGCTGTCACCTGTGCTTCTGACCAATCAGCTATAAATTGGAGATTTCCACAACCCTCTCCTCAATTCAATTAATTTGCTAGACTGGCTCACAGAACTCAGGAAAACATTTTACTTACTAGATTACCAGCTTATTATAAAAGGATATAACTCAAGAGCAGCCAGATGGAAGAGATGAATAGGGCGAGGTATGTGGGAAGGGGCACGGAGCTTCATGCTCTCTCCAGGCATGCCACCCTCCTATGTGTTCACCAGCCCAGAAGCTCCCCCAACCTGTACTACTGGTATTTTTACAAATGCTTCAACATGTAGGCATGATCGATCATTAACTCAATCTCCAGCCCCCTCCCCTTCCTAGAGGATAGGAGGTGGAACTGAAATTTCCAAGCTTCTAATCATGGCTTGGTCTTTCTGGTGGCCCTTTTCTGACTGGCCCCTTTCCTGAAGTTATTCACAAGCCCAAGAGTCTCCTCATTAAAACAAAAGACACACCTATCACCCAGGAAGTTCCAAGGGATCTGGGAGCTCTTTGTCAGGAACCAGGGTCAAAGACCAAATATTAAAACAAAAAAATGCTACTCTTATCACTTAGGAAATTACAAGGGTTTTAGAAGCTCTGTGCCAGGAACCAGGACAGACCAATATAAATCTCTATTATTTCAGAAACCTCATTAGCATGATGTTAATGAAGTGAGCTATGAGAAAGAGATCTATTTTGGGATGAAAATTTCCCCAGCTACAGATGTGACGGGGCAAAGAAACAATAGATTTAAGTGTCCACACTAAAGAAAGACCATGAGATTATGGCTGGAAGCCAATGAGGCCCCCCAAAAGATGCTTAATACCATTTCCCCCTCTTTCTTTCTGGGCAGAAAGGAAAATCATGTTTCATAAATAATTATTTAATTTTTCATATCTGTAACAGACCATTTCTAACAATCTACTATATTTAAATTCTTCTAAATGTACCTTCAAATTCCTATTTTCCAAATACATTAATCACTATGATACTCTTCTCTAAATTTTTCTCAAGTACTCCACTGTGTGACTCCAAAGCTGATGACTCTTTCCTCCATTTATTATGGACTTCAATAGAGAAATATATAAGATGCTCTAAAGGCAAAAAAGTGGAAGTAATGTGAATGTTCGGAGAAAAGCTGGGAAGAATGGATGATATTTGAATCAAGTATTAAAACAAGGCTCGGGGGCTTCCCTGGTGGCGCAGTGGTTGAGGGTCCACCTGCCAATGCAGGGGACACGGGTTCGTGCCCCGGTCCGGGAAGATCCCACATGCCACGGAGCGGCTGGGCCCGTGAGCCATGGCTGCTGAGCCTGCGCTCCGCAACAGGAGAGGCCACAGCAGTGAGAGGCCCGCGTACCACAAAAAAAAACAAAAACAAAAACAAAAACAAGGCTCTTCTATGGAAAAGAAATTTGACTGAGAGCATTCAGGAAGAGATTTTTTTTTTTAACTGCACTGTATGAATCTACTTAGTCTACCCAGGAAGCTAAAAGTAGTTCTGTGTGGCTTCAGCAATGGTTTGCATCAGGAAGCAGTGAGAGGCCAGCTGGAAAATTAAGTAAGAGTTAGATTATGTGAGGCAGGATAAAGGCATTAAAAGTTTTACTTAATCTGAATATAAAGGGGAGGCAACTGCTGCAACTCAAATTTGCCTTTTAGGAAAATCATTTGGGTAGCACTGCAAGGTGTGAATTGAAAAGGGAAAAACTGCTGGAAATGATGTCCAGGCTTCTGACTTGGGTGACTGCTCCTGCCCCAGTCCTCTCAATCATTAAAAATGGCATGCAATTCTAATGATTCCATTGCTCAAGTCAAAAATCATGTAGTCATCCTCAATTCTTTTCTTTCTCACATACTCCACATCCAATCTATGAGGAATTCTTTATTCTATGTCCAAAATGTAGAATCTCACCAACCTTCTCTGCTTCCACCCTGGTCTAAATCATCATCTTTCCTCTGGAGTAGTATTCCAATAGTCTCCAAACATCCTTGCCCCACACACTTGCTGCCTATTCACATAGCAGCCAGCATGATGCTTATAAATGTCAAGCCAAATAAAACCCTTTTCCTACTCAAAATACTCTTATGCCTTCCCATATCATCAGAATCGAAATCAAAGTCCTTATTCTGACCTTATAAGACTACATATTCTGGTTCCAGCTCTCTCTCTCTCTCTCTCTCTCTCTCTCTCTCTCTGACATCATCTTCTACTAACCCCGCTGAGTTGTTCTGGTTTCCTTACAATTTCCTGCACAAGCCAAGCATGCTCCCACATTAAACTCCTTAACTTATTCTTCCCTTTGTCTGGAATGCTATTCCTTTAGATATCCACATACCTCACTCCCTCACTTCAGTCAGGTTTCTACTCAACGGTCATCTCAGAAAGGCTTTCCTTAACCCTACTGTCCCCTTGTTTGTTATCTGTCTTCCCTGACCAGAATATAAGTTCCAAATAACTTTATTTTGTTCACTGATGTGCCCTCATCATAAACAAAAGGGCCTAGTACCTAGGTGGTATGAGTTAATATACACTGAATACACAAGTGAATAAATGAAAATGCCATAGAACATGAGCAAAGGAACAGGCTGGGGAGGATAGGGAGGTTTGAGCCTTCCAGTTTTAGGCATGTTGATTTTAAAGTACACATGGGACATTCACACAGAGATGTGCAATAGATTGTTAAGAATCTTAAAATGTGTGAGTTCGAGATACAGAGTTTGGAGTCATGAGTCATTCACTTTAAACATATTTGGGAAAAAACAGAACTACCAAATGATCCAGCAATCTCACTTCTAGTTATATATCTAAAATAATTGAAATCAGGGTCTCAAAAAAGATATTTGTATAGTCATGTTCACAGCAACATTATTCACAATAACTAAGAGGTAGAAGCAACCCAAATGTCCAGCAATGGTAATGGATTAAAAAAAAAATGGTACATACAAACAATGGAATATTATGCAGCCTTAAAAAGGAAGGAAATATTGTCACGGGCTACTGTATGGATAAATTGTGAGAACACTGTGCTAAGTGAAATAAGCCAGCCGAAAAATAACAAATACTGTATGATTCCACTTATATAAGTTACCTAGAGTAATCAAATTCATGGAAACTGAAAGTACATAGAATGGTGGTTACCAAGAGCTGGGGGGCAGAGGGGGGCTTATAGTTTAATGGGTACAGAGTTTCAGTTTTGCACAATGAAAAAGTTCTAGAGATCTGTTTCTCACCAATGTGTACATATTTAACGCTATTGAACTGCATACTTAAAAGTGGTTAAGATGGTATATATTATGTGTCTTATACCTCAATAGTGTTTAAAAAGTATTTGCAAAAGTCTTAGGTGTGGATTGAGTTTACCCAAAATGAGAGGTAGCGTGAACAAAGAAAAGCCTTCACTGATGGAACCTTTGGAATGCCAACATTTACGTAGCATGTAGGAAAAATCAGAGAAAATATTAAACAGAAGTATCAGAGAAGTAGAAGGAGATATATATGGGCACCTGAGCTTCAATACAAACCTCAGTTACAGTTACATATATGCATCAACCAAGTTGTTAATACTGAAATGTTGGCCTTAGAGAATCCACCAGGTATGATAATTTATTGCCATTAATAGAAAATGGATAAAAGGCAGATGGCATGCAAATGCTAATTTTTATATATTCATTTTATTTTATTTTTATTTTATTTAGTTATTTATTTTTTGGCCATGTGGCATGTGGGATCTTAGTTCCCAGACCAGGGATCGAAACTGGGCCCCCTGCATTGGAAGCATGAAGTCCTAACCACTGGACCACCAGGGAAGTCCCTATATATTAATTTTATATCTTTGTTTTTAAGCAAAGAAAAAAACTACAGCAACAATTCATATTCAGTATTTAGTTCTCTATGACCTATGATCTACTATAATTTAACTAGGTCAATTAAGGGAATTTCTATGTTCTGTAGTTTAAGTCTGTTTTCAAACGCTGGTTCTATTATTTATGTATTACCTGTGTGACTTTCGTCATGTTAACTTGACTACTCTAAGATTTAGTTTCCCATCTACAAAGTGGAGGTAATAATACCAACTTATTTCATATGGCTGTTATAAGGATTAAATGAGATAATACAAGAAAAATACTCTGCAAATGTTAGCCACCATAATTATCCATCCCCATTACATGGTGTTTTCGTTTTAATCAGTTTTGTTATGTGCTGTACATTAGTGGTGCATAAATATCTGCCTCACGCTGGGCTAGAAATCCAGATATATAAAGTCCTGCTCCCAATGATCCAAATTCAGATGGTCTGAAATGAGGCCCAGAAATCTTCCCCCACAACACACAAACTCCTCAAGTGATTCTGATGTACAACGAAGTTTGAGAACAACTATAGAGAGTTTATAGCACACATTTTAGAGACCCATATAAAGTCTGTTAGTCTGCCATTACATACAGAATCCATTATTTCCCCCTGAACCCTTTATTATTTTGGAAGTTACTTAATGTCTAAAGGTATAGGTTCTTCATAAACTCACTCACATGTTGTTAAATATGCTAAGTGAGGGCTCTTGAGCCAGAAAGCCGTATATCCCAGCCCCAACATTTACTAGTTGCATAATCTTTAGAAAGTCACTTAACATCTCTCTGTCTCAGTTCTCTCATCAGTAAAATGCAGGGTGATAACAGTACTTGCACATTGGGTTTTTATGAAACTTGTTAACATATATAAAATGCTTAAATGGTGTTCAATACATAGTAACATACCCAATAAAGGTGAGCTGCTTTTATTGTAACTGTTATACTGAGATCTACCCTTGTTTGAAATCACAAATAGTTTTTAATCACAAAATTTTGAAGGCAAGGAAAGGACACTACTTAAAAATAGAAAATTTTCCACTCATAACACTTACCAATTGTAGACAACTTATTTCTGGAGATGTTTCCTCTCTCTCTTCATTATTTAAATAATGGTCTACCATCATCAACATACTCTAACAGTTAGAGATAAGATGATCAGACTAAAGTAGAAGCGAGTAGTTTAATATCCCCTACAACTAACCCTAAACTCAAATTTCTTTTTATTAATCTTGCTGTTTACTTTTACAATAGAAAAGAATTCCAATTGGTAATCCTGTAACAGGTCCTAATAGCAAATATTTGGTTTTAATAAGTGCTAATTTGATTTTTTTTTCAGGGAAAGAAAACAGAAAGCAAAACAATTTAAGAAATATAACCATTCCACAATTTGTTTTTAGTCTAGTGCAAAAAAAGTTCACTGAATCTTTCCAAGCAGATATCACTATCAAAATAGCCCAACATGCAGAATCAAGACTGGTGCAAACGAAATTAAAGACAAAGGAATACGAGACAGATCCTAAGACTACTAATGGTACCTGAGAGCCTCACCCTTGTCAAATAAATATCTACAGATGAAAAAACAAATAGCAAACTGGGAGAACCACATAGCTAAGATCAAAACAAACTGACAACCAAGAGATCTCATTTACTAAAACCAAAATGCAAGAAAGGTAGTTTCTGGTACAGTCACTTACATTCTTTCCCTGGATTCTTTACTCTTCCTTAGGCAAGTACTTCCTTAGGATGGTACTTAAGACTCTGGTCAGCATCACATAAAGGCCTACACAACCTCTCTCTCTTCCACCTATTACAAAATAACTGTCTTCTGCTCTATCCAATAGCTGTGGGAAGAGGAAGGGAGAAATCCACTAATCTGCCTTTTCTAGATTCAACTGGCAAGCTAAAACACAAAAGAAACAGAAATGTCTGAAGGTTAGCCGTTTGAAGGCTTTATGGAGGTAGACATCCTGCAGCATTCAAGGGAAGACTTTTAGTTGGTTGAGCAAAGCCAACAAACCAGGTATGCTTTATATTATAAGCAGCAACATAAGGAAAACACTCTTCCTGGTTACCAGCAGTCCTGAATACAGTTACCTCTATTTTGAGACTGATGTTCATCTAAAAATCAGTTTAATTCATTTAAGTAGATTGCAGTTACTCTGTGCAAAGAATTGTGCTAGATATTGCAGATAACAAATGGGCAAGACAGCCCAAACCTTGGGAAACCAGGAGGAGAAATAAGAATACAGCACTAAGAAGAATATAAAAAGTGTCACTAGCTTAATAAATGGCAACTCCATTCTTCCAGTTGGTCCAACCAAAAACCTCACAGTTATCCTTGACTGTCTCTTTCTCTCACTATTCCCTCTTTCCCCACTCATTAACAAATTCTGATTGCTGAAATGTTAAAACACATTCAGATTCTGATCACATTTCACTGCTATCACTCTGGTCCAAGTCTCCATCTTCTCTCTCCTCCATTATTATAACAGCCTCCTAGTTGATTTCCTGGCTTTGCCCTTGCTCACCTTCAGTGTATTCTTATTTAATAGTGAAGTTATTAGATCATGTCAATGCTCTACTCAAAATCTTCCACTGATATTTTCTCTAGTATAAAAAGACAACATCCTTAAGATTCCTTATTCCCTCCCTCACTCCCCTAATCTTTCTAATTTCTCCTCCTCCTCCTTTCCTGAGCCATACTTGTCTCCCTGATGTTCCTGGAAAAATGTCAGGCCCGATTTCTCACGTAAGGATTTTTGTGGTCATTATTCCCCCTGCCTGAAACGTTCTTGCCCCCAGATACATGGCTCACTTGCTAATTCCCTTCCTCCAAGTCTTTATCTGTCACCTGTCCACCTTTTCTAAAAAATTGCAGACCACCACCCAACATACTTCATATCCTTCCTCCCTGTTTTATTTTTTTTTCCTTAGCATTATCATTTTCTGATACATTATATAATGTTACTTACTTATATTATTTACTGTCTGTCCCCCATTATGAAAATATAAGCTCCGTCATGGCAGGGAGTCTTATCTGTTTTGGTTAACTGTTATTTTCCTAGCACTGAGAAGAGAACTTTGTATATAGTAAATGCTCAATAAATATTTTCTGGTGAATTTCTGAGTGAAAGTGTTAAGTGAATAAATCTGCATTATTAGATGTCTTTTGGGACATTAAGAGGAATCAAGAGGAAAGGGAGCATCTGACATGTGCAAGGCATTATGTAAGGTAATTACACATCATTACCTATCTCATTTAATCCTCACTCTATGAAGCAAGCATGTTAACAGATGAGGAAAATGACATTCTGGAAAATTAAGAGATTGATCCAAAATCACACACAGTAGCATTCAAACTCAGGCCTCTCTGAGTCCAAAAAGTCCTGCTCTTTTCATCATAAAGCAAGTTGGGGTCTATTTCTTGACAACAACATAGAGGAAAGGGTGTACTTTGAGTATCAGATCAACACAATACAAATCTCTATAATATACTAGCAACACTAATATTTACTATAGTTCCTTAGGTCACTAAGTCTATTTTAGGAACTGAGAAATCAACCCACATCTGATCTGTGTCTATGTGGAGGAAGGGAAGGTGACAGCTGAGTTGGAGGGCGAGGTGGGGGGGAGGGGGCTGACTACTACCACCAATATGATTATTCCTAGAAATCTCTGAATTCCTGAGGCTACAGAACATCTTCTAGACTAGTGCTACCCAACAGAACTTTCTGCAGTGATGGAAATATTCTGTATCAGCACTGTATGATATTGTAGCCATGATCTAGCCCTACAGAGCTACTGATTACTTGAAGCATGGCCAGTGTGACCAAGGATTGAATTATAATTTAATAATTAACATAATTATTAAATTATTCTTTTAAACTTAAATACCTTCATGGGGTTAGTAGCTTCTGTATTGAACAGCATTGTACTAGACTCTCCATTCCACTTCAACCACTTCCTTCACCTTACTCACTAGCTCACTTGTAATACTTTGATCAATTTTAGATGATGACACTGAATATAGGGCAAAATTCTTTTCCCAAAACTATCCCAAAGAAAAGAGGAAACTGCCCTATAGTTGAGTTTTTACAGTATTTTATTTTTGAAGAACAAAAAACTGTTTAGAAAAGACACAGAACCTAAAACAACTTCAGACAATACTAGTTTTGGACACTGAAAACAGGTTACCAAATGGAGTCAGTTAAAAAGAATGGCAGAAATTCAACAGATTTCATATTTATTTAGCAGGGGGGGCAGGTATTATCTCACAATTAAAACTTTAGATGTCATTATAAATAAGCCCATTAAAGATTACCTGAAAGGGTTTCATTGTAAAGATCATGAATAGCAAATAAGTTCTTGTGGCTTGAGATTAAAATTCCCAGAAAAAGTACCATATCCAGATTTTTTAAGCACTCTATCTCAAATCACTTAAGCAAAAATTAAGATCACATGCTCTGGAAAACTGAGAGACTATTTCCAGTAATGAGGAAGACACGAACATTTAAAATGCATGTGAAAGGTTTGAATAATGTTTCACTAAATGAGTATTTTTAAAAAGCAATATTTCTAAAGTAATAGTTTATATTATCTAACTTAAAATATGTATGTATAACTTAACAAGCTAAACTTAATGACTATTTCATATACAATCTTTAAAAAGTTTATATATTCAGGCTAACCAAAATATTTTTATTGGGACTTCCCTGGTGGCACAGTGGTTAAGAATCTGCCTGCCAATGCAGGGGACACGGGTTCAAGCCCTGGTCCCGAAAATCCCACATACCGCAGAGCAACTAAGCCCATGAGCCACAACTACTGAGCCCGCGTGCTGCAACTACTGAAGCCCATGCACCTGGAGCCCATGCTCTGCAACAAGAGAAGCCACCGCAGTGAGAAGCCCACACAACACGATGAAGAGTAGCCCCTGCTTGCTGCAACTAGAGAAAGCCCACGTGCAGCAACGAAGACCCAACGCAGCCATAAATAAATAAATAAATTTTAAAATATTATCTTATCATTGGGAAAATGAGAATCATCTCATACTCAGACATATACAATAAACCCTCATGATTTATTTTAAAAGAAGCTAAGCTCATCCACTTCAGTCAATAGCCATGAGGTCCAATGCAAGTCTCTATCCCATACCCTGGGCATTCTCAATCATTCTCACACTCTCTCAATTTTTATTGCCAAAATCTATTTGAAGACAGTTATTTTATGGGCGTTCACTTAGCACATATTATATTTTGCCTTATAATGTTAATCCTTTTTCTCCCAGCTATGTGTTTTGTATCCTCAATTAGAGTCTAAGCTCCCATAGGCAAGAACAATGTATTACTTCTTTGCATTCATCATAGCACTTAGAGCTGATTGATTTTCTAGAAGATAGGAAAGCTGTGTATCCAGTGCTCCAAATATACTAAAGAATGACCAAACAAAATTGTCTTCAATCTATTATACAACAGATCTGCAAGACAATTACCTCAAGCTCAGTAAATCTGACCAATTTGTACAAGGAAAGCACTACTAAAATCCAGGGTCTTTCCAATCCCAATTCCTAATTGTTGATCCTCTACTGACTGATTACCATCTTATTTGCACACTTTAAATATTAGTACTCAGAAATCAAAGTGCTAAAGGAGTACAAATCATTAAGTTGGTTATATTTTTTCCTTTTTTAGTCCTATAAACTAACAAGTAAGCTCCCTTCGTAACTTTATGTAACTGAAAGTAATATGCAACTTAATGCTCTGCTTACTTCCACCTAGATGAAAAACTCTTCTCCACACCACTACCATCTCCCCCTAGCCCCCTTCCACTGGTACTACAGGAAGGGACAGAAGGCAAGAGAAACAGGAAGGTGGAGGAGGGATAATAATAGTTAGTGGCAGCAGAGAATGTACATGTGACCACGGCACATAATTTCATGGTAATGTGTCCACTCTGGGAATGTCTTAGGTAGCAATGGTCAGACAACAGCCCAGACATTTTCATTCAGGAAATAATCAGTATTAACAAAAGATAAGGGCTTATAAATAACCAATGAAGGGAAAAGGCTCCAGGCTGAAGAGAATCAAAAGTTCACTAAATCTAAATCTCTTCTTCATTGCTTAATATCAATAAGGGACAGGAATAAAAGAAATTTATACAGAGAATGCAGCATAGTAATTAATCCCAATTCCAGATTTAGAGACCTAAATTCAGATAACAGGTCTATTGCTGACTGTATGTGTCATCTTAGGCAAGTCATTTGCCCTCCAAATATGCAAAATGAAAGACATTCTAATAATAATACTTATTTCCTAGGGCTGTTGTGAAAATTAATGAGAAAGAAGGATACAAACTACTTAGGACAGGACCTGATATATGGAAAGTACACAATATGCTTATTTTTTATTTGAAGTAGGAGAGGGTGAGCTTTTCCATTTGGTTTTATAGCTCTGTGCAAGGTATTATGTCAGGTTAATAAGAGTGTTGAATTGGAAATCAAGAGATGGGTTCATGTCATGGCTTTCTCAATAACTTGATCTTTGACCTTGGCCAATTTCTTTCTCTCTACGAGCCTTTATGTTACCAAATCTGTAAAAACAAAGGGGTTGGGCTAAATGATCTTGTGTTACTCAGAGTTCTCCAGAGAAAGAGAATTAATAGGATGGAGAGAAAGAGAGAGAGAGAGAGATAGGAAGAAAGAAATTAATTTTAAGGAACTGGCTCATGCAATTATGGAGGCTGGCAAGTCTAAAATCTGCAGGGTGGACCAGCAGGCTGGAGACCTAGGGAAAAGCCAGTGTTGCAGTTCAAGTATGAAGGCCATCTACTACAGACCTCCCCTTGCTCAGGAGAGGCCTTCAACTGATTGGATGAAGCCTATCAACGTTATAGAGAGCAATCTGCTTTACTATGTTCACCAATTTAAATATAAATCTCAACCAAAAACATTCTCACAGAAACATCCAGAGTAATGTTTGATCAAATATCTAGGCACTGTGGCCCAGCCAAGCTGACACATAATATTAACAATCACAGATCTCTAGGGTGCTTTCCAGACCTAAGATTCCATAACCTTTGACCTTTGCACCTGTGAAGGTGCTTACTTCATAAAGTCTACTGATATATCCCTATGGGATTCTTCAGGGAAATTAACCACAACAACAATAAACAAACATATATATGTATATCAATAAAGTTAAATCCACTTAAATTAACAGGATAACAGGACAGGAATTGAAGCTGGACTAGATGTAAAATCTCCAATGACTCTTTGTAGGTTTTTAAAACTAGCCACAAATTCTTGGATAATACTCCCATCAAAAAGTGGGCTCTTAAATCTACATAGGCTTGTGACTGCTTTGACCAACAAAGTACAGCAGTAGTACACTACGTGACTTCTCAGACTAGGTAATAAAAGGCTATAAAGCTTCTACGGTTTCCTTAAAAGCTCACTCTTGGGAAACTCCCTTTCAGAACATAGCCCCAGGCTGTGAGAAAAGTGCAAACCACATGGAGAGGTCATGTAGAGACGATTCAGTTTACTGTCCTAGCTGAGCTCAGCCTTGTAGTCATCCCAGCACAGGTTCCAGACACATGAGTGATGAAACCATCTTGGAAGCAGTCTAGCCTCAGATATTCCAGCTCCCAACCATATGAGTCACACTAAACCATTTGACTCATCCCAGCTGAAGCTCTGGACATCATGGAGCAGACATGCTATTCCTAACATAATCTTTTTAAATTTCTGATCCATGGAATCTGTGAACATAATAAGGTGCTTATTTTATGCCACTAAGTTTTGGAGCAGTTTATTATACAGCAACAGTAACTGGAATGCTTTTTCATATCCAGGACTCAATATCAAATTGGATTCAATTTGACAAGCACATTGCTAGGAACTTTCCATATGTAATTTTGTTTAATCTTAATAACCTTGTGAAATAATTATGATTACCTGAGGATTATAGCAGTTAATTTAACCAATTAGCCATGCTCTTACAGTAAATATTAGAATGGAGCTGTAAATCAGGTCTTTAGGCACCATGTCTAATATTATAGTGCCACCATGTTCTCACAGTCATCTCTAGAAGCCACTATTTTATCAAGTCCTTTCCTTAAAGCCATTTTTCATAGGGATCTGTAATAAGTATCAAGAGGGGATCATTTTGATAAGTATGACACTGAGAGAGGAAGTAGGGGTAAGGTACTGAGATGGATATGTGAATAAGAGAAACAGAACCTCAAAAAGTAGGGATTTGGACTTATGGCAACTGCAGACTGAATGACACAATGAACCAACACCCTTCATCTCCGGGGTATTCTCTTTAGTGTTCTAACCAGATGTTGAGAGAAGCTCATAAAAACTGCAAACTTGGCTGGAGGTGAGGCAGGTCTCTGTATCAAGCTCCCCAGGTGATTTTTAGTTCACTGAAGTTTAAGAATCACTGATTCCCAAACTAATTTGACGAATGCCAAGAATCAGTGATATTCTCTTGGTTTCAAATTTTAACAGGGAAATCTACACTCTCCCTGATGTGATTTAATGGCTTACCTAAGAAGTCCTCAAAACAAAATAATACCAAGTATTGGAGCTTAAGGGGTAAAAGTGATGTTTATTTGAGTTTCACAAATTAATCATATGGTATATTTTTGCAAGGTTGGAACTATTACACTTGGTTGGGATGGGGTTGCAGTGGTTTAAAAATATTTTTTAAATAAATGCTAATAATTAGAACTCTGAAAATCAATATATCTTGCCCAATAGACTGAGCTAAGGCAAATGCTGTCTCTTCCCAACTAAATACATAAAATATAGCAAAATTATTCAACATCTGAAAACATACTGGCCATACAGAATAAATAGCTGCAATTAATAATCCTGAATTGATTTAACTGTAATAACCCAAGATTTTTCTTAATCAATAAGAGTGTAGAGTACAACTCTCTACAGGAATGTGGAATTGCTATGATTCCATGAAACATTCAAATACACTTGTACAGGCCTTAAGAATTTCTGTGATGTTTGTTGAACTACAATCCATACAAAACACCAAAACAAATAATTTTGTTTCATGCACAATCTATCCTTTTAACAATACAAAAAGATGACAAAATATATAAACACACCTTATCTGCCAACTGGTACACAGATGTTAGTCACAACAGCAACACAGCATACCTGAACATTTAACCACAGTCTGAAAATACAAATAACATAAACTGCAAAATGACCAATTATGCTCCTTGAGCATGCTGAAAAAAGTAGCCACCATCTCCCCTATCTTTGCCACATATTAAAAGATAAAAAATTCAGTCATCTTTTCCTCTAGTTCTTTTTTTTAATTACGCTAACAATTTTATGACTTCTCAAGTCTCACATTAAAGCACTGAGATAGCAAAAATCACTTGATTAACATTTGATCTCAAACCCTCTCTAAAGGACCTCCTGCCACATTTTCTGTCTACTTTCCCACATGGTGCCATCTTAACACTGGGCATGACGAGACATAGAAAGCAAATTAATAGATAACCAAAAAGGACCTACTGTAGCACAGAGGACTCTGCTCAATATTCTGTAATAACCTAAATGGGAAAAGACTTTGAAAAAGAATAGACACATGAATATGTATAACTGAATCACTTTGCTGTACACCTGAAACAAACACAACACTGTAAATCAATTATACTCCAACATAAAATTTAAACAATTTTTAAATGTTAATAGTAGAATCTAGGTGGCAGGTATATAGGTGTTCACTGTAAAATTCTTTTAAATTTTCTCTATGTTCAAACATTTTCATAATAAAATGTTGAAAAATTAAAAAAACAGAAAGCAAATTAAGGTTTAGCAAAAGACACTCCCTTGATTATCTACTGCTGTACACAAGAAGAAAAAAAGAGAAGGGATAATTGGAGCACCTCCAGTATACTCTCTTACTATCTGAAAATTGGTTTTCTACCCACAGCACTATTTTCTCTTACATTTGCAGCCATCTTCATTTCTTTTTATATACTTCTATCATTCTCCTACCTCTCAGATCCTTAATAACGCCCTTAATGGTACCACATACATCTTATAACTGCCCCTTTTCCTGTTTCAGGACAACTCTCTTCCTGCAATAAACATACAGTTACTTATATAAAAGACTTATTTCTAAGAATTAGCGCATTACTCTACTGCCCCAATCATTTCCGGGATTGTAAATTTGTAGAGTTTCTAGCAATAGTGAAAGAAAAAAGCCTATTAGCAACTACGAAAACTAGAAGATTGTCAAACTTCTCTAATGAAACATGTTTCCTTCAGCCATTGGCAACAAAAATAGATTCCAGAAAGGTGGAGTGGTTTGCTCCAAGCCTATTATTAGTGACTAAACTCATATCACATCTACCACAGTAAACTTATTTATCAGATATCCAAATATAAAGACAGAAAAAAGACGCAGACAACAAACGGTATTGCTGTAGACCGTTTTTGTATAGATATTTAAGAATTGTGTAACTCTTTCATATGAAAAGTTCTTTTTAAATTTTTTTTGGTTAAAAAGAACTTCAGATAATAAAGCACTTTACCAATAATGCCTGAAGACAGAGTTTTAATGAACACTCGTCTTAATCACAGCATGTAAAAGAAAAGATATGAGAGGAAATGAGAGACAGAGAATTGAAAGTAGAGTCTTAAAAAAGATATTTGTACACCCATGTTTACAGTAGCATTCTTCACAATAGCCAAGAGGTGGAAGCAACCCAAATGACTATTGATGAATAAATAAAGAAAATTTGTTATAAACCTACAATGAATGGAATATTATTCATCCTTAACAAGAAAGGAAATCCTGTCACAGGCTGCAACGGGGAGGCCATTATGCTAACTGAAATAAGCCAGTCACAAAAAGACAAATACTGTATGATGCCACTATGTGAGGTATCTAAAGTAGTCAAATTCACAGAAACCAGAAAGTGGAGTGGTAGTTACCAAGGGTTGGGTGCAGGGGTGAATAGAGAACTTATTGTTTAAACAATATAAAGTTTCAGTTTTGCAAGGCAAAAAAGTTCTGGAGATCTGTTTCACAACAATGTGAATATGTTTAACACTATTGAAACTGTACACTTTCAAATGGTTAGGATGGTAAATTTCATATTGTGTCTTTTTTTAACCACAATTTAAAAATACACACACACACAAAAAGATTCCTGTAAAGGAAAGAAACGATAAAGAAATAGAAGGGAGGAAAGATTAAAATAAACATTCTCCGAGAGTAGTTTACTTTTTGAAATGCCAGTAATATATAAACTTAAAAATTACTTATACTGGCAGATTCTTATGTTGGTTAATTGATAGTCTACTGTTTTTAGTAGAAGCTTCTTATCAAAAGCAGGTTAAAACAATTAGTAATTACTCATTATAGACCAATTTACTATAAAGGTTAATAGCTCCTCATTTTGATAAGATTGCTAATAATCCTGTAATTTGTGATGTTCCTCAGCACTGTATTAAAATTTCTCTCATACCAAAAAAACAGTACAGCAGTAATGGTCTCTGTCCTCATGAAGCTTGGAATTCCTAAAAACTTATAAATAATAAACAAGAAAATAAACATATAAATAAATATTTCATCAGTCAGTGTCCAGTACAGAAAAGGAGCCAATACCAGATAGATCAATAGAGGGACTTCAATAAGGAAAACTTCTTTCAAGAGTGTTGGAAAAATTTAAAAGGTTGAGAACACTACATTAAGTGAAAGAAGCCAGACACAAAAGGCTACATGTTATATAATTCTTTTTGTATGATATATCTACAACAGGCAAATTCACAAAGACAGAAACCAGGTTAAAGGCTACTAGAGGATAAGGGAAGGTGGACTAAGAAATGGGGAGGAATTGCTTAATGGATATAGGGTGTTTTATGGGGTGATGAAAAAGTTTTGAAACTAAAGAGAGCTGACAGTTGCACAACACGGGCAATACACTAAAGGCCACTGAACTGCACTTTTAAATAGTTAATCATATGTTATGTGAATTTCACTTCAATTTTTTTTAAAGCTTATGTGAGGCAACCTAGCAATTAGCAAGAACACGGAGTCCCTATTACCCCAACTAGGGTGGCGATACCAAGGAAAGGAATATGTTAACAAAGTCCATTAAGCCAAGGCTACCTAACAGGAATGGGGATCATGAAGGAGAGACTGTCCAGCATGAGATGGCACTCTGAAAAGAGCTGGAGGCACAAAAGAAATGGAATCACTGGAGACTCTACAGAAATAGGGAGAAAAGGGGAGAATAGCTTAGCTTCTCATTCTCCAATCTCTTGACACTGCCTGTCGTTGGATGATAGCTGAGAGCCAGACAGCAAGAGAGCTTGGGGAATGGAGCTTATGTGAGTCAGCCCTGTAACTTAGAATGGAGAAGGAGACAGTTAGAAAACTGGCAAATGATGAGCACAACCATACACTGAACTAAGCACTACAGAGGAGAAGCACTGTCAGGCAGCAAAAGAAGGTTGAATGAGACATCCTTCTCCAAGCAATATTTCTCTACCTCCGGGATAAAGTGGTGGAAAAGCCAGTCCTGGAAAATGGCCTATGTAACCCAGGCTTTGGAGTTACTCTTCCACACAACAGCAAGAGAGCCCTTGGCTATGTTTTTAAAGGCTCTTGGGTTCTCTGAATGATAAACTAAGAAAGGCTTCAGCTTCATATCACCGGAAGCACTGCAACCAAACAACAGAGTTAGCCTATCCTTTGTTGCTTTATATCCTGGCATCAACTCTTCCTCCTTACTGATGTAACTTCGATCTGGCATCCTCTTCCAGTACAGTCCTGTCTCATCCACATTAAAAACCTGCTCAGGTAAATACACGCTTTCATCAATAATTTCTGGAAGTGTTTCAGGAAATTCCCGGGCAGCTACCGTATCTGTATTTTTACATTGTGAAGGTTAGCTCTAGCCTTGAACCGCTGAAACTAGCCATGGCTTGCATTAAAAGATGCGCCCTCTGATTCTTTGCCATGTTTCTTCTTCAAGTCTTCATAAAGGCTTTTGGCTTTCTCTTGAGTCAGCATTAAGCTGAGTGGGACCCGATGCTGATGCTGATCCTGCATCCACACACTGAGAGTTTCTCCATCTCCCCCATCACTTTTCCACGCTTCTTCGATATTATTGTTGACATCATAGGCACAGCAGACTTCACATGTTCTATGATTCTGTTCTCGTTCTTTAGAATCGTGCCGATGGTTGAATGAGTCATGTTATAAGAACAAGCGACATGTACCATCTTTTCGTCTTGCTCCACTGTCTCAATTATGTTCACTTTTGTTTCCATCGTTATCGCTTGGCACTTCTTAGTAGTACCAGCTACATCACCACTGCTTTTACGCTTGCTTCCAGACGTCCTCGGCTTGAAATAAAGATACGGTACTACTGTACTCTAGATAGTACTGTACAGTAAAGTACACAAAAGCACAACCACTTGTAGAGGATGCAAGCATGTGACAATGTACGCCAGACACATGAACTAATAACTTAAGTGACCGGACATGCGAACAGACGTTCACATCTTTGAAAGTTCACAACTTGAAGGTTCCTATGTAGGGGACTTACTGTAACTGAAATTAAGAACTTTGTAGATGGGTTTAACATCAGAATAGACACAACTAAAGAGATAATTAGTGAATAAAAGGTAAATCAGAAGAAAATACCCAAATGAAGCATGGAGAGACAAAAGAATGGAATAATAGAGTAATGAGTAAAAGAGACATATGGGACACAACGAAAGGTATAACACATATGTAATTGGATTTCAGACCTAGAAGAGAAAGAGAATGGGACAGAACCTTTATTTAAAGGGACAGTACTAATATTTCCTAAAATTGATGGACATCAAAACACATATTAAAGAAACCCTATGAACTCTAGGCAAGATAAATAATAAGAAAGCCACACCTAGGCATATTAGTTAAATTGCTAAAAACCAAAGACAAAAAACTCTTAAAAGATACTAAAAAGAAAAGAGTATTTACCTTCCAGAAACAAAACTAAATCTAACAGTTGCTTTTTTTCCAGAAACAATGGAAGCCAAAAGAATACAAAATGTTTTCAAAGTAATGAAAAATAGATAAACTTTCCAATCCAGAATTCTATATCCAGCAAAAAATACTCTTCAAAAATGAAGTTAGAAAAAAATAAGACAATAAGTACAATTCTGAAAACATTTAATTTTTTGTTAATAGACCCATAATAAAGCAAAAACTAAAAGATGTTCTTCAAGTAGAAGAAAATGGTACCAGATAGAAGGAAGGAAATGCAGAAAGAAATAAAAAGCAACAGAAAGAGTAATTAGAATGTAAATCTAAATGCATATTACAGGATAAAACAATAATAATAATGTCTTATAAGACTTTAAATGTACATAGAATTAAAGTATATAATGAAATACATAAAACATAAGAAGCAATAAATGGATGCTGTGTTGTTCTAATGCCCTTGCTTTTTCTGGAAAGAGGTAAAACTCTTCATTTATATTAGGTTTTAAAAAATCAGGGGTACAATGCTTAACCTCTATCATAATCAGGTTAAAAAGAATAGAATATATAATAAATAAGAATTTAGTATCTTTATAGGATACAAGGTCAATATATAAAAATTAATCTCTTTCCTATATACCAGCAATGAACAATTCAAATTTGAAATTAAAAACATAATATCAGTTATATTAGCACCCTCAAAATGAAATATTTAGGTCTAAATCTAACAAAATTCCAAGCATAGATAGTAGCTTCACTGATAAATTCTACCAAACATTTAAGGAAAAACACACCAATCTTACACAAATTCTTCCAGAAAAAGAGAGGCAACATTTCTGAACTTACTTGTGAGTAGTGTTGCCTGATAAAATATAGTACATGAAATTAAATTTGAATTTCAGATAAAAAAATAAATATTTTTAGTAATAAGTATTCATGGGATTTTTATTTGCTATATCTGGCAGGCCTTTACGAAGCCAGATAATGTTAATGTGTTTTGATATCAAAACACATTAACATTACAAGAAAAAAAATCATACGCGTTTCCCTCTTGAGCACAGACATAAAATTCCTAAAACATTAGCACAGTACATCCAGAAGTAAACGAAAAGGAACAATATATAGCATTCAAATATTAATCAACGTAATGCACAACATTAACAGAATAAAGAAGACAATTTCTATGGCTATTTCAACCTATGAAGAAGTAGTTAATAAATCTCAATATCAATTATAATCACTAAAAGATAATTTCTTTAAAAGAACAGGAAAAAATTTCCTTAGCCTCATAAAGCATAGCTACAGAAAATCTATAATAACATCACTTTTAGTTTAAACACTGAAACCTCTACCTGTAAGAATGGGAATGATTCACGGATGCCCACTAGCATCACACCTTTCAACAGTGTGCAAGAGATCTGAACCAGAACAATACACGAGAAAACGAAATTCAGAATATTGAAAAACAATGAATAAAAATTTTAAAACATAGCATTTACACCACAATCACGGAGGTTTAAGTACCTAGAGACTATATAATGAAAAATGTAAAAGACAACAACAAAAAGAACTAGAAAAAAGTACTGAGACATTAAAGACAAGTTCAATAAATAGAGTGATATTCTATGTTCATAGATTTGAAGACTTCATGCTGTAGAAACGTTCATTCTCTCCAGTTTAATCTTTAAATTCAACATAATCTCAATTATAATCGTGGCACAATTCTTTGTGGAAACTGATAACCTGATTGTAAATATATATCCAAGAATAGCCACAATAACCTTGAAAACAACAAAGTTTGAGAACCTACACTACCAGATTATCAAGATTTTTTTTTTAATTTACAGTAAATAAAGGAGTAGTAATGAAGCAAGGAGAGACAAATAGACCAGTGGAACAGAACAGAGAGTTCAGAAACAGATCTACACACACATATAGGAGTACTTGATTTATGACAAAAATGGCACTGCTGGGGCTTCCCTGGTGGCGCAGTGGTTGAGAATCTGCCTGCTAATGCAGGGGACACGGGTTCGAGCCCTGTTCTGGGAGGATTCCACATGCTGCAGAGCAACTAGGCCCGTGAGCCACAACTACTGAGCCTGCGCGTCTGGAGCCTGTGCTCTGCAACAAGAGAGGCCACGATAGTTAGAGGCCCGTGCACCGCGATGAAGAGTGGCCCCCGCTTGCTACAACTAGAGAAAGCCCTGGCACAGAAACGAAGACCTAACACAGCAAAAATAAATTAATTAATAAACTCCTACCCCCAACATCTTAAAAAAAAAAAAAAGTAAGATTGATTTAAAAGTAAGATTTTTTTAAAAAATGGCACTGCTGAGAAGTAGGGAAAGAATGGTATTTTTAATAAATGATTGAAAGTCAAATGGATAACCATGAGAAAAATAAAACAAAACAAACAAACAAAAAAACTTGACCCTATCTCATACCACACATAAAAATCAACTCCAGATGAATTACAAGTCTAAATGTAAAAGGCAAAAATAAGCTTCTAAAAGAAAACATCTGTAAGAACATTTTCATTAATTTAGGATAGGCAGAGATTTCTTTTAAAAAACAGGACCCAAAAAGCAAATTCAGTAAAGGAAAAGATTAATAAACAGAACTATATTAAAATTAGTCATTCCTGCTCATTAAGGACCCCATTAAAAGAGCAAAAAGACAAGCCACAGAATGGAAGAAGACCTCTACAACATATATAACAAAGAACTTCTAACCAAAAAATATGCACAACTCTTGCAAACCAAGAGGAAAAAGACACAATCCAATAAAAAAATAAATAGGTTTGAATGGGTACTCAGAAGAGAACATACCCAAATGGCCATCAGTAATCAGGGAAGTATAAATTAAAACCACAACCAAATGCCCTTATATGCCTAAGAGAATGGATAAAAATAAAAACACTGGTTAAGACCACATACTGGCAAGTATGTAGAACAACTGGAACTTTCATACTCTGCCAACTGTAACAAAATTGGTACAAACACTTAAGAGGTAATGTGATACAATCATAATGTGGAGGGGAGTGGGATATGGAGGGGCATTCCTTCAAGGAGCTATATTCTAACATGAAGGTAAAAAATGGAACCAGGCCAGTCACAAGGGTGGGGCAGAATATACAAAAGAAGGTCTTATCCTTAACCACTTGTTCAATAAAGTCTCACAACTTGACTTCCACAGTGTTACCTACTATGAAATGCTAACATCGTGTGCTGTACACCAAGGGTCCCCAACCCCCGGGCCGTGGACCAATACCGGGCTGTGGCCTGTTAGGAACCGAGCCGCACAACAGGAGGTGAGTGGAGGGTTAGCAAGGGAAGCTTCATCTGCCACTCCCCATCGCTTGCATTACTGACTGAACCATCCCCCGCCACCCCCAGCAGGGTCCCTGGAAAAACTGTCTTCCACAAAACCGGTCCCTGGTGCCAAAAAGGTTAGGGACCGCTGCTATACACCATAAACTGATTCACCCTCAGCTAAGCAGCCTCTCATTAGAGCCTAACCTCAACAGTGTTGACACCCATCTGTTGCCTTCCTCAACACATTCCAAAAGTAGAAAATAGGCATGTGTGCCAGGGTAGATAGGCAACTGAGACTGCTGCTCAGGATTAAAGGCAGTCAAAGGAAACGATCCTTCCCAAAAGTCCATGCCACTTTCAGAGCATTTTATACTACTTAGTGGAAACATCAGGAAACCAAGAAACTACCCACACACCCTTCTCTTTTTTCCTATTCCACTTGTTTCTTCTAAACCTGGGCAGCTATATTGCATTCTGTAACTGAGCTGCCAATAACTGACAAACCAAGGGCCAGCATTTCAGTTGTTTAAACCTCATGAACCAAACTGCTTTTGCAAGTGACTAAAATAAGAAAAAAAAATCATTCTAAATAAAAAAGCATTATAAGTAGCTTGAAAGGAATTGTGAGGTTACAAAAGTAATGATAGTTTGGTCATTAGAATCTGGCATGCACACACCACCCAAATCTTGGTGCTTCACTATGTCCCTTTTGGGGTCAAGTAGGCTGACAGATGATACCTGCATCCACATCACAGAGATCTAGATTAAACACAACCTGTTTACCCTCCCCTCATGATCCCAAGGGTGTCATTTAAAACCCAGAGACACTTTTTTGAAAAAAGGGTGTTCTTATAAATTTGATTAGATCAATTCAGAACTGCCACTTCAGCAACCATTTTTTATAAAAACATTTCCAAGTTTTACCATCCTACATTTTATAATCTGAATAGAATTTGTTACTAGTTTATCACAAGCTATTCTATATTGTGACTTCCTCCAGGGCTCAAAGTCTTGTTTAACCAACTCCAATGGCAACGCCAAGGGCTTCTCATCTCACTTTAAAATAAAAAATAAATACAACTAAAACGTTACTGAAGAAAATAAAAAGAAAATTTGAAGAAGTGGGAAGCTACCCCTGAATGGAAAGACTACTTGCAGTGATGCCAATTCCTCCCAAGTTACCTTACAGGAATAAAGAAATTCCAACAATAATACCAGTATTTTCTTTTTGTAACCTAAACAAAATAATTCTAAAACCAATCTAGAAGAAAAAATCTGTTGAAAACAAGCAAAATATTTTTATAAGAGAACTGTAATGAAAATACATTTGTCCATCATATGTAGGTATATATTATAAAGCTACCATAAGGAAAACCACTTGAAGCTAGTTCAAGAATAGATTTTAAAAATTAAAGGGACCACCATATGATCCAGCAATCCCACTCCTGGGCATATATCTGGAGAAAACCATAATTTGAAGATGCATGCACCCTAGGGTTCACTGCAGCACTATTTACAATAGCCAAGACATGGAAGCAATCTAAATGTCCATCGACAGATGAGTGGATAAAGATGTGGTACATATACACAATGGAATATTATTCAGCCATGAAAAATAATGCAATAATGCCATTTGCAGCAACATGAATGGACCTTGAGATTATCATACTAAGTGAGTTAGTCAGAGAAAGATAAATATCATATGACATCACTTATATGTGGAATCTAAAAAAAAAATGATACAAATGAACTTCTTTATAAAACAGAAAGAGTCTCACAGATGTAAAAATCAAATTTATGATTACCAAAGGGGAAACATGGTGGGGAGGGATAAATTATGAGTTTGGGATTAACATATATACACTACTATATATAAAATAGATAATCAACAAGGACCTACTGTATAGCACAGGGAACTCTACTCAATATTCTGTAATAAACTATATGGGAAGAGAATCTGAAAAAGAATTGATATATGTATATGTATAACTGAATCACTTAGCTGTACACCTGAAACTAACACAACACTAAATCAACTATACTCCAATATAAAATTAAATTAAAAAAATAAATAAAGGAACTTCCCTTCATTAGAGGAAGCATGCCATTGCCAAGAAGAGTTCACACAGGGAGAGGACAGAGCAAGCTCAGATCTGGCCCTGCCTCTGAACAGAGGGAGGACGGCCACTGCTGGTGCACATGGAGGCAGTGGTTTAGCAGCAACCTGGGGCTCTGATAAGCATGCCAGGACAATCCCAGCACCTGCTCCAGTCAATGCGGGGTACTCACTCTGGCCCCTCTTGCTCTGGCACTGCTCCCCAATATGGCAAAGGTGTTGTTGCTAAAGGAGGTATGTGCACTTAGAAGAAGCAGAGGCTGGTGGTAGCTGCCAGCAAACCCGAAGGGAAGACATGACCATGCTCACTTCAGATCCAGTTCTCCTACCAAAGCCACTGAGCACACACAGATGCATAGGGACACCCCCACACAAGGACATACTTTCAAGACTGGGATAGGTAACTGTGTCATTTAATTTCATAGAGACAGAGAAAGTTAAATAAAATGAGAAGACACGAGTTTGTTTCAAATCAAAGAACAAGAAAAAACCCTGAGAAAACCTGTAAAGAAACAAAATAAATAAAGTACCAGACAAACAGTTCAGTGCGTAGGTGAAAAGAATGCTAACTGAACTTGGGAAAAGAATAGATGAACACAGTTAGAATTTTAACAAGGAACTAGAAAATATAAAAAAGAACCAATCAGAGCTGAAGAATACAATAACTGAAATGAAAAACACACTAGAAGGAAATAACAGCAGGCTAGGTGATACAGAACACATAAGCAATCTGGAAGACAGAATAATGGAAATCACCCAATCAGAACAGCAAAAAGAAAAACAATTTTTAAAAAATGAGGATAGTTTAAGGAGCCACTGGGACAACATCAAGTGTTCTAACATTTGCATTACAGAGGTCCCAGAAGGATAAGGGAGAGAAAAAGGAGTAGAAAATATATTTGATGAAATTGTGGCTGAAAATTTCCTGAAGTTGAAGAGGGAAACAGATTTCCAAGTACATGAATCACAGAGAGTTCCAAACAAAATGAATGCAAAGAGATCCACACCAAGACATTTCATAATTAAAATGGCAGAAGTTAGAGACAGAGAATTTTAAAGGCAGCAAGAGAAAAACAAAGAGTCACATACAAGGGAACCCCATAAGGCTGATTTTTCTGCACAAAATGTATAGACCAGAAGGAAGTGGCATGATATATTTAAAGGGCTGATGGGGGAAAACCTAGAACCTAGGATATTCTACCCAGCAAGATTATTACTCAGAATTGTAGAGATAAAGAACTTCTCAGACAAGCAAAAACTAAAAGAATTAATCAACAGTAAACTGAACCTACATGAAATATTAAAGGGTTTTCTCTAAGTGGAAAAGAAGGCTACAACAAGAAGTAAGACATTACAGGAATGTAAAAATCCCACTAGTAAAGGCAAATGTATAGTAAAGGCTGTGTCTCAACCACTTAAATAACCTAGCCTGAAGATGAAAACACAAAAATTATTTTAAAAAAACAAAAACCACTGTAACTACAATAAGCAGTTAAAGGAAAAACATGAAGATGTAAAAATCACAAAACATGGAAGGGGAGTAAAAAATGTAGATCTTTCAGAACATGTTTAAACTCAAATGACTATCAGTTTCACTTTAAACGTTAATAGACAATGCTCCAATCAAGAGACGCAGGGTGGAAAACTGGATTAAAAAAAACAATATACTGTTTACAAGAGACTCACTTCAGAACTAAGGACACATACACACTGAAAGTAAGGGGATGGAAAAAGATATTTCATACAAATGGAAACAATAAGAAAGCTGGGGTAGCAATACTCATATCAGACAAAGTAGACTATAAAACACTATAACAAAATACAAAGAAAGGTATTATATAATGATAAAAAGGTCAATACAAGAATAGAATAGAATATTCATTAACATATATGCACCTATTATACAAGTACCTAACTATATAAAACAAATACTAAGAAAAAAAGGGAGAAACTGACATTACGCATAACGCAATAATGGTACGGGACTTTAAAACCCCACTTACATCAATGGACAGATCACCCACACAGAAAATCAATAACAGTGGTCTTAAATGACAGATTAAACCAGTTGAACTTAATATCCAAAATCAGCAGAATACACATTCTTTTGAAATGCACATGGAATGCTCTCCAGGATAGATGACATGCACAAACCAAGTCTCAACAAATTTAAGAGGACAGAAATTATATAAAGCATTGTTTTCCAACCACAACAGTATGAAACTAGAAATCAATTACAGGAGGAAAAAATGGGAAAAACACTAACACGTGGAAACTAAACATGCTACTAAGAAACCAATGAGTCAATGAAGAAATCAAAAAGGAAATTAGAAAATACCTCGCGACAAATGAAAATAAAAACAAAACTTTATAAAACTTATGGGACGCAGCAAAAGCAGTTCTCAGATATAAGTTTATAGCAATAAAGGCCTACCTCAAGAAAACAGAAAAGTCTCAAATAAACAACGCTACCTACCATTTAAAGGAATTTTAAAAAGAACAAAGCCAAAAGTCAATAGAAGGAAGGAAATAATAAAGATCAGAGAAGAGTTAAATAAAATAGAGACAAAAAAATGGAAAAGATCCATGAAACCAAGAGCTATTTTTTTTTTTTGAAAAGATAAAACTTCTGAGGTTTTAGTCAGGTTCATTGAGAAAAAGACAGACAGGACCCAAATAAAATAAGAAATGAAAGAGGATAAATTAAAACCGCTATCCCAGAGATACAAAATATCATAAGAGAATACAGAAACAGTTATATGCCAACAAATTAGACAACTAGAAGAAATGGATAAATTTCTAGAAACATATTATCTTCCAACACTGAATCAGGAAGAAAAAGACATTCTGAACAGACTGATCACTAGTAGTGCAATTGAATTAGTAATCAAAAAACTCAGAGCAAACAGAAGTCCAAGACTGATGGCTTCACAAGGGAAATCTAACAAACATATAAAGAAGAACTGTCTATCCTTCTCAAACTATTCAAAAAAACGGAAGAGAAAGGAACACTCCTAAATTCATTCTATGAGGCCACCAGCACCCTGATACCAAAACCAGACAAAGACACTACAAAAAAAGAAAAATTACAGGCCAATAATCTCTGATTAATATAGGTGCAAAAATCCTCAACAAAATATTAGCAACCAAATTCAACAATATATAAAGAGAATCATACACCATGATCAAGTAGGATTTACTCTAGGGACGCAAGGATGGTTCTATATCCATAAATGAATCAACATGATACACCACATTAGTAAGAGGGAGGATGAAAATCACATGATAATCTCAACTGATGCAGAAAAGGCATTTGACAAAATTCAACATCCATTCATGGTAAAAACTCTCATCAAAGTTGGTATAGAGGGAGCATATCTCAACATGATAAAGGCCATACATGACAAACACACCGCTAACATTACATTTTCACAACAGTGAAAAGCTGAAAGCATTTCCTCTAAGATCAAGAATAAGATAAGCGTGTCCACTCTCGCTACTTCTATTTAGCATAGTATTGGGAGCCCTAGCCACAGCAATCATATAAGATAAAGAAATAAAACATATCAAAATCAAAAGAGAAGTGAAAGTGCCACTATTTGCAAATGACATGATACTACACATACAAAATCTAAAGACTCCACCAAAAAAAGTTTTAGAACTAATAAATGAATTAAGTAAAGCTGCAGGATACAAGAATAATGTACAGAAATCTGTTGCTTTTCTAAACACTACTAACAAACTATCACAAAGAGAAATCAAGAAAACAATCCCATTTAAAACCCCTTCAAAAATAATAAGATACCTAGGAATAAACTTTAACCAAGGAGGTAAAAAACCCATACTCTGAAAACAATAAAACACTGATGAAGGAAACTGAAGATGATACAAAGAAGTGGAAAGATATCCCACGTTCATGGATTAGATAAATTAATATTTTTTAAAAGTCCATACTACCCAAAGCAATCTACAAATTTAATGCGATCCCTATCAAAATACTCATGACATTTTTCACAACCAGAAAAAATAATCCTAAAATTTATATGGAACCACAAAAGACCCCAAACAACCTAAGCAATCTTAAGAAAAAAGAACAAAGCGGGAGGTATTATGCTCCCTGACTTCAGGCTATACTACAAAGCTATAGTCATCAAAACAGTATGGTACTGGTATGAAAACAGACACATAGATCAATGGAACAGAACAGAGAGCCCAGAAATATACCCATAAACATACAGTCAATTAATCTATGACAAAAAAGGCAAGAATATACCATGGGGAAAAGACAGTCTCTTCAATAAGTGGTGCTGGGAAAACTGGACAGCTACAAGTAAAATAATCAAATTAGAACATTTTCCCACATCAAATATATAAAAATAAATTCAAAATGGATTAGAGACCTAAATGTAGGCTAAAAAATCGTAAAACCTCCTAGAAGAAAACAGAGGCAGATACTCTCTGACATAAGCCATATCAATATTTTTTTGCGTTAGTCCTCAGGCAAAGAAAAAAAAAGCAAAAATAAACAAATGGTACCTAATTAAACTTAAAAGCTTTTGCACAGCAAAGGAAATCATCAACAAAACAAAGAGACAACCCACTGAATGGGAGAAAATATTTGCAAATGATATGACCCATAAGGGGTTAATATCCAAAATATATAAACAGCTCATACAAATCTACATCATGAAAAACAATCTGATTAGAAAATGTGCAGAAGACCTGAATAGACAATTTTTCCAAAGAAGACATATATACATGGCCAAAATGCACATGAAAAGATACTCAATGTCACTAATCATCAGGGAAATGCAAATCAAAATTCCAATGAGATATCACCTCACTCTTGTCAGAATGGCTATCATCAAAAATACCACAAATAACAAGTGTTGGCAAGGGTGTGGAGTAAAGGGAACCCTAGTATACTGTTGGTGGGAATGTAAACTGGTACGGCCATTACAGAAAACAATATGGAGACTCCTCAAAAGACTAAAATAGAACTACCATATACCTAGCAATTCTACTCCTGAATACATATCTGAAGAAAATGAAATCACTAATTCAAAAAGATACATGCACCCCAATGTTCACAGCAGCATTATTTACAATAGCCAAGATATGGATGCAAACTAAGTGTCCATCAACAAATGAATGGATAAAGAAGATGTGGATATATAATATATACAATGGAACATTACTCAGACATAAAAAATAATGAAATTTTGCCATTTGCAATAATGTGGATGAACCTGCAGGGTATTATGCTTAGTGAAATAAGTCAAACAGAGAAAGACAAATACTGTATGTTATCACTTACATGTGGAATCTAAAAAAATAAAACAAACGAATATATATGACAAAACAGAAACAGACTGGCGGATATAGAGAACAAACTAGTGGTTACCAGTGGGAAGAGGAATGGGGGAAGGGGAGGGACAAGTTAGGATTAAGGAATAAAGAGATACAAACTGCCATGTATAAAATGTATAAGATACAAGGATATACTGTACAGCACAGGAAATACAGCCAATATTTCATAATAATTTTAAATGGAATGTAATCTATAAAAATACTAACTCACTATGTTGTACACTTGAAACCAATACAATATTGTAAATGAACTATACTTTAATAAAAAAGAGATAACACACAGGCTCATCAGACTGGCAAATATATATCAATATATTTACATACATATATATTTTAAATATGTATCTACTTACACACACAAACACACACGAAAATATGGTGTTGTTAAAGACATAATGAAAAGAATTCCTTTTATATTATTGGTGGAATTGTAAATAATGCAGCTTCTCTGGAGATAAATTTGATATAGTATCAAAACCATTAAAAGGGGTTGGGGGAGCAGAGTCGAGATGGCAGAGCGGGAGGAGGCAGAGTTCGCATCTCCCCAAAACTAGGGCACCTAGCAGACACTGGTGGGGGACCTCGACACCCAAGGAGACGGGAGGAACCCCCAAGCGACCGGGTAGGACATGGGGGGAAAGAGCGGGGAAGAGAAGTAGAGGCTGGATGGAACCGGCACCGCTGAGGGGTGGCTGTGTGAAGGGAGGGATACCCATGCCTGGAGGGACCCTCGGGGGCTTGGAGGTTTGGGGGGAGCGCAGCTAGTGTTTCCCCTGCCCATTCAGGCCCCAGGAATTCTGACAGGGTCCCAGGCCGGGTCCTCCGCTTTCTGGGGTCCCCTCTGGCTGCGCTGGTCCAAAGGGCATGTTGGGGGAGAAGAAGGAGGCGGACAGGGAGGGCCCCTCCATGATCAGAGGATGGGGGGTTACGAGCCTAGTGTTTCCCCTGCCCAACTGGGCCCCAAGGAGCCTGCTGGGCTCCTGGACCTGGTCCTCCACCCTCCAAGGCCCCCTCCGGCCACATGGGTCTTAGGGGCATAGGAGGGAGGAAGGAGGGGGAAAGAGGAGGAGAGGTGGATGGGAGGGGGACACACTGGGACTAGACGATCAGGGAAAGCATGGCAGGTATTTCCCCTGCCCACTTGAGCCCCAGGGAGCCTACTGGGCTCCTGGGCCTGGTCTTCTGCCCTCAGGAGCCCCTTTAAGCCACATGGGTCCTAGGAGCATGGGGTGGAGGGGAGGAAGAGAGGAAAATGGGGAGGGCCCTACAGGAAAGGAGAATTGGGGGGAACACACCTAGCGTTTCCCCCACCCACTTGGGCCCAGGGAGCCTGCTGGGTCTGGTCCCAGCCTGGTCATCTGCCCTCTGAGGCCAGAGGCACTCCTGGGCCCCTCCGGCTACACTGAGCCTAAGCCTTGCCCCCGATGCCCCAGGGACTTCTTGGGTTGCATGGGTCCTAAACCTAAACCCCACCCCTGCCTAAGCCTCTCCCCACCACCAACAAGGCCTTTTCTAGCTTGTTTTATTTCTACTTTTTGCTATTACGGTTCTGTTTTACCTTCCGGTTGTTATTCATCTATATTTCCTTTTTTCTAACAAATCTGTTAGTTTTCTAACCTCATTTTATTTTTTACTCTTTGTTATGGTTCTGGTCTTTTTTTTTTTTTTTTGGTGCCCCGTTCGGCTTGCGGGATCTTGGTTCACAATCCATGGTTTGGGCCTGAGCTCCTGTGATGGGAGATCCAAGTCCAAACCACTGGACTAACAGAGAGCCTCAGACCCCAGAGAATATTAATCGGAGTGAGGTCTCCCGGAGGTCCTCATCTCAGCACCAAGACCTGGCTCTACCGAACAGCTTACAACTCCAGTGCTAGAAGCCTCAGGCGAAACAAACAGTAAGAAAGGAACACAATCCCACCCATCAAAAAACAAAAAAACAAAAAATGAGACGACAAAAAAATATATTACAGGTGAAGAAGCAAGGTAAAAACCTACAAGACCAAATAAATGAAGAGGAAATAGGCAAACTACCTGAAAAAGAATTCACAGTAATGATACTAAACATGATACAGAATACTGGAAATAAAATGGAGGCACAGACCGAGAAAATACAAGAACTGTATTACAAAGATCTAGAAGAACTGCAACAAACAAAGATGAACAACACAATAACTGAAATGAAAAATATACTAGATGGAATCAATAATAGAATAACTGAGGCAGAAGAACAAGTAAGTGACCTGGAAGACAGATGGGGGAAATAACTGTTGAGGAGCAGAATAAAGAAAAAAGAATGAAAAGAACTGAAGAAAATCTCAGAGACACTGGGACAACTCTAAATGCACCAACATTCAAATTATAGGGGTCCCAGAAGAAGAAGAGAAAAAGAAAGGGTCTGAGAAAATATTCAAAAAGATTATAGTCAAAAACGTCCTAGGGGAGGGAAACACAACATGGAAGAGCTATGGGGATATATGTATATGTATAGCTGATTCACTTTGTTATGAAGCAGAAACTAACAAACCATTGCAAAGCAATTAGACTACAATAAAGATGTTAAAACAAACAAACAAACAAAAAACTTCCCTAACATGGGAAAGGAAATAGCCACCGAAGTCCAAGAAGCAAATAGAGTCCCATACAGGATAAACCCTAGGAGAAAAACACCAAGACAGATATTAATCAAAGTAACAAAAATTAAATTCAAAGAAAAAATATTAAATGCAGCAAGGGAAAAGCAAAAAATAACATACAAGGGAATCCTCATAAGGTTATCAGCTGATTTTCAGCAGAAACTCTGCAGACCAGAAGGGATTGCAGGATATACTTAAAGTGATGAAAGAGAAAAACCTACAACCAAGGTTACTCTACCTGGCAAGGATTTCATTCAATTCGAAGGAGAAATCAAAAGCTTTACAAACAAGCAAAAGCTAAGAGAACTCAGCATCACCAAACAAGCTTTACAACAAATGCTGAAGGAACTTCTCTAGGCAGGAAACACAAGAGAAGAGAAATACCCACAAAAACAAATCCAAATCAATTAAGAAAATGGTAATAGCAACATACATATAAACAATTACCTTAAATGTAAATGGATTAAATGCTCCAACCAAAAGACACAGGCTCGCTGAATGGATACAAAAACAAGACCCACATATATGCTGTGTACAAGAGACCCATTTCAGACCTAGGGACACATACAGAATGAACGTCAAGGCATGAAAAAAGATATTCCAAGTAAATAGAAATCAAAAGAAAGCTGCAGTAGCAATACTCGTATCAGATAAAATAGACTTTAAAATAAAGAATGTCACAAGAGATAAGGAAGGACACTACATAATGATCAAGGGATCAATCCAAGAAGACGATATAACGATTATAAATATTTATGCACCCAAAACAGGAGCACCTCAATATATAAGGCAACTGCTAACAGCTCTAAAAGAGGAAATCGACAGTAACACAATAATAGTAGGGGACTTTAACACCTCACTTACACCAATAGACAGATCATCCAGACAGAAAATTAATAAGGAAACACAAGCTTTAAATGACATAATAGACCAGATAGATTTGATTGATATTTATAGGACATTCCATCCGAAAACAGCAGATTACACTTTCTTCTCAAGTGCACATGGAACACTCTCCAGGATAGATCACATCTTGGGCCACAAATCAAGGTTTGGAAAATTTTACAAAACTGAAATCATATCAAGCATCTTTTCCGACCACAACACTATGAGATTAGAAATAAATTACAGGAAAAAAACTGTAAAACACACAAACATATGGAGACTAAACAGTGCGATATTAAAAAACTGAGAGATCACTGAAGAAATCAAAGATGAAATAAAAATTACAGAGGAACAAATGACAAAAAATACATGATGACCCAAAACCTATGGGACACAGCAAAAGTAGTTCTAAGAGGGCAGTTTATAACAATTCAATCTCACTTCAAGAAACAAGAAAACTCTCAAATAAACAATCTAACCTTACACCTAAAGCAACTACAGAAAGAACTAAGAAAACCCAAAGTCACTAGAAAGAAAGAAAGCATAAAGATCAGAGCAGAAATGAATGAAATAGAAACGAAGAAAACAATAGCAAAGATCAATAAAACTAAAAGCTGGTTCCTTGAGAAGGTAAACAAAACTGATAAACCTTTAGCCAGACTCATCAAGAAAAAAGGGAGAGGATGAAAATCAATAAAATCAGAAATGAAAAGGGACAAATCACAACTGACACCGCACAAACACAAAGGATTAGAAGAGACTACTACAAACAACTATATGCCAATAAAATGAACAACCTGAAAGAAATGGACAAATTCTTAGAAATGCACAGCCTTCTGAGACTGAACCAGGAAGAAACAGAAAATATGAACAGACCAATCACAAACACTGAAATTGAAACTGTGATTAAAAATCTTCCAACAAACAAAAGCCCAGGACCAGATGGCTTCACAGGCGAATTCTATCAAACATTTAGAAAGGAGCTAACACCTATCCTTCTCAAACTCTTCCAAAATATAGCAGAGGGAGAAACACTCCCAAACTCATTCAATGAGGCCACCATCATTCTGATACCAAAACCAGATAAAGATGTCACAAAGAAAGAAAACTACAGGCCAATATCACTGATGAACATAGATGCAAAAATCCTCAACAAAATACTAGTAAACAGAATCCAACAGCACATTAAAAGGATCATACACTATGATCAAGTGGTGTTTATCCTAGGAATGCAAGGATTCTTCAATATATGCAAATCAATCAATGTGATACACCACATTAACAAAGTGAAGGAGAAAAACCATATGATCATCTCAATAGATGCAGAGAAAGCTTTCGACAAAATTCAACACCCATTTATGATAAAAACCCTCCAGAAAGTAGGCATAGAGGGAACTTTCCTCAACATCATAAAGGCCATATATGACAAACCCACAGCCAACATCGTCCTCAATAGTGAAAAACAAACCATTTCCACTAAGATCAGGAACAAGACAAGGTTGCCCACTCTCACCACTCTTATTCAACATAGTTTTGGAAGTTTTAGGCACAACAATCAGAGAAGAAAAAGAAATAAAAGGAATCCAAATCGGAAAAGAAAAAGTAAAGCTGTCACTGTTTGCAGATGATATGATACTATACATAGAGAATCCTAAAGATGTTACCAGAAAACTACTAGAGCTAATCAATGAATTTGGTAAAGTTGCAGGATACAAAATTAATGCACAGAAATCTCTTGCATTCCTATACACTAATGATGAAAAATCAGAAAGAGAAATTAAGGAAACACTCCCATTTACCATTGCAACAAAAAGAATAAAATACCTAGGAATAAACCTACCTAGGGAGACAAAAGACCTGTATGCAGAAAACTATAACAAACTGCTGTAAGAAATTAAAGATGATACCAACAAATGGAGAGATATACCATGTCCTTGGATTGGAAGAATCAACATTGTGAAAATGACTCTACTACCCAAAGCAATCTACAGATTCAATGCAATCCCTATCAAATTACCAATGGCATTTTTTACGGAGCTGGAACAAAAAATCTTAAAATTTGTATGGAGACACAGAAGACCCGGAATAGCCAAAGCAGTCTTGAGGGAAAAAATGGAGCTGGAGGAATCAGACTCCCTAACTTCACACTATACTACAAAGCTACAGTAATCAAGACAATATGGTACTGGCACAAAAACAGAAACATATATCAATGGAACAAGATAGAAAGCCCAGAGATAAACCCACCTTATCTTTGGTCACCTTATCTTTGATAAAGGGAGGCGAGAATATACAATGGAGAAAACACAGCCTCTTCAATAAGTGGTGCTGGGAATACTGGACAGCTACATGTAAAAGAATGAAATTAGAACACTCTTTTACACCATACACAAAAATAAACTCAAAATGGATTGAAGACCTAAATGTAAAGCCAGACACCATCAAACTCTTAGAGGAAAATATAAGCAGAACACTCTGTGACATAAATCACAGCAAGATCCTTTTTGACCCACCTCTAAGAGAAATGGAAATAAAAACAAAAATAAACAAATGAGACCTAATGAAACTTAAAAGCTTTTGCACAGCAAAGGAAACCATAAACTAGATGAAAAGACAACCCTCAGAATGGGAGAAAATATTTGCAAATGAAGCAACTGACAAAGGATTAAACTCCAAAATTTACAAGCAGCTCATGCAGCTCAATATTTAATAAAAACAAGCAACCCAATCCAAAAATGGGCAGAAGACCTAAACAGACATTTCTCTGAAGAAGATATACAGACTGCCAATAGACACATGAAAGAAAGCTCAACATCATTAATCATTAGAGAAACACAAATCAAAACTACAATGAGATATCATCTCACACTGGTCAGAATGGCCATCAGCAAAAAATCTACAAACAATAAGTGCTGGAGAGGGTGTGGAGAAAAGGGAACCCTCTTGCACTGTTGGTGGGAATGTAAATTGATACAGCCACGATGGAGAACAGTATGCACGTTCCTTAAAAAACTAAAAATAGAACTACCATACGACACAGCAATTCCACTACTGGGCATATACCCTGAGAAAATCATAATTCAAAAAGAGTCATATACCAAAATGTTCATTGCAGCTCTATTTACAATAGCCAGGAAATGGAAGCAACCTAAGTATCCATCAACAGATGAATGGACAAAGAAGATGTGGCACATATATACAATGGAATATTACTCAGCCATAAAATGGAACAAAACTGAGTTATTTGTAGTAAGGTGAATGGACCTAGAGACTGTCATACAGAGTGAAGTAAGTCAGAAAGAGAAAAACAAATACCGCATGCTAACATATATATATATATATATATATATATATATATATATATGGAACCCAAAAAAAAAAAAAAGTCATGAAGAACCTAGGGGAAAGATGGGAATAAAGATGCACTCCTACTAGAAAATGGACTTGAAGATACGGGGAGGGGGAAGGGTAAGTGGGACAAAATGAGAGCGTGGCATGGACATACATATACTACTACCAAACGTAAAACAGATAGCTAGTGGGAACCAGCTGCATAGCATAGGGAGCTCAGCTCAGTGCTTTTTGACCACCTAGAAGGGTGAGATAGGGAGGGTGGGAGGGAGGGAGATGCAAGAGGGAAGAGATATGGGGACATATGTATATGTATAACTGATTCACATTGTTATAAAGCAGAAACTAACACACCATTGTAAAGCAATTACACTCCAATAAAGATGTTAAAAAAAAAAGAATTGGCAAAAAAACAGAAATGTAGATCAAGGGAACAGTATAGAAAGCCCAGAGATAGATCCATGCACATATGGTCACCATAATTTATGACAAAGGAGATAAGAATATACAATGGAGAAAAGACAGCCTCTTCAATAACTGGTGCTGGGAAAACTGGACAGCTACATGTAAAAGAATGAAATTAGAACACTCCCTAACACCATACACAAAAATAAACTCAAAATGGATTAAAGACCTAAATGTAAGACTGGACACTATAAAACTCTTAGAGGAAAACATAGGAAAAACACTCTTTAACATAAACCACAGCAAGATCTTTTTTGACCCACCTCCTAGAGTAATGAAAATAAAAACAAAAATAAACAAATGGGACCTAATGAAACTTAAAAGCTTTTGCACAGCAAATGAAACCACAAATAAGATGAAAAGACAACCCTCAGAATGGGAGAAAATATTTGGAAACGAAGCAACGGACAAAGGATTAATCTCCAAAATATACAAACAGCTCACGGCATGCAATATTAAAAAAACAACCCAATCAAAAAACGCGCAGAAGATCTAAATAGATACTTCAGCAAAGAAGACATATAGATGGTCAAGAGGCACATGAAAAGATGCTCAACATCACTAATTATTAGAGAAATGCAAATCAAAACTACAATGAGGTATCACCTCACACTGGTCAGAATGGCCATCATCAAAAAATCTCCAAACAGTTAATGCTGGAGAGGGTGTGGAGAAAAGGGAATCCTCTTGCACTTTGGTGGGAATGTACATTGATACATGATACAGCCACTGTGGAGAACAGTATGACAGTTCCTTAAAAAACTAAAAATAGAACTACCATATGATCCAGCAATCCCACTACTGGGCATATACCCTGAGAAAACCATAATTCAAAAGGACACATGTACCCCAATGTTCATTGGAGCACTATTTTCAGTAGCCAGGACATGGAAGCAACCTAAATGCCCATCGACAGACAAATGGATAAAGAAGATGTTGTACATATATACAATGGAATATTACTCAGCCATAAAACGGAATGAAATTGAGTCATTTGTAGAGACGTGGATGGATCTAGAGACTGTCATACTTAGTGAAGTACATCAGAAATAGAAAAACAAATATCATATATTAACGCATATATGTGGAACCTAGAAAAATAGTAAGATGAACTGGTTTGCAGGGCAGAAATTGAGACACAGATGTACAGAACAAACGTATGGACAGCAAGGGTGGAAAGTGGCAGGGAGGTGGTGGTGGTGTGATGATTGGGAGATCATGATTGACATATATACACTAATATGTTTAAAATGGATAACTACTAAGAACCTGCTGTATAGAAAAATAAATAAAAGAAAATTCAAAAAAAGAAAAGGGAATCCTCTTGCACTTTTGGTGGGAATGTAGATTGATACAACCACTGTGGAGAACAGTACAACGGTTCCTTAAAAAACTAAAAATAGAACTACCATATGGCCCAGCAATCCCACTACTGGGCATATACCCTGAGAAAACCATAATTCAAAAAGAGTCATGTACCACAACGTTCATTGCAGCTCTATTTACAATAGCCAGGTCATGGAAACAACCTAAATGTCCAACGACAGATGAATGCATAAAGAAGATGTGGTACATATATACAATGGACTATTACTCAGCCATAAAAAGGAATGAAATTGGGTCATTTGTAGAGATGTGGATGGACCAAGAGTCTGTCATACAGAGTGAAGTAAGCCAAAAAGACAAAAGCAAATATTGTATATTAACACATATACGTGTGATCCAGAAAAATGGTACAGATGAATCTATTTGCTGGGCAGGAATAGAGACACAGATGCAGGGAACGGACATGTGGACACAGTTGGGGAAGTGGGGCGGGACGAACTGGGAGATAAGGATTGACATATATACACTACCATGCTTAAAACAGATAGCTAGTGGGAACATGCTATAAAGCACAGGAAGCTCAGCTTAGTTCTCTGTGATGACTTAGATGGGTAGGATGGGGTGTCGGGTGAGAGGGAGGTCCAAGAGGTAGGGGATATAGGTATACATACAGCTGATTCACTTCATTGTACAGCAGAAACTAACACAGCATTGTAAAGCAATTATACTCCAATAAAATAAATAAATAAATATAAAAATAAATAAAAAGTGTTAGGGAGGGAGATCCCTTTAAACCAACAAATCTATCGTTAGGTATTCAGTATAAGGAAATAATTAGGAATTTTTTACATGATTTTTCTACATAGATATTCTCTTTGGTGTTTATATTGTAAAAAATTAGAACAAACCAAGTGAACAATAACTGGATGCTGGTTAAAATCTATGTTTCATGATAGGATGTGGTGGGGCCATTGAAAATCACGCTTTATGAAAAATATTTCATGACATCTAAAAAGAAATATTAAAAATAATTTATAAAAGAATCATTTGGGGGAGAGACTTATTTGAGCCAAATTATTTGCAGTATTTATTTATAACTGGGTAGAGAGAAAGCTACTCTATATTTTCTAAATTTCATAAAATGAATCCGTATGACTTTTATAACTATAAAAGGGGTTAAGTTTGAAATACATAATTACATTTGAAATATATTTTCAGCCTAAAATGTAAAAGTAGCAACCAGTTTCCTCTGCCATTTTTAATTTGGGGAGATATCTAAAGGAAATTTTTAAACATTATGCCAGGATAGTATCTGCTGCAATAATAAACAATACCCCATTTCGGTGGTTTAACAAATAAAAGTTTATTTCTCACCCATGCAAAATCTGCTGAAAGTATGGGCAACTCTCCAGTATATCTGTCTTCCATACAGTAACTCAGTCATTCAGGCTGCTCCAGAATTGCTGCACCACCATGTTAAAAGACTTTCCATCGGCCTTCCCTGGTGGTGCAGTGGTTGAGAGTCCGCCTGCCGATGCAGGGGACACAGGTTCGTGCCCCGGTCCAGGAAGATCCCACATGCCGCGGAGCGGCTAGGCCTGTGAGCCATGGCCGCTGAGCCTGCGCGTCCGGAGCCTGTGCTCCGCAACGGGAGAGGCCACAACAATGAGAGGCCCGAGTACCGGGGGAAAAAAAAAAAAAAAAAGAGTTTCCATCAATGGCCACAGCTTAGAAGGAAGCAAAAAAGAAGGGAAGGAGAGTAGAAGAAAGCAGGTGTGGGGGGTGGGGGAATGTCCCCATGTAACTTCAAAAGGGCTAGAAAAATCTCTTCTGTTTTCCCAGGAAGGAGTCAAATGAAAAGAGATTTGGAGAAATTTATTATAATAATATCTTTGCCACAATGTTCATAGGATTACTGCAATCCAGGATCAGGAAGTCAGTGTTGTTAGAAAACAGAAGTTTTATTATTTGTTTTTATTCCTCAATATGCATTCTATGATTCGATGACACCTTAGAACCTATGGTTTCCTAAGCCGCTCTCTTTCAACCTACAGTGGCCTTGTTTACACCTGATATTACCTCTATCTCAGCAACCTCCTTGTCTTCCTTCAAGATTCAAATGTCACCTCTTTCGTTAAATCTTTCCTGACTCTCCTCTTACCTCCTCCCTCCTAGGTCCCTCCACAGCAAATACAGAATGAATACAAAGATGTATTCGGCATCTGGTATAAGCCTCAATTACCCAGCTTCTCATATTGCACTGCAGATACTGGGGTCTGTAAATGCCTTCCAACTACATGGGAGCTCTTTAACAGCAAAGAATCTAACTAGTTCCTCTTTCTCTGAACCTATTCCTGGTACAGTGTTAGGGTTCATTAAATGTTTGGTAAGCAAATAAATCAATATGGTCAAAAGGAAACACCGTCTCTACCAAAAAGTCCTCAAATTGCCAGCACTTTACTGTAGTGGGTTGAATAGTGTGCTAAAAAAAATTCATTTCTACGTATAACCTAAAAATGTGACCTTATTTGGAAATAGGGTATTGGCAAATGCAATTCGGTTAAGGATTAAAATAATCCTGGAATAGGGTGAGCCCCAATCCAATGAGAGTATTTTTATCAGAGACAAAAAAGAACACAGATAAGAAGGTCATGTGAAAATGGAGGCAGAGATTGGAGTTATGCTGCCACAAGCCAAAGAACACCAAGAGCCATTAGACGCTAGAATAGGCAAGAAAGGATTCCCCCCTAGATCCTTCAGAGGGAGTGTGGCCCTGACAACACCCTGACTTTGAGTTTCAGCCCTCCAGAACTGTAAGTGAGTAAATTCCTCTTGCGTTAAGACACGAAGTTTGTGGTAATTTGTTAAGGCAGCCCTAGGAAACTAATTATACTTGCTATCAGAAACATGAATGTGCAGTGTGAAAGGAAAAATATGAAGGATGAAACTGGGAAAAACAACACATTTCCTCTCAAGATATTTGCAAATCCAGTGGAACCATTTTACAGCTTTTAGAGTAGTAGAGACATTAGCAACAGCTACCTCAACAGTTGTTACCATGATCCTATACTGCCACAGAACCCAGCAGTAGTGATAGGTACAGAGTGATCAATCACTCATGGCACTTCTCAGAGTTAGTATCAATTTTGACACCAGAGAGTTTTCTGGATTTCTTGACTGGAGTAATAAGAGCCAGCAGCATCCTTACAGTATAGTAGAGATGTTTTCTAAAGCTTTCTGCTGAACAAGTATGAGAGCTCAACAAATATTAAATTTAAGTGTGCAACTGCAATAATACTAACAAGGAGACCTTCTCCACAGCGTATGTTCCATGAGGAAAATCTCAAATCCAAAACTTCATAGCCTTTGAACTCAATGAGCATGTTCAGAGAGTTGTTTCTTTCTGTTGTTTTTTTTTAAATTAGTTTTCCCTTTTTTTCCCGTCTTTATGCTGCCTCTGACTAATAACCCTCTCTCTGTGTTCTTAAGGAACTAATTCTTCAGGTGGGAAAAAAAATATATTTTCTGTATAAATCTGGAAATGACTATGTCTCTGGTTATGAAGTTCCATTTCTTATTCTCTTTTGAAGCTAAGGCTGAAATTAGAAAGAAATTTAAGCTATTTACTCCCCTAGTTATATTTCCCTCAAAATAGAAAATCTAGTTTCCTATAGAAGTCAACACAGGCTTTGAATCTTGGAATCCATTTGGGCCTGGGGTGGGGGGTGGGGGGTGGAAGACAACTCACCTTAAAAAACTAAAAATAGAACTACCATATGACCCAGCAATTCCACTCCTGGGCATATACCCAGAGAAAACCATAACTCAAAAAGACACATGCACACCAATGTTCACTGCAGCAGTATTTACAATAGCCATGTCATGGAAGCAACCTAAATGTCCATCAACAGAGGAATGGATAAAGAAGATGTGGTACATATATACAATGGAATATTACTCAGCCATAAAAAGGAACAAAACTGGGTCATTTGTAGAGACATGGATGGACCAAGAGACTGTCACAGAGAGTGAAGTAAGTCAGAAAGAGAAAAACAAATATCATATATTAACACTTATATGTGGAATCTGAAAAAATTGGTATAGACGATCTTATTTACAAAGCAGAAATAGAGACACGGACGTAGAGAACAAATGTATGGATACCAAGGGGGAAAGGGAGAGGTGTGGTGAATGGGGAGATTGGGATTGACATATATACACTCTTGATACTATGCATAAAATAGATAACTAATGAGAACCTACTGTATAGCAAAGGGAACTCTACTCAATGTTCTGTGGCAACCTAAATGAGAAGGAAATCCAAAAAGATGGGATTATGTATACGTATAGCTGATTCACTTTGCTGTACAGTATAAACTAACACAATATTGTAAAGCAACTATACTCCAATACAAACTATTAAAAAAAAAAAGTGGAGGAAAAAAGAAGTGAACACAGGCTTCGAATCTTGGAACCTATTTGGGAGTAGGGGGGACGGAAGACAACACTTTACCATTTCAAATTGTAACACTTCCCTCATAATTATTTCTCTTTTGCCCAGTACGGATCCTATCCCAAATGCTCATCAAACCTCATTAACTGGTCTCTAAGAATCTATGCAGTCTATCTCCTTCTAATTCACCCTACACATTCTGTCAAAGTGGAACTCTTACAACACTACTGTCAATGTGTCACATCTCTGCTCAAAAACCTCCCAGATGAAATTATAAAATAAATCAGAGTCACTGGGAAAGATGGATGGGGGTGGGGGGGAGAGAAGGGCAGAGAACATTTAATTCAACCTGTCATTAACTAGATGAGGTAACTGAGGCCTAGAAAATTAACAGGGACTTGCCTAAGAGAGTGCATCAAATACCAGAAGTCAGGTTCCCCAATATACCATTCCAATACCAGGGATGAATAAAATAAATATAAAAGTCACAACAACTCTGTGAAAATCCAATTTATGCCAGCTTCCCTAAGGAAAGGTATTTTTACAGTGTTACTATTAGATGGCAATCCATTAACATTTACTGACCCTAAAGAGTTCAGAGCTGTACAGCAAAAGGCATGAAAACAATAGTTAAAATGAAGTTCTATAACAGAAATATCCATAGGGCAAAGAAAAAGCACCTAATTTAGCTAGTGAAGCTTTTGTGAAGACTTCCAGTAGGAACTTACACTTTAGAATCTTGAGTAGTAACTGTAACAGATAATGTGGCAGAGAGTGAAAGAACTAGGGTAATAACAAATATGAGGGCATGCAGACATAATAGACTATAGCAGTTGCAATTCAGTTTTTCATTGTGGCTGGAGAGTAGGGTAGATGTGAGGAAGCACAGATGAGGAAAGAGAAGCAGGTAGGGACTAGGTCATATGAAGTGCTTTGTTTGCTGTTTTCATGCTATCAATGAAAAGAAGCAATATGACTAGATTTGCTTTTGAAAAAGATCACTCTTCAACAGCTTGGAGGCTTAACTAAAGGAAATGTGGTTGATAGCAGAAATACTTATTAAGTAGGCTCTTTCAGCAATCCAAACTGAGACAAACAATGGTAGTATCATTGAGAGTAAGAGAAAAGTTAAGAAAAATGTGCTTAGGAACACTGGAGAGAATGAAGACTTTAGAAACTGGAAGACCTAAGTTCAAATCTCAGTCACTCCTTACAATTTAAGTCCAATCACTTAACTTCTTTGAGCCTATTTCCTAATTTCTACTATAGAACTGCAAAACTGGAGACACTGTCTAACCACAGGGGTTGCTGAGAGAATTTAATAAGATTTATGAAAATCAGCAAATAGGATATTGAATAGGTATGTGAAAAATACTAGTTCTCTTTCCCCGTTTCTTCTCCCCCTGAAGCCAATTAGATAAAAGGACAGGAATTGTAGGATGATACCCAGGTGCCTGGCAGATTCATCTGGGTAGATCAAAGCACCACTAATTACAGAATACAAAGAGAAAGGAATAAGTCGGTGGCACTTTGCATTAAGATATCTGTGGGACATCCAGGTGGCTAATGAGTGATTAGAAAGAGAAAGGACCCCAAAGGCTTAGGAGAGAAGTCTGGGCATGAAGGTAGTTGCCTATGACCTTAGGCATGGTTCTCTAAACCTCACAGTATTCATATGTAAAATGAAGAAAACATCATCTATCTTACCTATTCCACAAAATGGGAATAGAGTGTATATAGTCCTTTACCCATGTTTTTATAGAGTCACCATGTGATCCAGCAATCCCACTCCTGGGCATATATCCAGAGAAAACTCTAATTCGAAAAGATACATGCATCCCAATGTTCATAGCAGCATTATTTACAATAGCCAAGACATGGAAGCAACCTAAATGTCCATCAACAAAGGAATGGATAAAGAAGATGTGCTATATATACAACAGAATATTACTCAGCCATAAAAAAGAATGAAATAATGCCATTTGCAACAACATGGATGAACCTAGAGATTATCATACTAAGTGAAGTAAGTCAGACAGAAAAAGACAAATATATATCACTTATATGTGGAATCTAAAAAAGTGATACCAATGAATTTATTTACAAAACAGAAATAGACTCACAGACATAGAAACACACATGGTTACCAAAGGGAATAATGGGGTGAGGGGGATAAATTAAGATTTGGGGATTAACATACACACATCACTATATATAAAACAGGTAAACAACAAGGACCTATATATACAAAGAATATATAAAGAATTCCTATAATTAATAAGAAAAATGATGCAAATATAATGCACAAAAGATCTGAATAGACACTTCACCAAAAATATAAATGACCTATAAACAATGGAATTTTTCCTGTGTAATCTTTCTGTGACAATGGAAATGTTTTATATATTGACTCGAGGTATTAGTTACACAGGTGTACAGAATTGTCAAAATTCATCTTACTACATACTTAAGATCTATGCATTTCACTTATAAAAATTGTCACTACTAAAAATATTCCATAATGCCTAGTGTTAGCAAAGATAAACTTTGTTATCTGTAAATTGATACATTTCTCAAGTGCAATCAGGGAATTCATATCAAATTTGAGCAATTTCACTTCTAGGAATATAACACAAGGAAAGTGTCAGACAAGTAAATAGGAAGGTATTTAGTGCACAAATGTTTTGTTTATAATAAATAGAGAAAACTTAGGAAAAGCCTAAATGTATGTCAATAGAGGATTAATTATATAAATTATGGTACATCCTACAATGGAATACTACTCAGTTGATAGAAAATTATAACATGGGTTATTAAGGTAAGACTGGTCCTGGCACTACATATAACTGAAACTGAAAGTCTCTCAGGACCCAGTCACTGGGTACATGGGTGTCATACTTTGTCAAAAATATTTAGCTAACAGTGGACATGAACTATAAGAATGGTACATCCTAACTATAGCATTACCATAGCCAAAAGGTATGGAGCAGCAATGGCTCTGCTGCAGAAGAACAAGATCTAAAGGAATAAGGTTCAGCAACAACACATGCCGGTAAGTGAAAAAGACCGGTGCTGATATATTAAATCCTGAATTCTCCTGAAGATATATATAAAATTTTGTCTTTTACTTTTAAGTACTTTTCTGTCATCCATAAGTTACAAAATATTTTAAGATATTTGTGACCCAAAACAGTTTAAGAACTGATACATAGATATGCATGCTTACACATAAACATAGGAGGGAAAAAAAGACTAGAAAAAATATACCAAAATGTCAAACAAAATTGTAGTGTAAGATCATTAGTGACTTCCTCCTTTGCTACTCTTACATAGTTTTCAATTTTTTCAATAATATCTATGTACTGTTCATGTGTTTAAACACAAATATTTATATTGTAAAAATATAATTAGCAGTAAACTCAAAAGAAACAGACTAAATGTAGCTATGTTTTTCATTTGTTTCTTTGCCTTTAAGGTTTTATTAAAAAGGAAGATAAGGGTAAGAACTCTAGGCTTTGGCTAGCAAAGGGGAAAAAAAGAGAAAAGGATATGAAGTTACTTGAAAAGCAACATTTTGAATTAGCCAATCAATTAATATGAGACGGAAATACACGGAGGGAATGAAAGGCCAGATAGTAAAAGATTTTTAAAAAGAAGTAATTAAGGCAAAAAGAAAAACCCAGATATGAGGCATAAAGTTTTAAAGAGATCAATCAAAAGCATGGCTTAAATAAATTAATGATTCCAAAACTTCACTTTGACCATTTATTTCTGTTTCCTTTCCATCAAACCTTCATACCAGGTGCTAAGCAATATCTGGCTAAGTGCTGGACTAGTATACTTCCTGACTAACTAGGAATGCTGGATCATTACATTTCCAGACTAAGTAAGAGATTTGGACTCTATTACATTTCCTGACTGACTAGGAATGCAAGGGCCTCATTATACTTTCTAACTTCCTTGGAATTCTGGACTACATTTCACTTATTGACCAAAAATATAAGACCCTGCTATATTTTGTCTAAGTATATTGAGTTTTGTTACCCTAAAACAAAGTATTGTTATGTTGTTACACTAACATACTATAAGCCTCATTACACTAAGAGTACTTACTTAACCATTTCACACTGACTGACCAGAACCAATACTTTCTTTCTGTTGTGGATTTTTTTTTTTCTGTTGTGGATTTTGAACCCTTAGATCAATGCAGTCCAAAAGGTGAAAGACAGGTAGGTACAAAAAGAGCTGAGGGTCTGAGTAGTGATTTCTTCAGAACAGTAATGAGTTCTTTCATTGTTTCTTCATTGACAGGTATTATAAAACTTGTCATTTGAAGTCTACTGTAAGAGAACACTACTTTGTAATCCAAACCAATATTATTTTCTATCATTCTTAAGCACGTGTTTAAATGTTTAACGTATTAATGAGAAAATCATTTTTGGGTTATGAATTATCAAACTGACATATTCTTGATACACATAAAATTCTCATCTATAGAGTCCTACAAAATCGGGTCCCTATCTCTTGTTCTGAGTTCTCTTAGCATTCTCTCCCTTTTGCTCACTATAGCCACATTAGGTTTCCATCTCTTCCTCAAACACTTGTTGGCTCTCACCTCAAGGTGTTTACATTTGCTCTTCCCTCTGTCACTGCAATGCTTTTCCTCAGATCTTTACATGGCTAGCTCCTCATTCCCAGGTGTCAACTAACATGCTACCCCATAAAATAACCTTACCTGAATCCACAATATAAAATAACCCTCTCTATGTCTTCAGTCCTGTTTGGTTTTCTTCATATAATTTCTAAAATTATATTGTGTGTTTATAAATTTATTTGCAGATAATATGGCTCCCACCCAAGACTGTAAGTTCCAATAAGAGTATGGACCTTGCTGGTCTTGTTCACTGCTATATTCCCATTGCCTAGGAAAGTGCTGGCACATAATAAGGACTCAATATATTTAAATTAATCAATTAATAAGTGAAGGAGATAAACTCATTTTGGAATTATATATTAGCTTCCTAGAACACATCATGGCAGGTGGTGGGAGTCGAGATGCAAGGTCAGTTATCTTTGTCTCAAACCAAAACCTAAAATTGCTTTTTGAACTTCAATGCTAGTGAACACACTTGATTTTTAAGACACTTTGAAACAAACTTGGTTGCAAGGAAAAATATATGTCCATGGTAGGTATTCAGAAGCAATTATGTCACTTTTTCCTACTAAATCAGGACATGACCTCATAAACCTTAAGGCACTTCTTCAGACAGACACTATCAACTGCCTTTGCACACAGTGAAAAAAAAGAAAAATCAACAGAACTGGCTTACATGTTAAAACCATTTGCCAACTCTAGTATAGTGGAATCTGAATCTACAGTCAGAAGACCTGGACAAAGTTTTGGCCCTCCAGCATTGTCAATATAATGATAGAAGCTAAAATTTTGGTCAAAAAAGGCAGATACACAAGATCGGAAAAATAGTGTAAAGGTGGCAGAATCAATGAACTGATGATTGATCATCAATCAATGATCCTAGTGTGCTTGAAGGATTTTCTAAGTCTGGTTATTAAAGGGTATGAGATGGGGATGGGAAAGAGGGATGTTTGAAATTAAGATTACAAAGGATGGGGCAGTGATTGGTAATGAAAAGGTTAAGAAAAAGATTATAACGAGAAGGTGCCTAAGGCAGGATAAATGTTTGACAGGCTGGGAGGAAGGAAAGGTTTGAAGTACCAAGGAATGGCACTGCAAACAAAGAATTTAATAAGAAAAAAGGTACAGATATATAAAATTTGGTGGAACTTGCAGGTAACAAGTCAACAATGGCTGCCTATCTATCATGCAATATTTCTTTCTGTGTCATTTATCAATTTATTGACTCAGGTCTGAATGCACATTTCAATTATGTCCTGGGACAGGGAAGGGAAGGGAAGGGAACAATTCCTTTAAACATTTCTTTTAAAATGAGCACAATCATGGGACTTTCCTGGTGGCTCAGTGGTTAAGAATCCACCTGCCAGTGCAGGGGACACGGGTTCGAACCCTGGTCTGGGAAGATCCCACATATCGTGGAGCAACTAAGCCCGTGCACCACAACTACTGAAGCCCATGCACCTAGAGCCTGTGCTCCTCAACCAGAGAAGCCACCGCAATGAGAAGCCCGCACACCACAACGAAGAGTAGCCCCCGCTCGCCACAACTAGAGAAAGCCCGCATGCAGCAACGAAGATCCAACGCAGCCAAAAATAAATAAATAAATAAATAAAATAAAATGAGCACAATCTTAAATTTTCTCAGTAGAGGGCACTAGAAGGATACTGCAGAGGGAACAGGCTCTCCTGCAGTTTCTGGCTGCAGCATAGGAGCTAGCAGTGTGGGAGTGAGGACACCCAATGGAGCTCTGTCCCTGTCATGGGCCCAGAACATGGTCTTGTTGCAACCCTGCAGTCTTGGCCTAGTGATAATCTTTTCGCGGCCCTTTCAACACAGAAACCAGTGGTCAAAGGTTTCCTGCCCACCCACAAGTACCTTGACTCCCTCTACAAGCCCCTGTGCACAGCCTGCCTGTGGTTAGAGGGTTCACACCATGCTGCCACTCCTTCTGCAAGTCTCCCACCCCCCCATATGCAGCCTGCCTGTGCCCAGAGGATCCCAACTCCACACAAGCCCACTGCACACCCACACTACTGATTGCTGATTTGCACCTCCATCTGCACACCAGAAGATGCCAATTACTTGCCCAGTGATTCAAACCATTTCTGGCTTGGCCATACAGTGAACTTTTCTTCTACTGAGTGAGCTGAACCACTTCTCCAACAAGGTCTGAATCCCTTCAAAGTATATCCTTCCTTGGGTACTCTCCCTTAGCCCTACAAGTACAATATACAGTTTCCTCATATCTTATCCTTACTCGTTTATCATAGCTAATAATTCATTATATTAAACTTCACCTGTTTAAACAACTTTGTGATTTTATATATCCTGATTGGACTCAGACTGTTACACTAAACAAAGAGAATATTGAAACTTGAAAATACCTGTGAATAAAAAGAGAAAAATTACCAAATCCTAGTGCATGATCTCTCATATTCCTGGTCCCACCCCTACCCCACAAAGACAGACACAGAAAAAATGAGGGTAAGACAGAAGAGGGAAGCTAGAGAAGGAGATTAAAATTGCTCTAAAACTACTGCCTACGAGCCTAAGTCCAATCTGTCTGAAAACACTAAAAAGTGTATAAACAGATCAGAGCAAAGATGACAAGGAAAGGACTTCAAATAAAGCACAACTTAAAGGGGTAGATATAACCTAAAGGGCAGGTTAAGAAACACATAGCTTCTGCAAGGAGAAAAAAAAGCAAAAAGAAAGTGAAAAGCTCCCTATGGCAATGGAGTGGTAAAAGGGAAAAGAGGCAAAAGAGAATCATAAAGCCAAAGCACTTGTTACTCCTCACCACCCCTCCCCACCAGCCCCACACACACCAAAACAAACCAACCAAAAAACTGACTAAAGTGTCTGAATTTTGCTAAACTGACAGAAGAGGGCGCCATTAAATAAAAACCTTGTAAATCACACTATTATCTTAAAAATGTGTGTGCACACACACACACAAACCAACAGATATATGAGGTATTGCAAAAAAAATCAGGAAATGAAATTTCACACATACCTACTAAGGAAAATTCTCTCTCACAAAACAACTATGAAGCAGGAAAAACCTGTCAATCAATGCTTCAAACAGTATATTTAAATATACTTAAATAAGCATCTGAGAATATGAAAAATCACCTCGAATCAGGAAATTCAAAAATTATGAACAACAAAAAAAAGGCAGGGAAAAATGAAAGAAAGTTGATGTTACCTAGGAAAGAAAGAAAGAAAATTCTCAGAAATGAAGAGTAAATCACAAGATGCCCAAGGGAAAACAGATGCCGACAAAATTTAATGCGAGGCACTGAAGAAAGGCGAGAAACCAACCAAGAGAATGAAAATAACATAATGATAAAAGTAAAAAGAATCAGAGAGGAAGTAGTGGAAGTGGAAGAGATATAAAGTAATAATATTCACACTGTCAAGTCCCTGAAAAAGAAAAACAAAGCAATGGAACAGACCTAAAATTTAAAACTATAATCTAAGAAAACTTTACAGAAATACAAAAAGACAAGAATCTATATATCGAACAGCTCACTGGATGCCTCAGAAAAATTAACCCAGAATGACTCTGAGACATATTCTACTAAAACTAAGTTTCAAAAATAAACTCCTCAAGGCCTCCAAGCAAAGATCAATAACTTACAAAGGCAAAAGAATAAGAGTAGCATCAGAGTTTCCAAACCAATACATATAACAAAGCAATAATGAAGCAGTATTTCTTTAAAAACACAATTAAAGAAAGTATGAACCAAAGATTTTTATATGCAGTAGAGCTGTCCTTCAAATATCAGGGTGACAGAAAAACAGTTGTCAGTATACAAGAACTTAAGGAACTGTGCATCAATCAGCCCTTCTTGATAAATCTACTAGAGAAAGAGCTTTATCCAACTGATGACTAAGAAGACTTAAGTAAAAGGATCGATGATGAGTATTTTTTAAATATATAAATACACATCACTAAAACAAAGGTGGGATGCAGGGTGAAAGATAAATTTTAATGTTCTGAAAAAGTATAAGTAATGCAATTTTTAAGTAAAAGAAGGAGGAGGGAAAGGAAAATAGAATAAGCACATTGATTGCTATATACCCAAAAGGTAGGCTTAGAGAGTACAGTACTTGAAAATTGATAAATCATGTAGTATTTCATAGCACAGCAAGTACAACAAAGCATGCATAACTCCAAAATATTATGACAGCATTGACTGAACACATCAATCATATTAGTGAATATGAATGGACTTAACTATTAAAAGAAAAACATTTTCAATTTGGCTCATGAAACAAGACTCAACTTATGCTACATACAAGATACATACCTAAAACAAAGTGATGACTAAAAATAAAATTAAAATATCAGGCTATTGGAAACAAAGAGAGTAGGAGTAGCCTACTGATATTAGACAAAACAGAATTGAAGCCCGAAGAACTAAATGTGATAAAGGTCATTTTTACTGCTTAGATCCACACTTTACAATAAAGGTATAACTCTTATGAATATTTATGCATGAAATAACACAGCAATCAACTTCATGAAGGAAAAACTATAGGAGATTTAAAAAGAAAAAGAAATATACTAAATAATGAGACTAAATACACTATTCTCAATACAAGACATATCAAACAGACAAAAGATAAGAAAGAAGGTAAAAGATCTTAGGGACATACGTACTGAACTCTACATTTGATAACAGAGAACACACCTTTTCTCAAAAGCCAAAGACACATACACAAAAATCAATCATATGTGAGGTCATAAAGAAACATAACTGCCACAAAATTGAAACATTATAAACAATACTCTCTAAATGCAACACAAAGGAACTAGAAGTTACTAACAAAACAAGAAAATAGAAGGGACCCTGCATCTGAAAATTTTAAAACCATCTTTTAAACCTTTGTTGGGAAAGAAGTACAAAGTGAAATTACAGTAGGTTTTTCAAGATAATGACAATGAATTATTAGAGAACTGGAAAGCATATTGCTTCCAACCTTATAATGAAAGAGCAAGAGCGCAAGTACATGACTCTTCTGAAACCCATTAAAATGCTAAGATCACAGGGCAAACAACTGTCCCAAAATCTAAGACAGGTGTACGCAGAGAGAGGCAAAATGTGAGCACTGGCTTACTAAAGTGAAAGTTACACTAGGGTGGCTGACAAATTGGTAGAGGCTAACAATGCACTGGTGAGAAAGCTAAGGCAAGTACAGGGAAGTCTTGCAGGCTTTTACTCCATGAACATCACAAAGTGCTCACAGAAAAAACAAAACTGGCAAAGTCCCAAGAAAGTCCCTACTAGGGTATAGAACAAAGAGAATCAGCAGATACTGTGGGAGGGGCACAAAACTGCCAGGACCCTTGCATCTCCCTCACAAAACAAAAGCATTAATCTGAAGGGAGAAGGGCAACAAACATTATCACCTTGGGGCACATGTGATATCCACTGCAACCAGAAGGAGGAAAGGGGGGAAAATCCTCTGCCCCAGGAAGAGGTGCAGGAAAACATGCTGGGCTGAGAATTATAGCTGGAGAGAGACATGAGCTTTGTGAAGGCCACAAACCCAAGGCCCAGGGATTCAATGCCTGCAGAAGACTGAAGTATTATCAGAAACAGAGAATGCCCCCACCTCAGTCCCCATGGCCAGAATAGCAAGCAGAGTAACAAGCAACTTGCAAGAGATACACCCTCTCTGAAGCACAGCTCAGAGAGAAAACCAAAAGCTAAGGAGTGAGCATTAAAAAAAAAAAAAAAAAAAAAAAAAAGAAATCTCGGAATTCCCTGGTGGTCCAGTGGTTAGGACTCTGCACTCTCACTGCCAAGAACCCGGGTTCAATCCCTGGTTGGGAAACTAAGTTTCCACAAGCCATGCACCCCAAAAAAATCTACCAAACCACTCGACACCCTAAACACCATGTATCAGGAGAGGAATTTGAAGGCTTTGGTATATTGAACAAGGCCATAGGACAAATAAGTCTCAAGCATGACCCAACTCAAAATTAGATCAACTCAAACACCTGCACTGAAGTCTTAGCATTCACAAAGGCATGCATGTCAATTTCCACACATAAAAATATTTACCTTAGTCTCTACTATTCTACATGAAATGTCCAGCTTTCAACAAAAATTGCAAAGCCTACCAAAAGGCCAGGTAAAGTACATTTGCAAGTGACAAGCAATCATCAGAAACAGACTTAGGTAGGATACTAAAAACTGACAGGTAATTTTAAATGACTGTGATTAAAATATTAAATGCTCTAATGGGAAAAATGGCCAACAGATAAGGCCAGATGGGTAATTTCAGCAGAGAGAGAGAGAGAGAGAGACTACGTTAGAAAAAAAAAAAAAAGAACTACAGTAACAGAGATGAAGAATGTCTTCAATAAGCTTATCGGTAAAACTGACATAGGGAAAGAATCAGTGAACTTGAAAGCAGGTCTATAGAAACTACTCAAACTGAAACACATTTAAAAAAAAAAAAAGTGGGGAAAAAACAGAACAGAGCATTCAAGAGCTGTAGACAAAATCAAACTTTTTAATATATGAAACACAGAAGGAGAAGAGAGAAAGAGCAGGAAAAAATAATAACCAACAATTTTCAAAACCAACTAAAGAGAGCTGGTGGTTGCACAACACTGTGAATACACAATGGTATTTATATGCAATGGAATAAAATTCCATGGAATACACAGTGGTATTTATACCACTGAACTATATACTTTAAAATGGTTAGCTATATGTACATGAATTTAGTCCCAATTAAAAAGAAAAAAGAATCTTCAAAGTCACAGATCTAAGAACATCTAAGCTACACATACACATACACATGCACATACACACACCTGGGTAGATCACAGCCAAACCGCTGAAAAACAAACACAAAGAGAAAATCTTGAAGACAGCCAGAGGGGAGGAAAAAGACATTACACACAGAAGAATAACTATGAAAATAGCAGCAGACTTCTCTCCAGAGACCATGCAAGCTAGAAAATAACAGCATGACATCTTTAAAGTGCTGGAGGAAAAAACAAAAACAAAAACAATGTCAATCCAGAATTCCATATCCATTGAAAGCATCTTTCAAAAATGAAGACACAATAAAAACTTTCTCAGACAAACAAAAACTTGTGAGAATATATTGCCAGAAAACCTACTCTACAAGAAATATTCAAGGAAGTAGTTAAGGCAGAAGGAATATACCAGAAAAAAACTTAAACCTACACAAAGAAATAAAACAAATGAAAGTAAAATAAAATGAATATAATGATTTGATCTTATATTTTATTGCTTTAAAAGATAACTATCTGAAGAAAAACAGTAGCAACATATTGTGTTTTACAGCATATGGGAAACAAATACATGACAATAGTACAAAACATGGGTGAGAAGAATTGGAAATACAATGCTGTAGAGCCATCACACTACATATGAAGCAGTATATTATTATTTAAATGTAGATTTGGATGGTTGAAAAAGTATATTTTAAAACCTAGGACAACTACTAAAAAAAAATTTCAAAAGAGGTATAATGATAAATCAATAGAGGACAAAAAATTAGTGAGCAAAAGTTTAATGAAAAACAGGATATTTGGGGACTTCCCTGGTGGCGCAGTGGCTAAGAATCTGCCTGTCAATGCAGGGGACACAGGTTCGAGCCCTGGTCCGGGAAGGTCCCACATGCCACAGAGCAGCTAAGCCCATGCACCACAACTACTGAGCCTGCACTCCAGAGCCTGCAAGCCACAACTACTGAGCCCGTGTGCCACAATTACTGAAGCCCACATGCCTAGAGCCCGTGCTCTGCAACAAGAAAAGCCACCACAATGAGCAGCCCGTGCACCGCAACAAAGAGCAGCTCCTGCTCACCACAACTAGAGAAAGCCTGCACGCAGCAACGAAGACCCAACGCTGCCAAAAATTAATTAATTAAAAAAAAAAAAAGGATATTTGTGTTGTCTCAATGTATCTCCTCACAAGATATTTACTAATTACAAAGAGGGAGAAACCAGGGAGACATCATCTTAACCAAGTGTCAAAATTAACATCACGAATAATAAGACATTCATTCATTCATTTATTTATGGCTGCGTTGGATCTTCACTGCTGCACACAGGCTTTCTCTAGTTGCGGTGAGCAGGGGCTACTCTTCCAGGTGGTGCACGGGCTTCTCATTGCAGTGGCTTCTCTTGTTGCGGAGCACAGGCTCTAGGCGTGTGGGCTTCAGCAGTTGTGGCTCACGGGCTCTACAGCACAGGCTCAGTAGTTGTGGTGCACGGGCTTAGCTGCTCCGTGGCATGTGGGATCTTCCCGGACCAGTACTCAAACCTGTGTCCCCTGCATTGGCAGGCAGATTCTTAACCACTGCGCCACCAGGGAAGCCCAAGACATATTAACATCATGTACCTCTTGTTATACTGAGAAAGGCACAAAATTACATCTGTGGTAGTCTTGCCAAGAATGTATAAGCTCAGTCTATCATGAGAAAACATCATACAAATCTAAACTCAGGAATGTGCTACACAATACCTGAAGTGTTGTGGTCTCCAAAAGTGTCATGGTCATGAAACAAAGAACAGCTGAGGAATAAAATCACAGTGGCGCAGTGGTTAAGAATCTGCCTGACAATGCAGGGGACACGGGTTTGATCCCTGGTCTGGGAAGATCCCACATGCCACGGAGCAACTAAGCCTATGTACCACAACTACTGAGCCTGTGTTCCAGAACTACTGAAAGCCACACGCCTAGAGCCCGTGCTCCGCAACAAGAGAAGCCACCACAATGAGAAGCAAGTGCACTGCAGCAAAGAGTAGCCCCCACTCACAGCAACTAGAGAAAGCCCGTACACAACAATGAAGACCCAATGCAGCCAAAAATAAATAAATAAAATATAATTTTTTTAAAAAAATTTTTAAAAATCACAGATTGGAGGAGGCTAGGGAGACATGAAAACTAAATGCATTGTGGATCTGAGATCAGATTTTGAACCAAAAAAAGTACATTAATAGAATATCTAGTGATATTCAAATAAGGTCTGTTGTTTAGTTAATAGTATTGTACCAATAGTACAACAGTACTGTTGTAATAGTATTATACCAAAATTACCAATAGTACTATACCAATTATACTGTAATTATGCAAGATGTTAACATTAGAAGTTTGATGAAGTGTATCAAGAACGCTGCATTATTTTGCAACTCTTCTGTAAATGCCTAGCATTTTTAGACATTCTCATGTTCTACACACACTGTTATCAGTCATTATACATTTTTAAAAATTCATCCTCTATACATTAAATCAATTACTAAGAAAAAAAATCCCAGAATTCAAGCCTAGAATTTGTGAGAGTGCTATTAGATTTGCAGTGTACCTAAAATACAGGCTATATCTCAATTTTGACATTAAGAAAAAAATAATAAACTTCCTGGTTTAAAAATAACAAAGTCAAAATGCTAACACGTAGGTAATAATGTGGCAATAAATAAGGACTAGGATATTCTCAAAGACCTCTTCTACACAGCTAGAAGCCAAGGATTTATTAAAGGTATCATGTAATACATTTTCCCAGTTACATTTATAAAAGTGTATGCTTATCCATATACCTTCCTTACACACCCTAACTGGGTGTGTAAATTTTAATTCTTTAAACAATTATTTCACATTCTCTTTCAGTGTGTGTGTGTGCACGTGCCACACGTGAAGCATGTGTTGGGGTGAAGGGAAGGGGAATGATACAGTAAAAGCTAAGTGTTATAAGCGTAGTACCACAACAAGGATACGAAGCTTCAGAGACAGGTGCCCCTACTGAGAGAAGAGGCTGTTAGGGAATAGAGGGGATTAGGCTTCAGGTGAGCCTTAAAGGAAGGATAACATCTAGATGGTCAGCGAGGAAGAGGGGAAAAAATTCATGGGAGATCTAGAAGCAAAAGCTTGGCAGTAGGAATACATATGGCACGTTATAGGCTAGTTTGGCTGTATTAAGTCATACAGGCTCCAGAGTTATGGAAACTCACTCATAATGAAGAGGCAGTGTTAAATGGTAGAGGGCTTTCAACATTAAGCTAAGAAAGATGGCCCAAATTCTGTAACAGTGGCATTCAAAGAACAACTCCACTGTTCAGTTTCCTGTAACTAAAATGGATATAGACAGAGCATAGTTAATCTTAGAGTGCCTTGGTATGTGAAGAACTATGAAACTATGTTTATCACTATTTACCATGGAGAGAGATTTTAAACTTGGCTATGATTTTTTTAAAGACATAGAGCAAGTCTGTGTTTGAGAGAAATCCATCCACAAGAAAGAAGTATTAGATGAGGACCCCAAAATATATAATTAAAATATTACTAAAACATCAAGTTAAAAAAAACCTAAACCAAACAACAAAACACAAAAATAGATTATTAAAAGAGAATGAAGTTAAGAGTAGATCTTAAGCATACTCACCTAGAAAAAAAAATTTTTAATAAGAAAAATAAATAAGAGGGAATGAAGAAAATGAGAACCTCGGGATATACAGGAAGGAAATATAAATGTTCTTATGTGAACATTTTAAGTACCATTTTACTTAAAGATAGAAATACAACTAAATTTTTGAAAAAATTATATTATCATTAAGTAGCAAATTATTAAAAATTATCAGTATAAAGTTGTAAAAGTAGGAATTTTAAATGCCATTTTATTTTTTCTTTTCCAAGCACACATTGGTTTATTGTCAGCTGATCCTTGAAACCAGCAGGAAGAACTGCAAGTCATCACATTTACAGGTGTAACCACTAAACCACTGATTTTGCTGCAATGGTATTTTGTTTAAACCACTTCCAGGAATAGAAGTAAATTAGTTAAATATCATATCAAGGCAACTTGTTGAAAAAAAAACCCATTTTTAAAATCAAGTTGACTAGTAGGTTAGCAAGTTTTATAAAATATCAAGATCAAACTAAATCTGCTTAAACTGAACAATTTTAAAAACAAAACCACTGAAATTTTTATTTTCTTTTAAATGTTCAACTCATAAGTAGCATATACTACTTCTTTCAGAATTAGCATAAAGCCTTAAGTTTAGTTTCATAGCAGTAAGGGGACTCCTTACTACATATTTCATTTAAAAAGTTTAACTGTGCTCTGAAGCACAGGTCAGATAAGTAGTACTAGAAATCAATAAACATTAGCCACATTTCCAAATTCCATTTAACAATGGGCATATCACTTCCTGGTAGGGGATTAACACACCACATTCCTACTAGGTCTTAAAGCCTCTGAACTATTATCTACCATAGGTTTTATAAAAGAGGAGATGTTTGGTTCATGCAATAAAGTAATTCTAGAACTAGATTATATTCAAAGGAAAAGTAACAACATATGAAGCAAAAACCAATGAAAAAATAAGCAGAAAGTCAAGTTGCAGTCTGGGGAAAAATGTGGACCTCAAAGAGTTTTGATTTGATAATGTGAACCACCAGCTGTAAGTTTAGTAAACTGAGAACTTCATGTTTGTAAAAACTTAAGTTTTCCTTTGAAAGGGAGAAAACAATTCTTTCATACCCACTTAATTATACATTAAGTAATAGCATTCTTTTTTTTTTTTTGTGGTACACGGGCCTCTCACTGCTGTGGCCTCTCCCGTTGCAGAGCACAGGCTCCGGACACGCAGGCTCAGCGGCCATGGCTCACGGGCCCAGCCGCTCCACGGCATGTGGGATCTTCCCAGACCGGGGCACGAACCCGCGTCTCCTGCATCGGCAGGTGTACTCCCAACCACTGCGCCACCAGGGAAGCCCAATAGCATTCTTTTATCACACTTAGTTTTCTCCTGAGAGGCAGAACTGATGAAAAATTTCAAATAGGTTGGATATGATGAGCTTTCTTTAGAGTAGAATGGTACAACCAGAAATAAACAGGAGAGGAAAAAAAATTTTTTTTGAGATGCCAAGAAAAAAATTGCAAAGAAAAGGATTTATTTGTGAATAATATTTCTCAAAAAGCTACAACAGGAAGAAACCATCTAAATTTTATCCATGAGATAATGAAATCAGCCCAATCCTATTCCTTGCGTATCTGGGCCTCCCTCTTTCCTCAAATCTTATGTTTGCCAGATAAGGAAGACTGACAGCAGTAAGAGTCATGAGTCTTAATAGCAAAGACTTTTCAAATATCCAAATAATGGAAATGGAAAATAGATTTAAAAGTAAGTATGCTAATAATAAAATCAGTCAGATATTTTATTAAGCAACTACCATGTGCCAAGACAAAATTAATAAGAAACATAATTCCTTTCCTCTAGAATCTTAGAATCTATTTGAAAGCAAAGCATAAATATATTTAAAGTACCATTATGTACCTATAGCAAAAGCTCTTTCACTTGACAATGTGAAATTAGTTGTGAGTGGTAGAAAGAGAAGTATAGGAATTCAGAAAAGAATAACACACTGGGTATGGAAAATTTAATAACCTTAAACTACAATTTTAAAGCTATTAAAATTTTTATGGAGAGACCTGGGTTCAGAATCACAGTTTTACCCCTTATCAGCTGAGTGAGCATGAACAATTTACTTAAATCACCAGGCCTCAGTTTCTCATCTGTAAAATAAGGATAATATCTACCTAACCACCTTTGGGGACTGCTGTGAAGATTCAATGAAATAATGTAGGTAAATCATTTGACATGATACCTAGCACAAAGTAGACCCTCAATAAAAGGAGAGACGGTAGAGGAGGACGGATGATGGCCAAACTACAAACTGAGAAACTGAAAAGTTCTGTAGAATTTTAAGGGGCTTACAGTCCTTTGAAAACAAGGGAAACAAAGAAGACTATAGCAAAAGAGGAGAAATTGATACGATGAGATACTCCTTCACAGTAACATCTCTTTTGTCACAGCAAAGATCTGTGCAAATATAAGCCAGTGTCTAATGGCCATTGATGAAGGGCAGCACTCAATGTCTGGCTGCTTTCTGACGACAGAGACTCATTATGTCACTGGTTAGACTAGTTCATTCATAAAACTGCAGGTGTTCATAACACTATATAAAGTATTGATAGCAAAGCAATGCACATTCGAGGAACTCTATAGCCACATCCTGAGTAGAGTAGTAGAAGAAATTGTTCTAAGGCATTTTAGGGTAAGTATTAAAACACATTTCTTCAAAAGTGAAAACTGGTGGAATGGAAATGTCTCAGAGCACCTCAGTGAATCTCAAAATGAGACAGATTATGTGCATAATTTTCCTTGGGTTTGACTCTTCAGAGTTACTGACTTTATTATAAGCTTCTATTAATACAAAACTATCTTTGAAGACTAGAAATTCAGTAACAATACAAAATTGGATAGGCTTATTTGTTTCATTTTTGCCCTAAGTTGGGACATGCAGTTAAAGATAAATACAAGCATTCTGAACAGAGTCTTTCTTCCGCAGAGCAGCTATGTCACCTCAGGCAGCAAATCAGAGCAGAAATTGAGTGCAAAGTTCAAAAATCATTTCCCAAGAGCATAGAGTACTTAAAATGTAGTATGGCTAGGTTAATGTTTACTTGTACTTTATTTCACTTAGCACTGGGTTATCAAGTGTACATCAAATAGCCTTCCCTGGATCTCCTAGAGCTTACTGGAAATTTTAATTTATTGAAGGAGTTTCATATATACAGACCTTCCATGAAACAATTAGCACAGCATCTTGTCTGGCCATTATCTACATCATAAAGTTGTTCAAAGAATTAATCAAAATGGTATACATACAAGTGTTTCAAAGTTATAAAATTCCATTAAAATGTTTACTTGTATTACTATTCATAATTGACTGCTTTTGTAGAATATTAAAAGAAATAAGGACATAAATAGATTCTTCATAAATATTTAATGTATCAGGGATCTTGAGTATAAACTAGCCCAAACCCCTTATTTTATATGACGTTCAGTGAGAAGTAACTTAGGCTAGGCCATACTCAATAAAATAATGACAAGAGCTTTGATAAGCCAGGGCTCCTGATTCAAGATGAATGCAATGGGTTCACCACTAGAGTTAGCTGCCTCACACTTTGATTATTCAAAATTAACACGAGCTGAACAGATTTCTATTCTCCACTGGCCCAAATTCTTCTATACTGAAAACAGAAAATGAGCAGTGAGTCAATTCTGGAGCCCAGATTTATAATTTATACAGTGATGATGTAGCATGCTTCCATGTAAGAAGGCAATCCTTCGGTAAAAGATTCTGACTGTTAATAATTCTCCCTCAGGTATTCATCTTTCTGGATGTATATTGAAAATACTTGCCTGCAATGAAGGAATCAACTGCAATGACATTAATCTCCTAACTAAAAGTGCAGGACAATGTGAAAAGTGAAAGTCTGAAAAAGATGGGGGTATGGGGAGGATTCATGTCAAGTAAATCAGTATCCCAAGATGCTTACCAATAGTATTAAAGTTCATGCTATTTTGTTTTCAGAATTTAGCATTTATAACCCGAACTGCAGTTGCCCCAAAATAAGTAGTCAATTGTAGGGTACTTAAAACATAGGGTTTGGAAGCACTGCTCTGTGGATAGTTATATAATGAAAATAATGTACAGTATCACGGAAAGACTAACGGCTAAAGTTGCTGGGACTGGGCTATATTTTCATATAGAACACTTTTTTATCTGTGTGTCTAAATCTATAAAACAGCAAAAATATTTGCAATCATTAATTTTTCAGGAAGTTATTCCCATTTCTGAGTATAATATACATGTATAAGAGACCACCTGTCTTATCAATTTTTCAGTACACTTCTCAAAGTCAGACACCATATAGTGTTAACATGTTTTTAAGCTTTCACTGTATCTAGCATAAATCTGGGTATACTGTAAGCATTCAGTACTGACAGAATGAGTTTTCTGTTATTGGACTTTTTTAAATTCATCACAATCTGGAATTGTGTTGCCTAACTCACATTCCTCTACACATCTGTAGCAAAATATGCACAAAAACACTGCAGAAGTCTAACTGATATGTACAGAAAATTTAAAATACAGACATGTCCTAAGTTAAAAACTCAAACTATGCAAACTGTTCCACAAGGCCCATAAAATACAAAGCAGTGATAATTATAATTTACAAACACAAAATAAAATGCACAGGCAAAATATAAAAAACACCATATAAAAAGTTCCATGATCCTAAGGAAAGTTTGAATTAGTAATGGGTTATTCAAAATACTTGCTTTATTTTTTAAAACCCACAATGTAAAATGAGTGCTGTATAAGAACAAGGGAAGTGAGAAATTTTATAAAGCAAGATACTTACACCACACAGCAAATGTTTACTGTGGATAAAAGTGCATTCTTTACAAGAAAAGCCAGCTAGGACATATATTTCAAAAGAAAGTTGAAGTTTAAGACTGTGAAAAATAGCCTGATGATTTTACTTGGACCCAACACAGGATAAGATTGCATTTCTGCAAAAATATAGCACCAGTGTTTTTAGCTCAAGTGCTATTTTAATATTTTTCCAAAATCAAATAACTCAGAAACAGTTGGAGAATACCTGTACCATTCAATTATTTAACACTATCTGGGAAAAATTCTCTTCTTGCAATACTGTAGATGATAGATTATTGTACTGAGAAAATATCCAGAACCAATAAATGTTTAACCTTCAAAACTAATGAACATGGACCAATAGAAAGCAGATAAGGAAAGAACTTATATGCATCCCCCAAAAACGGTAATTCTCACTTCAGACACTTGTAGTCCATTACTCCTAGTCTACAACCTCCCTTTACTCCAGCCCATATATCTCTCATCAGCACCATGCAAGAGTGGCTTGGTGGGATTTTTAACCTCAACCAATAATCTGCATCAGCCTCTCCAAGAGATAGCCTAAGAATATACATACTAAATAAAGCATTGTTCTTGCTATTGCAAAAGAAGTTTCAAGACAAGAAACCTTGTGATATCATTCCAAATAAGTTGCTGCCCCTTCCCCCACACAGAAATCAGGAATATGTCACTATACTGTGCTTTGTTAAGAGAATAACACAGTGATAAAAGGATGGATTTGAAGTCAGGCCATACAAATATTTGTAAATTTTGACAAGTGCCACAACACAAAAAAATAAGATAGCACTGGTTTAATGAAACAGGCAATCTTAAAAATTTATATAGTTGGTAGAAATTTAAATTAGTGCAACCATCCTGGAAGGCAATATAAGTATCCAAAAACCTAAAAATATGTATACAGTTTGACCCAGAAACTCAATTATTAATTGAACTTATTCAATGTCTTCTAGGAAAACAATGTCTTCTAGGAAAACAAACAATGTCTTCTAGGAATTTATTCAATGTCTTCTAGGAAAACGATAGGTTAAGTAAGCAAGGATGAATGTACAAGAGTGTCCTCTAATGTGTATAACTCCAAAATACCACAAAAACTCTAAATGTCTAACAGCATAGGACTGAATGGTAAAATTATTATGCCACAACCATACCATGAAGCACCATCCAAACATTAAACATTAAAAAGAATGATGGGGCTTCCCTGGTGGCGCAGTGGTTGAGAGTCCGCCTGCTGATGCAGGGGACACGGGTTCGTGCCCCAGTCTGGGAAGATCCCACATGCCGCGGAGCGGCTGGGCCCGTGAGCCATGGCCACTGAGCCTGCGCATCCGGAGCCTGTGCTCCGCAACGGGAGAGGCCACAACAGTGAGACGCCCGCGTACCGCAAAAAAAAAAAAAAAAAAAAAAAAAGAAAGAATGATATATATCACATTTACTTGGATAGAAAGACATTCATGATAGGTTGTTAAGTGAAAAGGGCAGATTACAAAAGGGCAGGAATAGAACAATCTAATTTGTATTTTTTAAATTTTAATCATATAATTAAGAGAAAACATTCTGAAATAATATACCCAAAAATGTTAAACAATAACTATCTCTAAGTGATGGAATTAAAGGTGATTACTAATTTATTCTTTGTAAATTTATACATTTTCTCATTTTTCTATAATGAGTTATTACTTTTACAAGCCGTAAATAGTTTTTTTATATTTTGAATTTAAAAATTAATAGTGGTAAATCTACACAAAACAAATAGCTTATTAACAGTTGATTATGTAAATCCATGTACGGACTTGAATATACCTACAGGACTAATCTCAGCTCTATAATTATACACCTTGAGTTGTGACTTTCAAAACTTAGCACTTCTTCAAAATTCTAATTTAGACGTTTTTCGGATTTCAAAGGTATGGAGAGACCTCTGTGTCATCCTAACACAACCAATACTGTTCCTGTACTGTTGTACAATTTATTTTTAGTTTGCTTTGCAATTGTAAATAAATTACAATTTTATCAATGTGCAGTGCTGTGCTGTGCTGGGCCTTGCCTTTTGAGTTACTGCCCACCCCCCCTTAAAAAAACTAAACCACTTCTATAATAAACTGCCTGAAGTTCATAAGGAAAGCCACAGCGGAATGCCACTTCCGGTACGCGGGCCTCTCACTGTTGTGCCCTCTCCTGTTGCGGAGCACAGGCTCCGGACCCACAGGCTCAGCGGCCATGGCTCACGGGCCCAGCCGCTCCACGGCATGTGGGATCTTCCGGACCGGGGCACGAACCCGTGTCCCCTGCATCAGCAGGCGGACTCTCAACCACTGCGCCACCAGGGAAGCCCAGAATGCCACTTCTTTAACAGCTTTAGAAAGGAGTAATCATCAGTGAGACTCCCCACCCCCACCCCAAGAAATGAAGGAGAAACATCAAGTAGTTATGCAGACATTCAAACAAGTCTGATTTTTCTCTCCTTCCAATCTCCACCACAATACTACAGGGGAAGACAAACCTTAATATACATTCAGAGAAGAGAAGTTTAAAAATAAATTACCTAAGATTTCATAATAATTTATTAATCTAATACTAAACTAAATAGGAACTTCATATTAAAAATACGACATTTAGATTTTAGTCTTTCAGATTAGAATTATAGACGGACTATGTATGGTATGCTGAACTACCTACAAGGAATGTTAAAGACATTCAAGAATACATAGAATTTCATTACTTGTCATATAAAGAAAAAAGTACTTGAAATAAGTCATACAGCGAAAGACAAATACTGCATGATCTGACTTATATGAGTAATCTAAAAAGAAAACCAAATCATAAGAATCATAAGTTTACCAGAGTAAACTGGTAGTTGGCAGGTGTGGGTGGAGAATGAGTAAAGGTGGTCAAAAGGTGCAAACTTCCAGTTATAAGATGAATAAGTTCTGGGGATCCAATGTACAGCATAGTAACTATAGTTAAACAATACCTCATTATATACTTGAAAGTTGCTAAAAGAGTAATCTTAAAAGTTCCCACCAAAAAAAAAAAAAAAAAAAGAACTACGTGAGGTGATGAATGTGCTAACTAACCTTTCTGTGGCTATCAGTTTGCAATACATATGTATATCAAATCATCACGATGTACACCTTAAACTTACACAATCTTATATGTCAGGCACATCTCAATAAAGCTGAAAAAAGAAAAAAGAAAGTACTTACCACTAAGTCCCAATTATTTTGTTCAAGCAACGTAATAGCTTCATCAATGTTTTCAATGCCAGTACATGCCTAAAAACAAAGTAAGAATTTTAGATAGGATTTTGGGAGTGGAGAGGTTAATTAGTGTTAAAAAAAATAAACAGCATAATGTGTAATTTAAGTTTGAATAGGTATATGAATAAAGCCAATACACTAAATGCCTAAAACTTCTAAGCATTTTACACAGACGGTTTGAAAATTGTTAATTACAATGTAAATTTACATTACACTGAAATAAAAGACAATAAAGTAATATAATACGTTTAAATGTTGAGCTCTGGAGCCCAGGATGATCTCTATATCTCTAACTGCCCAGAACAATTTTATTAAGAGCTTCTGATGGACAGCCATGTGTTAAAAATGAACTTCAATCCGTACTTTGTACTTTATACAAAAATTAACTCAAAATAATAACAGACGAAAACCCCGCTGCAGCCATTGCCACAACCACAATGCTGAAGTGCAAGAAGCAGAGTCAGCAGCAGCCCCCACTGCCAGAACAGGAAGACACTGGAGAGGGATGAAAGTCCCATCGGACCACCCAGCCTCTTGGGCCCTCCCATCATGACCAATGGAAACCCTGGTGACCCCAAATCAGCTCTTCACAGAGGTCCTCCAGGGTCAAGGGGACCAATGATTCCACCACTGCTGAGTCTCCCACCTCTTCCCTGGAGCAGAGGCCGAATTTGGGGAGGGCTGAGCTCCAAATCTGGCTCATATGGTCACAGTTGGTGGAGGGGCTAATGCTAAACTTCCTTTTCCTGGACCAGGCCATGGAGATCCCTCCAGGGAGGCTTACACAAAGAGTGGAGAAATCCTCAAAGCCTCAAGAGCTGGTCTCTTATCAAGAATACCTGCCCAGAGCTTCCCCGGTGGCACAGTTGTTGGGAGTCCGCCTGCCGATGCAGGGGACATGGTTTCATGCCCCGGTCCAGGAGGATCCCAAATGCCGCAGAGCGGCTGGGCCCGTGGGCCATGGTCGCTGGGCCTGCGCGTCCGGAGCCTGTGCTCTGCAGTGGGAAAGGCCGCGATGGTGAGAGGCCCGCATACCGCAAAAAAAAAAAAAAAAACTTATACCTGCCCATCCAAGGATGGACCCCAGGTTATGGAAGTCAGATTCAACCACCCTGTCTGCCGGCATTTTGCCAAAAAGGTCCACTGTCCATATAAGGACTGAGCTCTGCCTTCTACCACACAGAGTCCATGGACCTCCTCTGTGAGACTGTGCCTTCCCATCCAGGCTTGAAGGAGCCTTCTGTGACCTAGTGGCCATATACTTCCCTGTGGCCCTGTGATGTCTACTGGGGGGATGTTCCAACTACCACCCTCAGTCAGTGACACCTATCCCCATGGCCACCTCCCCCATGTGGGGTCTAAAGTTGTGTTTCATCACTGGTGCACGGTGTGCACTCTTTCTTCTGATCCAGCCTCCAGAGCCTCATCTTCAGGACCCCATCTTTATTCCATTCAACTGCCTCCTGGATCCTCTTCCCCCTTGCCAATGGACGGCTGAACAGGAAACCTCTCTAGTGCTGTTTCTTGTTCATCTGTCCACCGAGCCCCCAGTGTTGCCCTTGATTCCTGAGAGCCGGAGAGCAGTTTCCTACCATTCCCTTCTTCTAGCTGCTTGCTTTAAGTCCATTATATGTCACAACCCTTACCCCCAATGTTGTCACCTGCTCTGTGAAACTCATCAGGTTGTCTGACCTGGGGTCAATTTTAAATGACTGGTACAGAGTTACTCCCTAAAAGGCTATACACTTCCTGTTTTGGGGTTTTGTAATTTGTGTGTCAATAGCATGATCACCACTGCTATGGTCTGTGGTCAGTGCACTTTGTGAAACTGTACGTCCCCTCGTAGCCTTTCTCAGTGTCCACAGCATTTTTGTGACTTCCAACAGTTGAGTACATTCTTCTGCCAAATTGAGTGAGGTCACTGGTACCCTCTAGACTTTCCCCACCTCCCAACATGGGAGAATTATGAAACTTTCCACAAGACTGCCTCCCTGGCCCTCCCCATTCTTCTTCTAGTGTCAGTTTCTCTGGGTTTGACACAGGCCCAAGAGATGTCCTCTAAAGCCTCTGATGGGCCTACCCTATCTCCTCTCCAGCCCATTTTACTTAGACTACATCACTGTGAGGCCACCAGCCCTTTTGTTTGAACTCTGTGTATCTCCACTTGGCCTACCTTTGGATAGAACCTGGGCAGTACTCTTGCCCACTTCCAACCTTCTTCTACATCCCTGGCACTGGTTGTTTTCTATGAAAATGGCAGTGAACAGGTTCATACTTGAACTGGCCCTGAGGAAATAGGTCAGGAGTTGTGCGGGCAAGAGGGAGGGATGAGAGCCATTGGAGAAACGAGAATGAATTATTTTCTTAAATTTTTTTATATTAGTTACAAACGCAGTGGAAAATAAATACATACATACCTAAATAAATAAATAAATAACCTAAAGTAAAACCCCAAACTACAAAGCCTCTAGATCTGTGCTGTCAGATATGGTAGCTACTAGACAGATATGGCTAATGAGCCCTTGAAATGTGGCTCAACTGAGTTAACATGTGTTGCATTAAATACATACCAGTGTAGGCCTTAGTACAAAAATAAAAATGTAAAGTATCTCAATAATTTTTCTAGTGAATAAAAGTTGAAACGATCATTTAAAATATATTAGCTTAAATACAACATAAATGTTTAAATTAATTTCACCTGTTTCTTTTACATTTTATGCGTCTTAATGTGGATACTAAAAAATTTTTAATTACATATATGACATTCAATTTCTAATACCATTCTAGAAAAAAACATAGAAGGAAATCTTTGTGACATTTAGATTCAACAGCAAAAGTACAATCCAAAAAATTGATAAAGTGGACTTTATTAAGAACTACTACTCAGGGTTTCCCTGGTACGCAGTGGTTGAGAGTCTGCCTGCCGATGAAGAGGACACGGGTTCATGCCCCAGTCCGGGAAGATCCCACATGCCGCGGAGCGGCTAGGCCCATGAGCCATGGCCACTGGGCCTGCGCGTCCGGAGCCTGTGCTCCACAACGGGAGAGGCCACAACAGTGAGAGGCCCGCGTACTGAAAAAAAAAAAAAAAAAAAGATACCGAAAAAATCAAAGAACTACTACTCAGAAATTTCCTGGCAGTCCAGTGGTTAGGACTCCGCACTTTCACTGCCAAGGGCCCAGGTTCGATCCCTGGTCGGGAAACTAGGATCCCACAAGCTGCGTGGTGAGGCCAAAAAAGAATTAATAAAGAGAAGCTTTTAAAAAAAAGAACTACTGCTCTTCGAAAGACACTGTTAAGAGAATGAAAAGGCAAGCCACATGCTTGGGAGAAAATATCTGCAAAACACATGTAACAGAGGACTAATAACCAGAATATAAGAATTTTAAATTCTCTAAACTCAGTTTAGATAAATTGTAAGTAGCAAAAGATTTTAACAGAAACTTGACCAAAGACGATATACATATGAGAATAAGGACATGAAAAAACACTCAACATCATTAGTCATTAGGGAAATGCAAAACAAACAGAGAGATACCATTTCCATATGTTAGAGTGACAAAAGCCCAAAATACAAACAATATCAAGTGATGGTAAGGATGCAGAAAAACTGGAACTCTCATATACTGTTGGGGAGGAAGCAAAATGATATAGCCACTCTGGAAAACAGTGCTAACAGATTAGCAGTTTCTTAGAAAGTTATGACACAGTAATCCCACTCCTAGGTACTTATCTAAAAGAAATAAAAACTTATGTTCACATGAAAATTATACATGAATGTTTTTAACAGCTTTATTTATAATGGCTGAAAACAGACCACACCCCAAATGGCCTTCAACTGTACATTCATACAATAGAAAACTAGTCAGCGACAAAAATGAACAAATTACTAACAACACAAAACAATGTGGATAAACCTCAAATGCTAAGTTAAAGCGAGACTCAAAAGGCTACACACTGTATGATTCCATTTATATGACATTCTAGAAAGGCAAAGTTAAAAGAACAGGAGACATATTAATGATTACTAGGGTTATCAGGTGGGAATAGGGGTTGACTACAAACACCAAGAGGGAATTTTGCAGGGTAAAGGAACAGTTTGAACCCTGAATAACATAAAAAAGCAACAAAAGGCAACCAAGTAAGACATTTAAAAATGCAATCTTCATCTTAAGCTACATGAAAAGACAAGGATAAACCAAAGGCTCGAAAGTACTAATTAAAGCTACTGAGAACAGTTAAGGTAGTGGCAGAAGTTACACAGAAGGAAGCAGAAAGAAAAGCTACAGGGAGTGCAGAGCAAGCCTAACAGCAGCAATTATCAGAAAGCACAAGCAAAAGTACACCTCCTTCAATGACATCACCATTTGTCTTCAAAAAAAACCAAAACACAGTGGAGGACATAGTTCCAAGAGCCCATCCCTCCATAGAAACATGAAAAAATTGAGCAAAAACTGTCAGAATCAAATTTGCCAAAACTCTGGAAAACAGCCAAAGCTATAGGTCAACCAAGCAAATGCTGAAACAAGAAAAGGGTGACTTATTGTAAAAACAGTATGAAAACCCTGAGGCATTTTTATTTCCCCTTCCTCACTCTTGGCTCAAGAGCAGTCTTGAATGCACTAGCCTACATTCCAATGGTTGGACCCTGGACCCTGGTTCTAGAGGTAGCCAAGAAGACTTTGTTCTCAAAGAATGTTTGTCTCTTGTGACCTACCAGGCTACCTGAAGGACTGACTGAAGGCACTCTCCTTTGTTTCATCGACTTGGATCTCACTTAAGACAGAAAAGTAGCTAGCAGGGGGCAATTCTTCAAAAATACTTTAAGGCCGGGGCTTCCCTGTTGGCACAATGGCTAAGAATCTGCCTGCCAATGCAGGGGACATGGGTTCCATCCCTGGTCTGAGTAGATGCCACATGCCATGGAGCAACTAAGCCCATGCCCCACAACTACTGAGCCTGGGCTATAGAGCCCGGAAACCACAACCACCGAGCCCACACGCCACATCTACTGGAGCCTGAGCGCCCTACAGCCCGTGTGCCTCAACTACTGAGCCCACGTGCTGCAACTACTGAAGCCTGTGCACTCTAGGGCCTGCGTGCCACAACTACTGAACACACATGCCACGACTACTGAGCCCGTGTGCTGCAACTACTGAAGTCCGTGTGCCTAGAGCCCGTGCTTCGCAACAAAAGAAACCACTGCAATGAGAATCCCATGCACCACGATGAAGAGTAGCCCCCACTCACCACAACCAGAGAAAGCCCACACACAGCAACAAAGACCCAAAGCAGCCAAAAATAAATAAACTTAAAAAAAAAACACTTTAAGGCAAATGAAAACTCCACTGCCACCTGGGACAAAATATTACAGTTGAGTCAAACAACAGAAACGTCCAAAACCTGGAGGAAAAGCTGCAAAGTGAGTTTCTTTGGGAAATTAGGGCACTGAAAAACATTTGGGCAATTTAGAAGGGCATGCATATGTCCAAGGCAGGACACTTACTCAGAGAAAACTACTGGCTCATCTCTACGCTCAGCAAAAGCAGGAAGTGAAGGCTAACATAGAGTTTTAAACAGTCTAGCTGAGTGTTAGAGTGCCCCAACACAGAGCCAGTCTACAAGGGCTAGGAAAGGATTTTCTTCCTTCCTTTCTTTTTCTTTCTTCTTATTTTCTTTTTTACTCTACGTGTTCAGGAAATCTCTCTCACAACACTAGCAGACCACAACTAAAGAAAAAGAGATTTCAGACACTGTTACATACTAAATGTTCATGTTCCCCCACCCCCCTCAAATTTATATGTTGAAGCCCTAAGGCCCAGCGTGATGATACACTGAGATGAGCCTTTGGGAAGTAATTAGGTTTAGATGAGGTCATAAAGGTGTGTAACAGCAAAGAGCCAATTTTGACTCCATGTTGTATCTGTTTCTTTGACTTTAACCTTTGCTTTTCATTGATTTTGTTATTATGATCATACATGATGGCCTGCCTCAGGGAACCCTGAGCCTCTGCCTGAATGTTAAACTAAAGTGCCTTTGTTCTGCTCAAAGGGAGACAATCTGACCCTGCCCACCTGTGAACAGCAGCAGAAAAGAAGAAATTAACACATCCCCTCCTATTCTGCAAGATAAATGGCCTTTTTACTTTACTTCCTCACCTCCTCTCCCTCTCTCCTTCTTCTATAAAAGAAACTGGCATCTAGACCCCAATAAGATGGTTATTTTGAGACATTATTCTGCAACCTTCTCAGTCTGCCGGCTTTCCGAATAAAGTTGCTATTCCTTGTCTCAACACCTCGTCTCCCAATTTACTGGCCTGTCATGTGGCGAGCAGAGTGAACTTGGACTCAGTGGAGCCCTCAGGATGGGATTAGTGCCCCTTATAAAAAGAGACAAAGAGAGGCTGCTCTTGCTCTCTCATCTCTTTCTCAATGCCATGTGAGAACAAAGAGATAAGTGGCCATCTGCAAGTCAGGAAGAGAGTTCTCACCAGAATCCAACCATGCTTGCACCCTGATCTCAGACTTCCAGCCTTCAGAACTGTGAACAAATAGATTTATGTTCTTTGGTATTTTGTTATGGTAGCCTGAGCAGATTAAGACAGAAACCACTCATGACGAAAAAAATTTACAAAAACAGTTTAGAAAAGTCACTAAACAAACAGAAAATAAAAACCCGTAGAGAGAACCAAAAACAAACCATGAGTAATGGAGAAGAATCTGATTTCCAGAGTTATCACACTGCAATATTTTAAATGTCCAATTTTCAAAACCAAATTGTGAGGCATTCAGGGAAACAAAAAGTATGGTCCATTCAAAGGAGAAATTAGTAGAAATTGTCTGTGATGGAAGAACAGACAACAGACTTACTAGACAAAGACTTTCAATCACTATCTTAAATATGCTCAAAGAGCTCAAAGAAACCATGGAAAAAGAACTAATGAAAACCAGAAGGATGACATGTCAACAAATAGAGAATATCAATAAAGAGATAAAGATTTTACAAAACAACAGAAAAAATCTAGAACTGAATAGTACAATAACTGAAATGAAAAATTAGCTACAGGATTTAAGAGCAACTTTAGGCAGGCAGAAGAAAGATAAGAGAACTTGAGGATAGGTCAACTAAAATCATCCAGTCTCAGAAGCATGAAGGAAAATGAACAGAGCCTAAGAGATATATGGGACCCCACCAAGTGTACCAACATATGCATAACAGGGAGTCTCAGAAGGAAAAGAAGGAGCAGAAAAAATATTTGAAGAAATAATAGCTGAAAACTTCCCAAATTTGATAAAAGACAAGAAACTACATATTCAAGAAGTTCAATAGGTTCCAAGAAGGATAAATACAAAAACACCCATACCAAAACACATTATGATAAGCTATCAAAAGCCAAAGAGAATCTTGAAAATAGCAAAAGAAAAGTAGCTCATGTACAAGGAATCCTCAATAAGATTAAAAGCTAATTTCTCATAAGAAACTATAAAGGCCATAAGGCAGTGGGATAACATACTTTAAATGAAAAACAAAAACTGTGAACAACAAAAAAAAAAAACTGAAGGAGAAATAAAGACACTCCTAGATAAACAAAAGCTGAAGTAGTCTGTCACTACTAGACCTATGCTACAAGAAGTGCTAAATGAGAAATGAAAAGATACTAGACAGTCACTGGAAGCTACACAAAGAAATAAATAACACTGGTAAACGTAAGTACACAGGTAAATATATTGGGTGGGCCGAAAAGTGCCTTTGGTTTTTTAAGTAAAAATAAAAGACACATTTTTCATTTTCACCAAGAACTTTATTGAACAACATATTCATCCTTTTGTTCCACTACCTTCTGCCATTTTTCAGGTAACTTCATAATTCGATCTTCCCAAAACTTTTTATCTTTCTGAGCAAAGAACCATTCCAGGTACTTTTACAGTCTTCCAGGGGATTGAAATTTTTTCCATTAAGAGAATTTTGGAAAGACCGAAATAAATGGAAATCCAAAGGTGCAATGTCTTGTGAATATGGCGGATGAATCAGAACTTCCCAGCCAAGCTGTTACAGTTTTTGCCTGGTCATCAAAGAAACATGCAGTCTTGCATTATCTCATTGGAAGATTAGGTGTTTTTTGTTGACTAATTCTGGATGCTTTTAATAGAGTGCCACTTTCAGTTGGTCTAATTGGGAGTAGTACTTGTTGGAATTAATCGTTTGGTTTTCCAGAAGCAGCTCATAATAGAGGACTCCCTTCCAATCCCACCATATTCACAGTATCACATTCTTTGGATGAAGACCAGCTTTTGATGTGGTTGGCAGTGGTTCATTTTGCTTGCCCCATGATCTGTTCCATTCCACATTGTTGTACAGTACCCACTTTTCATCACCTGTCACAATTTGTTATAAAAACGGAACACTTTCATTATGTTTCAGTAGAGGATCACATGCACAAATATGGTCAAGAAGGATTTTTTCACTTAACTTATGTGGAACCCAAACATCAAAGTGATTCACACAACCAAGCTGGTGCAAATGATTTTCAGCATTTGACTTGGATATTTTGAGTATGTTGGCTATGTCCTGCATGGTATATATAACATTGATTGTTCTCAATTATTGTTTTCATTTGATTCTAATCAACTTCAACTAGTCTACCCAACCATGGAGCATCATCCAGCGAGAAATCTCCATCATGTAACTTCGCAAACCACTTTTTACATATTCGATCAGTTGCAGCACCTTCTCCATATACTGCATAAATCTTTTTGTGCATTTCAGTTGCGTTTTTACCTTTCCTGAAATAATAAAGCATAATATGCCGAAAATGTTGCTTTTTCCCCTCCATCTTCAATATTAAAATGGCTACACAAAAATTCACCAATTTTGAAGTCTTTTTTTAAATGCACACTGATATGACAGCTGCCACATACAATCTAACAAAATTGTTTCAAATGAAATTAAGCCAACTAAGTGCTACTAGAGCCATCTTACAGAACAAAAACGAACGAAACTTTTGGCCCATCCAATAAAAGCCAGTATTATTGTGCTTTCGGTTTGTAACTCCTCCTTTTTTCTGTATGATTTAACAGAAAAATGCATAAAATAGTAATTACAAAATGATGTTAATGGGCATATAATGTATAAAGATGCAAGATGCGATTATAACATAAAGGAAAAAAGAGAGGAGCATAGTTGTATACTCTTGAAGTTGGTATTAATTCAAATTAGATTGTTATAAATAGAAGGGGTTACCTGTAATTCGTAGAGCAACCACTAAAAAAAACCAAAAAATATACATAAAAAGAAATGAGAAAGGAATCAAAACAGTACAATACAAAAAAGTCAAACACAAATGGCGGAAATGAAGGAACTGAGCAGGGAAGAAAGATACAACACATAAAAAACAACCTTTTTGGGCTTCCCTGGTGGCACAGTGGTTAAGAGTCTGCCTGCAGATGGAGGGGACATGGGTTCGTGCCCTGGTCTGGGAAGATCCCATATGCCATGGAGCAGCTAGGCCCGTGAGCCATGGGAGCTGAGCCTGCGCGTCCGGAGCCTGTGCTCCGCAACAGGAGAGGCCACAACAGTGCGAGGCCCGCTTACCGCAAAAAAAAAAAAAAAAAAAAAACCTTTTATGATGAAAACACTTAACTATGAATAAAAGGGAACTTCTTTAACATGATAAAACACATTTATGAAAAACCCAGAACATCATACTCAATCATGAAAGAATAAAAGCCTTTATTTACTGTATGATCAGGAACAAGATAAGAATGCCCACTTTTGCCACTTCTATGCAACATTATATTGGGAATTCTAGCCAGATCAATTAGGCAAGAAAAAGGAAATTAAAAACATAGAAACTGGAATAGAAGTAAAATATCCCTATTCCCAGATGACACGATCTTATACAAAATCCTAAGGAATTCACACACACACACACACAAAACAAACAAAAACTATGAGAAATAATAATAAATTCAGCAAAGTTGCAGGATAAAAGATCAACACACAAAACTCAGTAATATTTCTATATACTAGCAAAGAACAATCTGAAAAGGGTGTTAAGAAAATAATTCTGGGGGTTCCCTGGTGGTGCAGTGGTTCAGAATCCGCCTACCAATGCAGGGAAGACAGTTTCGAGCCCTGGTCCGGGAAGATCCCACATGCCACGAAGCAACTAAGCCTGTGCTCCACAACTACTGAGCCTGCACTCTAGCCTGCAAGCCACATGTACTGAAGCCCACATGCCTACAGCCCATGCTCTGCAACAAGAGAAGCCACCACAATGAGGTGCCCACACACTGCAACGAAGAGTAGCTCCTGCTCCACACAAATAGAGAAGGCCCGCATGCAGCAATGAAGACCCAACACAGCCAAAAAGAAAGAAAGAAAGAAAGAAAATAATTCTGTTTATGATATGGTACAAAAGAATAAAATATCAAGGAATAAATTTAACCAAGGAAGTGAAAGATTTGTACAGTGAAAACTTCAAAACGTGGCTGAAAGCAATTTTAAAAGAACTAAAATAAGTGAAAAGACATCAAATGTTCACAGATTCTAAGACTTACTATCATTAAGAAAACACAGACTTCCCTGGTGATGCAGTGATTAAGAATCCACCTGCCAATGCAGGGGACACAGGTTTGATCTGTGGTCTGGGAAGATCCCACATGCCGCGGAGCAACTAAGCCCGTGCGCCACAACTACTGAGCCTGCGCTCTAGAGCCCGCAATCCACAACAACTGAGCCCGCGTGCCACAACTACTGAAGCCCGTGTGCCTAGACTCTATGCTACGCAACAAGAGAAGCCACTGCAATGAGAAGCCCATGCACCACAACAAAGAGTAGCCCCCGCTTGCTGCAACTAGAGAAAGCCCGCATGCAGCAACAAAGATCAAATGCAGCCATAAATAAATAAATAAATAAATTTTTAAAAAAGAAGAGAGAGAACAATACTACCCAAAGTAATCTACAGATTCAATGCAATCCCTATCAAAATTCCAACAGCGTTTTTGGTAGAAATGGAAAAAGCTGACCCTCAAATTCATATAGAGCTGCAAGGGATCCATAATAGTGAAAACAATCTTTGAAAAAAATATCAAAGTTGAAATACAGAGGGCTTCCCTGGTGGCACACTGGTTAAGAATCTGCCTGCCAATGCAGGGGACAAGGGTTCAAGCCCTGTTCCAGGAAGATCTCACATGCCGCGGAGCAACAAAGCCCGTGCGCCACAACTACTGAAGTCCACGTGCCTAGAGCCTGTGCTTCGCAACAACAGAAGCCCCTGCAATGAGAAGCCCGCGCACTGCAATGAAGAGTAGCCCCCACTCACTGCAACTAGAGAAAATCCGTGTTCAACAAAGAAGACCCAATGCAGCCCAAAATAAAATTAATTAATTAAAAGAAAAAAAAGTTGAAAGACTCACCCTTCCTGATTTCAAAATGTACTACAAAGCTACAGTAATCCAAACAGTGTAAAAACAATGTACAACAGATATTAAGACATATAATAGAATTGAAAGTCCATAAGTAAACCCATACATCTATGGACAACTGACTGTTCAAAACTGTGCCAAAACAATTCAATAAGGAAAGAATAGTCTATTCAACAAATGCTGCTGAGACAACTGGATATCCACATGCAAAATAATGAAGTTGGACGCCTACCTCACACCATATACAACAATTAACTCAAAATGGATTAACAGATAGGAGGGGAAGATGGCGGAAGAGTAAGACGCGGAGATCACCTTCCTCCCCAAATATACACCAGAAATACATCTACACGTGAAACAACTCCTACAGAACACTTACTGAACACTGGCAGAAGACCTCAGACCTCTCAAAAGGCAAGAAAGTCCCCACGTGCCTGGGTAGGGCAAAAGAAAAAAGAATAAACAGAGACCAAAGGATAGGGACGTGACCTGAACCAGTGGGAGGGAGCTGTGAAGGACGAAAGGTTTCCACACACTAGGAAGCCTCTTCGCCGGCGGAGACTGTGGGTGTCGAAAGGGGAAAGCTTCGGAGCCGTGGAGGAGAGCACAGCAACAGGGATGCGGGGGGCAAAGCGGAGAGATTCCCACACAGAGGATCGGTGCCGAACGGCACTCACCAGCCCCAGAGGCTTGTCTACTCACCCACCGGGGTGGGCGGGGCTGGGAGCTGAGGCTCGGGCTTCGATCAGAGCGCAGGGAGAGGACAGGGGGTGTCGGGGTGAACACAGCCTTTAGGGGGTTAGTGCACCACGGCTAACCGGGAGGGAGTCCGGGGAAAAGTCTGGACCTGCCAAAGAGGCAAGAGAATTTTTCTTCCCTCTTTGTCTCCTGGTGCGCGAGGAGAGGGGATTAAGAGCACCTCTTAAAGGAGCTCCAGAGACGGGCAGGAGCCACGGCTAACAGCGCGAACCCCAGAGACGTGCATGAGACGCTAAGGCTGCTGCTGCCGCCACCAAGAAGCCTGTGTGCGAGCACAGGTCACTATCCACACTCCGCTTCCAGGAAGCCTGTGCAGCCCGCCACTGCCAGGGTCCTGGGATCCAGGGACAACTTCCCTGGGAGAAGGCACGGCGCGCCTCAGGCTGCTGCAACATCACACTGGCGTCTGCCGCCGCAGACTCGCCCCGCACTCCGTACCCCTCCCTCCCCCCAGGCCTGAGTGAGCCAGAGTCCTCGAAGCAGCTGCTCCTTTAACCCCATCCTGTCTGAGCGAAGAACAAACGCCCTCCAGCGACCTACACAGAGAGGCGCGGCCAAATCCGAAGCTGAGCCCCGGGAGCTGTGAGAACAAAGAAGAGAAAGGGATATCTCTCCCAGCAGCATCAGAAGAAGCGGATTAAAGCTCCACAATCAATTTGATGTATCTCTGGATACATCATGTGGATACATGCAGGTGTGTATCTGTGGATACACACCTGCATCTGTGGAATACATGAATAGACAACGCATCATCCCAAATTGAGGAGGTGGACTTTGAGAGCAAGATTTATGATTTTTTCCTTTTCCTCTTTTTGTGAGTGTGTATATGTATGCTTCTGTGTGAGATTTTCTCTGTATAGCTTTGCTTCCACCATTTGTCCTAGGGTTCTATCCATCTGTTTTCTTGTTGGCATTTTTTTCCCCATTTAAAAAAAATTATATTTTCTTAATAATTATATTTTATTTTAATAACTTTATTTTATCTTACTTTATTTTATCTTCTTTCTTTCTTTCCTTCCTTCCCTCCTTCCTTCCTCCCTCCCTCCCTCCCTTCTTCCTTTCCTTCCTTCCTTCCTTCCTCCCTTCCTCCCTCCCTTCTTCCTTTCCTTCCTTCCTTCCTTCCTTCCTTCCTTCCTTCCTTCCTCCCTTCCTCCCTCCCTTCCTTCCTTCTACTTTTTCTCCCTTTTATTCTGAGCCGTGTGGATGAAAGGCTCTTGGTGCTGCAGCCAGGAGTCAGTGCTGTGCCTCTGACGTCGGAGAGCCAACTTCAGGACACTGGTCCACAAGAGACCTCCCAGCTCCATGTAATATCAAACGGCAAAAATCTCCCAGAGGTCTCCATCTCAACACCAAGACCCAGCTTCACTCAACGACCAGCAAGCTACAGTGCTGGACACCCTATGCCAAACAACTAGCAAGACAGGAACACAACCCCACCCATTAGCAGAGAGGCTGCCTAAAATCATAATAAGTACACAGACACCCCAAAACACACCACCAGATGTGGGCCTGCCCACCAGAAAGACAAGATCCAGCCTCATCCACCAGAACACAGGCACTAGTCCCCTCCACCAGGAAGCCTACACAACCCACTGAACCAACTTTAGCCACTGGGGACAGGCACCAAAAACAACGGGAACTACGAACCTGCAGCCTGCAAAAAGGAGACCCCAAACACAGTAAGATAAGCAAAATGAGAAGACAGAAAAACACACAGCAGATGAAGGAGCAAGATAAAAACCCACCAGACCTAACAAATGAAGAGGAAATAGGCAGTCTACCTGAAAGAGAATTCAGAATAATGATAGTAGAGTTGATCCAAAATCTTGGAAATAGAATAGAGAAAATGCAAGAAACATTTAACAAGGACCTAGAAGAACTAAAAATGAAACAAGCAACGATGAACAACACAATAAATGAAATTAAAAATACTCTAGATGGGATCAATAGCAGAATAACTGAGGCAGAAGAACGGATAAGTGACCTGGAAGATAAAATAGTGGAAATAACTACTGCAGAGCAGAATAAAGAAAAAAGAATGAAAAGAACTGAAGGCAGTCTCAGAGACCTCTGGGACAACATTAAACACACCAACATTCGAATTATAGGGGTTCCAGAAGAAGAAGAGAAAAAGAAAGGGACTGAGAAAGTATCTGAAGAGATTATAGTGGAAAACTTCCCTAATATGGGAAAGGAAGTAGTTAATCAAGTCTAGGAAGCACAGAGAGTCCCATACAGGATAAATCCAAGGAGAAATACACCAAGACACATATTAATCAAACTGTCAAAAATTAAATACAAAGAAAACATATTAAAAGCAGCAAGGGAAAAACAACAAATAACAAACAAGGGAATCCCCATAAGGTTAACAACTGATCTTTCAGGAGAAACTGTGCAAGCCAGGAGGGACTGGCAGGACATATTTAAAGTGATGAAGGAGAAAAACCAAGATGACTCTACCCAGCAAGGATCTCATTCAGATTTGATGGAGAAATTAAAGCCTTTACAGACAAGTAAAAGCTGAGGGAGTTCAGCACCACCAAACCAGCTTTACAACAAATGCTAAAGGAACTTCTCTAGGAAAGAAACACAAGAGGATGAAAAGACCTACAATAACGAACCCAAAACAATTAAGAAAATGGGAATAGGAACATACATATCGATAATTACCTTAAATGTAAATGGACTAAATGCTCCCACCAAAGGACACACGTTGGCTGAATGGATACAAAAACAAGACCTATATATATGCTGTCTACAAGCTAACCACTTCAGACCTAGAGACACATACAGACTGAAAGTAAGGGGATGGAAAAAGATATTCCATGCAAATGGAAACCAGAAGAAAGCTGGAGTAGCAATTCTCATATCAGACAAAATAGACTTTAAAATAAAGACTATTAGAAGATACAGTGAAGGACACTACATAATGATCAAGGGATCGATCCAAGAAGAAGATATAACAATTGTAAATATTTATGAACCCAACATAGGAGCACCTCAATACATAAGGCAAATACTAACAGTCATAAAAGGGGAAATCGACAGTAACATATTCATATTAGGGGACTTTAACACCCCACTTTCGCCAATGGACAGATCATCCAAAATGAAAATAAATAAGGAAACACAAGCTTTACGTGATACATTAAACAAGATGGACTTAACTGATATTTATAGGACGTTCCATCCAAAAATAACAGAATACACATTTTTCTCAAGTGCTCATGGAACATTCTCCAGGATAGATCATATCTTGGGTCACAACTCAAGCCTTGGTAAATTTAAGAAAATTGAAATTGTATCAAGTATCTTTTCTGACCACAACGCTATGAGATTAGATATCAATTACAGGAAAAGATCTGTAAAATATACAAACACATGGAGGCCATACAATACACTACTTAATAACGAAGTGATCACTGAAGAAATCAAAGAGGAAATTTTAAAATACCTAGAAACAAAGGACAATGGAGACACGACAACCCAAAACCTATGGGATGCAGCAAAAACAGTTCTAAGAGGGAAGTTTATAGCAATACAATCCTACCTTAAGAAACAAGAAACATCTCAAATAAACAACCTAACCTTGCACCTAAAGCAATTAGAGAAAGAAGAACAAAACAAGCCCATGGGCTTCCCTGGTGGCGCAGTGGTTGAGAGTCCGCCTGCCAATGCAGGGGACATGGGTTCGAGCCCTGGTCCTGGAAGATCTCACACGCCACGGAGCAACTAAGCCCGTGTGCCACAACTACTGAGCCCGCACACCACAACTACTGAGTCTGCATGCCACAACTACCGAAGCCCACGCGCCTAGAGCCCATACTCCACAACAAGAGAAGCCACCGCAATGAGAAGCCCGCGCACCACAATGAAGAGTAGCCCCCACTCGTCACAACTAGAGAAAGCCCGCAGCGCTGCAGCAAAGACCCAATGCAGCCAAAAATAAATAAAATAAATTTATTTTTTTAAAAAAGAATCATACAAAGGAAATATATTTAAGGAACTGATTGTCTTTGTGTCAGAGAAAGAAATAAACTTTAGTTTGTAGTGCCTAGAGGGATATTCTAGGTCTTTCTCACCACAGAAATCTCAGGGGCAGGGAGGATGGGGGGAGGGCAGGGAGGGCAGACTTATCCAGAAAAACCCAACACATGCAACGATAAGTAATTTTTTTAAAAAGGGACGCTGCATCAATACAAAGATACTAACAGAACAAAAAGGATAACAGGGACAGAAAAGGGCAGCAAAATACAGCAAGAGAAAAATAATGCTATGAAGCAGATAAAAAATTGTAACCAAACATCCTGCCATAAATGTAGCATATTTAATAAAGCAATGAACTCTATGAAGACCATAAGGAAAGACACCAAAATTCAAGGAAGAGAGGATTTAAAAACAGAAAGAGATAAAGCACAAGGTAGCAAAATTGAGGAAAGAAATTGAGGGGAAATAAAAAAGACTAAATGGGAGAAACAAAGGGGAGAATAAACCTTGCAAAACACTGGAGGCACTCTGGAAGAATGAACAAAATGAAATTTAAATTAAAAGATAAAGTAAAAACGCTTGAAACAAAATATACATTGGCAAAATTCTGCAGGTGTAATGGACACTCTACTGGTGAGGATTTGTAGCAATAGCCAAAACTCTCCATTTATAAGAGAAACGTAAATTGATATAGCCCTGAAAAAAAAAAACTATCTGAAAATATCTATCAAAATTACAAATGTAAATAATCCTTTCACCCAGCAGTCCCACTTCTGGGAACTTATGCATTTGTACACTTGCATAATGATAAATGTACAGAATTATTCATTGTAGCATTATTTATAATAAGAAAAATTGAAAATGATCTACCAGTGAGGCTTGCAGTTCCTCCAGCTCCCACCAGCTCTCATCCTTTAGCCTCGCTGCATCTCCAGCCATGGAAATGGCAAACAGTACCAGCTTCTTCTATTTATCACCCACATCATCAGGGTTAGAGGTGGTGTCAGACACAGACCTGGCTCCAATTTGTCCTCTTGAATTTAAGCTTTTCTTCCTAGCTTCCTGTTCTACCGACCTATAATGACTTCAGGCTCACCACCATACGCAGAGGCAGCAGCCTTCCTTAAACGTCTTCACCAGCTTCCCTTTGTGATACCTGGTGACTTTTCCCTCTTCTTCTGACTTTCCCTATTTGGACCTTTACTTCTCCCCACCTTTTCCACAACTCTTTAAAGGCTAATCCCTGTAATAAATCCTTTATTCCACACTCATAGTGATCCACCTTCCCTAATCTAACTCTTAACTGATGCAATGAACCAAAAGTGAAAAGACAGAAGAGTTTTATAGGTCTGTTTGCAGATCCTGCTTATGCCCCATTCAAAGTGTCTTTCCCTGGCTGTTGAACCCATTTCACTTGCTACAGGTATCAGCTGTCAAAGGCTCAAACTTGAACTCCTCCCTGGAGGAATATCCTTTGCTGATAGGAGCCACTGAGCAGAGATGCCTGAGAGGTTACATGCTCCTCCCTGGAAGTGGTCCCTGGCCAATTAATTACTGATGCAGAGGTAAAACAGTGCTGGCTCCTTGACCCTGGGTGATTCCATTCTGTAGTACAATTTTAGGTTCCAGAGCTCCCTATGTAAACAGACTGAAGACATACTTCTGAAACCGTATGTCTCCACCTAGTTTCTTCCTCTGCTCTTACTCCAACTGGTTTTTCTGAAGTCACTTCCTCAATAAATTACTTGCACAAGAAGCCCTGTCTCAGACTTTGATTCTAAGAAATCTAAGCTGAGACAGTTCTCCACACTTGAACATATAAGAAAGACTGAATCAATCCATTGTGAATGCTATCAACTGTCTGTAACTATTCCTGTTTCCCAAAACTTTGACAATATTGAAATTTTATTACAATTACCAATTTTTGTTAGTTACAGTGGTTTCTAATACATTAAAATTGTTTTAACTAGCAATTAATCGAGTATCAGAATTCCTACTGATTATTATTTCACAATAGAAATATTTACTCCCAGTGAAATATTCCAAATTGTGGTATATACATACAATGGAATATGATTCAGCCCTAAAAAGGAATGAAATTCTAATACATGTTACAACACAGATGAGTGTGGAAAACATTATGCAAAGTAAACTAAGCCAAACACAAAAGGACAAATACTGTCTGACTCCACTTATATGAGGTACCCAGAATAGGCAAATTCACAGAGCCAAAAAACAGACTAGAGATTACCAGGAGCTAGGCATAAAGGTACAGGAAAAGTTTTTTTTGTTTGTTTTTTTGCGGTACGCAGGCCTCTCACCGTTGTGGCCTCTCCCGTTGCCGAGCACAGGCTCCAGACGCGCAGGCTCAGCGGCCATGGCTCACGGGCCCAGCCGCTCCGCGGCATGTGGGATCTTCCCGGACCGGGGCACGAACCCGTGTCCCGTGCATCGGCAGGTGGACTCTCAACCACTGCGCCACCAGGGAAGCCCGAGGAAAAGTTATTTTTTAATGGGTACAGCACTTCTGTTTGGGATAATGAAAAGTTCTGGAATGAAAGAGTGGTGACGGTTGACACTGTGAATGTACCAAATGCCCCGTAATTGTACACTCAAAATTGGTTTAAATGGTAAATTTTACGTTATGTATATTATACCACAATTTTTTAAAAAAGAAAAAGAAAAAAGAAGTCCTTTCCCCACTGAATCACCTTGGCACCTTTATAACAAGTCAATTAATTACATATGTGTGAATCTATTTATGGCCTCTACTCTGTTCCATTAATGTATATGTCTAACCTTCTGCCAATATACTATATAAGAATACTATATTAAATCTTGAAAAGAAACAGTGTAAGTAATTGAACTTTGTTGTTTTCCCAAACTGTTTTGACTAATTTAAGTCTTTTCTTCTCCATAAAAATTTAGGATCATTATGTCAATTTACACTTTAAAAAGCCAGCTAGGATTTGAATTGGGATTGCAGTAACCCTATAAACAATTTGGGAAGAACTGATATCTTAACAATATTGAGACTTCTGATGAATAAAAACCTGTCCCGTTTAATTTACGTTTTATTTTTTCAGAAATGTTTTTCTTGCACGTTTTATTGAATTTATCCATAAATGCTGCTTCTCTTTTTTTAATTCTTCTGTAAATGGTATTTCTAAATTTCTATTCTAAATGGCTGGTATACAGAAATACAACTCATTCTTGTATAGTGCCTTTGTATATTGATTTGTTACTTCAAGCAGGTTTTATGTAGATTCCTTATGATTTTAGTACCCTGTCATATAAGAATCAAGATACTTTTTTCTTCCTCATTTTCAATTTTCAAATTGAAGTCTTTCATTTCTTTGTGTTATCGCATTGGTGGTTTCTGATACATTGAAACTGTTTTAACTAGCAATTATTTAATCATGTGTCAGAATTCCTACTGATTATTATTTCACAATAGAAATATTCACTCCCAGTGAAATATCCCAAAAAGTGTATATACATACAATGCAATATGATTCAGCCCTAAAAAAGAATAATATTTCTAATACATGCTACAACATGTATATGAATTCAGATATAATTAGCAATATTGTTCTGTGTTTTTAAAGCCCTATATAAATCTTCTCAATCTGAATCCATTCTTTCATTACAATGGTACTTTTTCTGATATGGATACATTTTGAATATGTAGATCTAGTTCATTTAAACTATAGTAGAGTATTATATTGTATGAGTATCCCACAGTTTATTTTAGTTTTCATAGTAAAGATTGCTTGCAGTAGCAAAAACGGAGACCAGCTGCAGTAAACATCCTTGTTTATGTCCTCTTGTGCACATGTATAGGAGTTTTTCTTGAGTAGACATCTAAAAGTGAATTTAATGGGTTGTAAAATATATACACCTTCAATTTTTCCTGGTTTACCAGATTTTTCTTCCAAATCATATTAATATATATGTGTACCAAATTTCAATGAGAAAGTATCTTTATTTGCTCAGCATGGTGCCTAGCACATAGATGTTTACTAACTTCTTACTAAATAAATGAATAAATTAATGAAGAGAAAAAATTTTGACTACTTTATGGCTACATGTGATTTCACCTTGTTGGTTCCATGTATCTTTTCATTACATGTACTGTATTGTCATTATATCTATACCATTACATTAGGTCTGATTTGACACAATGAGGTCTATTTCAGAAGATATATGTATAGCCTCCTAGAATGGAAATAAAAATAGACAAATGGAACCTAGTTAAACTTAAAAGCTTTTGCACAGCAAAGGGAACCATACACAATATGAAAAGGCAACCTACAGACTGAGAGAAAACATTTGCAAATGATGCTACCAAGAAGGGATTAATTTCCAAAATACACAGCTCATACACTTGATATCAAAAAAACAAACCACCCAATCAACAAATGGGTAGAAGACCTAAATAGACATTTCTCCAAAGAAGGCATATAGGTGGCCAACAGGCACAGGAAAAGATGCTCAATATCACTACTTATTAGAGAAATGTGAATCAAAACTACAATGAGGTATTAACTCACACTGGTCAGAATGGTCATCATTAAAAAGTCTACAAATAATAAATGCTGGAGAGGGTGTGGAGAACAAGGAACCCTCCTACACTGTTGGTGGGAATGTAAATTGGTGAAGTCACTATGGAAAATATCATGGAGATTCTTTAAAAAACTAAAAATAGAGTTACCATATAATCCTGCAATCCCACTCCTGGACATATATCCAGAAAAGACAAAAACTCTAATTCAAAAACATACATGCACCCCTGGTGGCACAGTGGATCAGAATCCGCCTGCCAATGCAGAGGACATGGGTTTGAGCCCTGGTCCGGGACGATCCCACGTGCCACAGAGCAACTAAGCCCGTGCTCCACAACTACTGAGCCTGCGCCCTAGAGCCTGTGAGCCACAACTACTGAGCCCACGCGCCGCAACTACTGAAGCCCATGTGCCTAGAGCCCATGCTCCGCAACAAGAGAAACCACCGCAATGAGAAGCCTGCGCACCACAATGAAGAGTAGCCCCGCTCACCGCAACCAGAGAAAGCCCGCACGCAGCAACAAAGACAGAACACAGCCAAAAATAAATAATTTTTTTAAAAAAACACTTTAAAAAAAAATACATGCACCCCAATGTTCATAGCGGCCAAAAAGTTCCTTCAGTTTTTAAGTAAAAACAAAATACACACTTTTCATTTTCACCAAGAACTTTACTGAACAACGTATTCACCCTTTTGTTCCACTACCTTCTGCCATTTTTCAGACAACTTCATCATTCCATCTTCCCAAAACTTTTTATCTTTCTGAGCAAAGAACTGTTCCAGGTGCCTTTTACAGTCTTCCAGGGAACTGAAATTTTTTCCATTAAGAGAATTTTGTAAACACCAAAATCATTGGAAATCCGAAGGTGCAATGTTCTGTGAATACACTGTATGAGTCACAATTTCCCAGCCAAGTTGTAATCGTATTTTCCTGGTTATCAAAGAAACATGCAGTCTTGCGTTATCCTGATGGAAGAATGCTTCTGTTGACTAATTCTGTATGCTTTTCGCCCAGCGCTGCCTTCAGTTGGTCTAATTGTGAGCAGTACTTGTTGGAATGAATCGTTTGGTTTTCCAGAGGGAGCTCGTAATAGAGGACTCCCTTCCAATCCCACCATATACACAGCATCACCTTCTCTGGATGAAGATCGGCTTTTATTGTGGTTCCTGGTGGTTCATTTCGCTTGCCCCACGGTCTCTTCCATTCCACATAATTGTACAATATCCATTTTTCATTGCCCGTCACAATTTGTTTTAAAAACGGAATGTTTTCATTACGTTTAATAGAGAATCGCATGTGGAAATATGGTCAAGAAGGTTTTTTCGCTTAACTTATGTGGAACCCAAACAACAAAGCGATTAATATAACCAAGCTGGTGCAAATGATTTTCAGTGCTTGATGTGGATATTTTGAGTATGTCAGTTATCTCCCACATGGTGTAACACTGATTGTTCTCAATTATTGTTTTCATTTGATCACTATCAACTTCAACTGGTCTACCTGACCGTGGAGTGTCATCCAGCGATGAATCTCCAGCACGAAACTTTGCAAACCACTTTTGACACATTCGATTAGTCACAGCATCTTCTCCATACACTGCATAAATCTTATTTTACGTTTCAGTTGCGTTTTTACTTTTCTTGAAATAATAAAGCGTAATATGCCGAAAATGTTGATTTTTTCTTCCATCTTCAGTATTAAAATGGCTACACAAAAATTCACCAATTTTGATGTTTGTTTTTTTTTAAGGCACACTGATATGACAGCTGTCACAGTACAATCTAACAAAATTGTTTCAAATGAAGTTAAACAACTAAGCGCTACTAGAGCCATCTTACAGAAAATATGAACGAACTTTTTGGCCAATCCTTCCTTGCAGCAAAAGATAAAACCTTGAACAGACTGAAGACATAAATTCTGTCATGGCCTCCAAGTGAGCTCTTACAAGTCACTGGCTTCAGAACTGCAAATAGCTGAGATCACAGGCAGTAGTTTCCAGCTAGCCCTATAATCACTTATTTCCTGAAAGCAAAGACCTTTCTTCTCTAACCCAGCCAAAGGTTTCATTAGCATCTAACTCCCTTCCTGATTAAAATGCCTAGAGGTCTACTATTTTTGTTTTTTTACCGAACTCTGACTGATAGAAAATGGTCTTCCTTTTCATATGGCCTCCATTGACCTATAATTGTATTAAAAACAAAACAGGTTAGGCATAGTAGTAATATGCAGTCTTTCAGACTCCAGTTTTGATAAAACCATGTCCCCCCACTACCTCTTTTCCTCTCAAAGATGAGTGTTTTCATTTTGTTTGATTTTATTTTTCAACAAAAAAGAATGCCCCAATCACTGCCCTGAAAAAGCTCCATGTCTAGAAGAGTAAATAAACATGTAAACAAACAATACTATATGAGGATATGTGCTATAACAGCATGTAAAATGTACAAAAGGATTAAAAGGAAAAACGAAATGACTCAGAGAAAATTAAGGAATGCATTCCAGCAAAAGAAGTGCTTGAGCAGGCTTCTGAAAGATGAAATGGGAGTTTAACAGGCAGACAAAAGGTGGAGAACATTCCATACAGAGAAAACATCATGGCCAAAGACATGGATGCATGAAATTATGGTTATGTTTTAGAAGAAAATGTAGGTCAAAATCAACAACACCTAGCAACCAGATCTTGATTTCTAATACCTTTCTCCAATGGGGGTTCCTTGGAGAAATGGCTGATTCTAGGACCGGGCAGACAATATACAAGATGAACCTGGAACACCTTGTAGTGCCAGAAAGGAAGTAAGTGCTCGAATACAAAACACACACACACATACAAACACACACACACACAACAGGAATATATCAAAGGGATACAACAGCTAACTGAAAGAGCCCCCAGAGTCAAAGCTGGAACAGCTGAGCAACAAAATACATAAAGCAGTACTGGATTATAACCGAAAGTATACATGTATATATGTATAAAGTACAATATGTGTGTATATATACACACACAGAGAAATAAACAAGAGACAAATCTCCCATGTAGAATTGCAAATAATTCATGTAAATAGATAGCCTTCACAAAAGTGGAATATAATTCCCCACTCACTAAGTGTGAGATGCACACAGTGACTTCCTTTCAAACAGTACAATATATGGAGTGGGGGAATAACTTTACAGTGGAGAAACTTAATAAACATTATCTCAACCAGGGGATGAAGGTCAATATCAACAATGCTAAGCCATATAATGATATGATGTGATGTGATGAAAATGGTAATTTACCTCCATGGTCCGCCTCCCAAAAAATCATAACGCCAGTCTAATCATGAGAAAAACATCAGACATACCCCAACTGAAGAACATTCTACAAAATATCTGACAATGACTCTTGCAAAGTGTCAAAGGAATGTCTGAGAAACTACCACAGCAAGCAGAGGCTAAGGAGACACGACAACAGCTAAATGTGGTATGCTGGATAGAGTCCTGGAACAGAAAAGAATATCAGGTAAAAGCATTATATATTATATATAATGCAAAATATCCAGGTACTAAATGTTCCACTAGTTACACTGTTCCCTCTTTATACTGACATGTAACAATTTGGCTTTAAAAGTACCCTCCTGGCCTGGAAAAAAATGCTTCCTCATTCCAATTAGCTGTTTTCTCCCTTCAGTTTACTGCTGACTAACAAAAATGGCTGTGTTCTTTAAGACAAAATGAATTTTATCAAGTATGAAAGCTATTTTGATGAGTTACAGGTATTGTTTATTAATAGGCAAAGCTATCTGCTTCCCTAAGAAGTACTCAGGGAACTAAATTAAGCTGTTACCCAAAAGCCCATTAAACCAATAAAAGCCTAGGATTCTAGCAAGAGAACTCATAGCGTTTTGAAGCAAATATAGAGGTGTCTGCTCTAGTTGGTTTCTTCTCATTTCATCCTAAGATCTACAGATAAGATATAAAACTTAACTATCAGAACTCAGCAATCAACACTCAAGTAACAATAATCCTCAAATGAGGGAAATGAGGATAATGGAGAACACTCAAAATTGATTTGTTACTCACAGCATAAAATTCTTACTCATTAGGAGCTAACTAACAATAAGTTATTTATTATAAGCCAAGTAATTTACATTATTGTTTAATCCCCTCAATAACCCTAACATGCTAAATATTCTGTCCACTAATATCCTTAATGATAAAAACCTAATTTATTTATTATGAGCCACACAATTTACATTATCTCATTTAATACTCTCAACAACCCTATGAGGTAGATACTACTACTCGGCCCATTTAAGCAATGAGAAACAAAAGTTTCAAGGATGTTAAGTAACTTGTCCAGCATCACACTGCTAATAAATGAAGTTAGAATTCAAAAGCCAGTACTCAGTACTCTTTCCACGCTACAACACAGCCTCTCTCAAGTAGTTTTTGCTAAATGAAAACATAAAGAGATTAATGTAATTCACCTGTGACTAAGGTTGACCCTTAAACAATACAGGTTTGAACTGCAGAGGTCTACTTACACATGGATTTTTTTTCAATAGTAAATACTACACTTTCCAAAAAGGTGGAGAAGTAGGAGGATGTGGAGTTCATCTCTCCCCACAAACACATCAAGAATACATCTAAAGGATTGGTTCAAGATGGCAGAGTAGAAGGACATGCTCTCACTCCCTCTTCCGAGAGCACCGGAATCACAACTAAATGCTGAACAATCATCGACATGAAGACACTGGAACTCACCAAAAAACATACCCCACATCCAAAGACAAAGGAGAAGCCACAGTGAGATGGTAAGAGGGGTGTAACCACAATAAAATCAAATCCCATAACTGCTGGGTGGGTGACTCACAAACTGAAGAAGACTTATACCACAGAAGCCCACCCACTGGAATGAAGGTTCTGAGCCCCACGTCAGGCTTCCCAACCTGCGGGTCCAGCAACGAGAGGAGGTATTCCTAGAGAATCAGACTTTGAAGACTAGCGGCATTTGATTACAGGACTTGGACAGGACCGGGAGACACAGAGACTCCACTCGTGGAGGGCACACAGAAAGTACTGTGCACACAGGGACCCAGGTGAAGGAACAGTGACCCCAGGGGAGACTGAACTAGACCTACCTGCTAGTATTGGAGGGTCTCCTACAGAGGTGGGGGGTTGGCTCTATCTCACCATGAGGACAAAGACACTGGCAGCACAAGTTCTGGAAAGTACTCCTTGGCATGAGCCCTCCAAGAGTCCACCATCAGTCCCAACAAAGAGCCCGGGTAAGCTCCAGTGCTGGGTCACCTCAGGCCAAACAACCAACAAGGAGGGAACCCAGCCCCACGCATCAGCAAACAAGTGGATTGAAGTTCTACTGAGCTCTGCCCATCAGACCAACAGCCACCTCTACCCACCCACCACTACCCACCCACCAGTCCCTCCCATCAGAAAAGTTGCACAACTCTCTTAGATAGCCTAATCCACCAGATGGCAGACAGCAGAAGCAAGAACTACAATCCTGCAGCCTGTGGAACAAAAAACACATTCACAGAAAGACACACAAGATGAAAACGCAGAGAGCTATGTACCAAATGAAGGAACAACATAAAACACTAGAAAAACAACTAAATGGAGATAGGCAAACTTCCAGAAAAAGATTTCAGTATGATGATAGTGAAGATGATTCAGGACCTCAGAAACAGAATGGAGGCAAAGATCGAGAAGCCGCAAAAATTTTTAACAAAGGCCTAGAAGAATTAAAGAAAAAACACCTAGAAGAATTAAAGAACAAACAAACAGAGATGAACATTACAATAACTGAAATGAAAAATACACTTGAAGGAATCAATGGCAGAATAACTGAGGCAGAAGAACGGATAAGTGACCTGGAAGACAGAATGGTGGAATTCACTGCCATGGAACAGAATAAAGAAAAAAGAATGAAAAGAAATGAAGACAGCCTACGAGACTTCTGGGAGAACATTAAACGCACCAACATTCACATTATAGGGGTCCCAGAAGGAGAAGAGAGAGAGAAAGGACCCAAGAAAATAAGTGAAGAGATTATAGTCGAAAAGTTCCCTAACATGGTAAAGGAAATAGCCACCCAAGACCAGGAAGCACAGAGAGTCCCATACAGGATAAACTCAAGGAGAAATATGCTGAAACACATAGTAACAAACTGACAAAAATTAAAGACAAAGAAAAGTCATTAAAAGGAACAAGGGAAAAATGACAAATAACATACAAGGGAACTCCCATAACGTTAACAGCTGATTTCTCAGCAGAAACTCAACAAGCCAGAAGGGAGAGGCACGATATATTTAAAGTGATGAAAGGGAAGAACCTACAACCAAGATTACTCTACCCGGGAAGGATCTCATTCAGATTCGATGGAGAAATCAAAAACTTTACAGACAAACAAAAGCTAAGAGAATTCAGCACCACCAAACCAGCTCTACAACAAATGCTAAAGGAACTTCCCTAAGTGGGAAACACAAGAGAAGAAAAGGACCTACAAAAACAAACCCAGGGCTTCCCTGGTGGCGCAGTGGTTGAGAGTCCGCCTGCCGATGCAGGGGACACAGGTTCATGCCCCAGTCTGGGAGGATCCCACATGCCGCAGAGCGGCTGGGCCCGTGAGCCGAGGCCGCTGGGCCTGTGTGTCCGGGGCCTGTGCTCCGCAACGGGAGAGGCCGCAACAGTTAGAGGCCCACGTACCGCAAAAAAAAAAAAAAAAATTAAGAAAATGGTAAAAGGAACATACATATCTATAATTACCTTAAATGTGAATGGATTAAATGCTCCAACCAAAAGACACAGGCTCGCTGAATGGATACAAAAACAAGACCCACATATATGCTGTCTACAAGAGACCCACTTCAGACCTAGGGGCACATACAGACTTAAAGTGAGGGGATGGAAAAAGATATTCCATGTAAATGGAAATCAAAAGAAAGGTGGAGTAGCAATACTCATATCAGATAAAATAGACTTTAAAATAAAGAATATTACAAGAGACAAGGACGGACACTACATAATGATCAAGGGATCAATCCAAGAAGAAGATAAAACAATTATAAATACATATGCACCCAACATAGAAGCACCTCAATACATAAGGCAAATGCTAAGGGCTCTAAAAGAGGAAATCGACAGTGACACAACAATAGTTGGGGACTTAAAACACCTCACTTACACCAATGGACAGACCACCCAGACAGAAAATTAACAAGGAAACACAAGCTTTAAATGACACAACAGACCAGAGAGATTTAATTGATATTTATAGGATATTCCATCCGAAAACAGCAGATTACACTTTCTTCTCAAGTGCACACGGAACATTCTCCGGGACAGATCACATCTTGGGTCACAAATCAAGCCTCGGTAAATTTAAGAAAATTGAAGTCATATCAAGCATCTTTTTCAACCACAACGCTAAGAGATTAGAAATAAATTACAAGGAAAAGTAAAAAACACAAACACATGGAGGCTAAACATAACATTACTAAATAACCAAGAGATTGCTGAACAAATCAAACAGGAAATCAAAACATACCTAGAGACAAATCACAATGAAAACACGATGATCCAAACCCTATGGGATGCAGCAAAAGCAGTTCTAAGACGCAACTTTATAGCAATACAGTCTTACCTCAAAACACAAGAAAATTCTCAAATAAACAACTTAACCTTACACCTAAAGTAACTAGAGAAAGAAGAACAAACAAAACCCAAAGTTAGTAGGAAAAAAGAAATCATAAAGATCAGAGCAGAAATAAATGAAATAGAGATGAAGAAAACAATAGCAAAGGTCAATGAAACTAAAAGCTGGTTCTTTGAGAAGATAAACAAAATTGATAAACCTTTAGCCAGACTCATCAAGAAAAAGAGGGAGAGGACTCAAATCAATAAAATTAGAAATGAAAAAGGAGAAGTTACAATGGACACCGTAGAAATACAAAGCATCATAGGAGACTGCTACAAGGAACTATATGCCAATAAAATGGACAAGCTGGAAGCAATGGACAAACTCTTAGAAAGGTACAACCTTCCACGATTGAACCAGGAAGAAACAGAAAATATGAACAGACCAATCACAAGTAATGAAACTGAAACTGTAATTTAAAATTTTCCAACAAACAGAAGTCCAGGGCCAAATGGCTTCAAAGGTGAATTCTATCAAACATTTAGAGAAGAGTTAACACTTACACTTCTCAAAGTCTTCCAAAAAATTGCAGAGGAAGGAACATTCCAAAGCTTATTTTATGAGGCCACCATCACCCTGATACCAAAACCAGACAAAGATATCACAAAAGTAAAATTACAGGCCAATATCACTGCTGAACACAGAGACAAGAATCCTCAACAACATACTAGCAAACAGAATCCAACAACACATTCAAAGAATCATACACCATGATCAAGTGGGATTTATGCAAGAGAAGCAAGGATTTTTCAACATCCATCAATCAATCAGTGTGATACACCACATCTTGAAGAATAAAAACCATATGATCATCTCAATAGATGTAGAAAAACCTTTGGACAGAATTCAACACTCATTTATGATAAAAACTCTCCAGAAAGTGGGCACAGAGGGGATCTACCTCAACATAATAAAGGCCATATACAACAAACCCACAGCAAACATCATTCTCAATGGTGAAAAACTGAAAGCATTTTCTCGAAGTTCAGGAACAAGACCAGGATGTCCACTCTTGCCACTATTATTTAACACAGTTTTGGAAGTCCCAGCCATGGCAATTACAGAAGAAGAAATAAAAGGAATCCAAATGGAAAAGAAGTAAAACTGTCACTGTTTACAGATGACATGATACTATGCGTAGAAAATCCTAAAGATGCTACCAGAAAACTACTACAGCTCATCAATGAATTTGGTAAATTTGCAGGATACAAAATGAGTACACAAAAATCTCTTGCATTCCTATATACTATCAACGAAAGATCAGAAAGAGAAATCAAGAAAACAATCCCATTTACCACTGCAATAAAAAGAATAAAATACCTAGGAATAAACCTACCTAAGGAGACAAAAGACCTATACTCAGAAAACTATAAAACACTGATGAAAGAAATCAAAATGACATAAACGGATGGAGAAATATACCATGTTCTTGGATTAGAGGAATCAATGTTTTGAAAATGACTATATTACCCAAAGCAATCTACAGATCAATGCAATCCCTATCAAATTACCAATGGCATTCTTCACAGAATTAGAACAAAAATTTTTATTATTTGTATGGCAACACAAAAGACCCCAAATAGCCAAAGCCATCTTGAGAAAGAAAAAGGAAGTTGGAGGAATCAGGCTTGCCAACTTCAGACTACACTACAAATGTACAGTCATCAAAACAGTATGGTACTGGCACAAAAACAGAAATATAAATCAATGGAACAGGAGAGAAAGCCCAGAGATAAACCCATGCACCTATAGTTACCTAATCTATGACAAAGGAGGCAAGAATATACGATGGAGAAAAGACAGTCTCTTCAATAAGTGGTGCTGGGAAAAATGGACAGCTACATGTAAAAGAATGAAATTAGAACACTCCCTAACACCATATACAAAAATAAACCCAAAATGTATTAAAGACCTAAATGTAAGGCCTGATACTATAAAAGTCTTGGAGGAAAACATAGGCAGAACACTCTGACATAAATCACAGCAATTTCTTTTTTGATCCACCTACTAGAGTAATGAAAATAAAAACAAAAATCGACCAATGGGACCTAATTAAATTTAAAAGCTTTTGCTCAGTAAAGGAAACCATAAACAAAACGAAAAGACATAATGAGAGAAAATATTTGCAAACAAAGCAACCAACAAGGGATTAATCTCCAAAATTTACAAACAGCTCATGTAGCTCAATATCAAAAAATAAACAAGCCAATCAAAAAATGGGCAGAAGATCTAAATAGACATTTCTCCAAAGAAGGCATATGGATGGCTAAAAAGCACATGCAAAGATGCTCAACATCACTAATCATTAGAGAAATGCAGTTGAAAACTACAATGATGTATCACTTCACACTGGTCAGAATGGCCATCATCAAAAAATCTATAAACAATAAACGCTGGAAAGAGTATGGAGAAAAGGGAACCCTCCTACAATGTTGGCAGGAAAGTCAATTGGTACAGCCACTATTGAGAACAGTATGGAGGCTCTGTAAAAAAAACTGAAAATAGAGCTAACATATGATCCAGCAATCCCACTCCTGGAAATATATCCAGAGAAAGCCATAATTCAAAAAGATACATGCACCCCAATGTTCACTGCAGCACTATTTACAATAGCCAAGACATGGAAGCAACCTAAATGTCCATGGATGGAGGAACGGATAAAGAAGATGTGGTACATATATACAATGGAATATTAGCCATAAAAAAAAGAACAAAATAATGCCATTTGCAGTAACATGGATGGACCTAGAGATTGCCATACTGAGTGAAGTAGTCAGGGATAGACAGACATATATCATATGATATCACTTATGTGTAGAATCTAAAAAAAAAGGTACAAATGAACTTAGCTACAAAACAAAAGTAGAGTTACAGATGTAGAAAACAAATTTATGGTTACCAGGGGTTAAAGGGGAGGAGGGATAAATTGGTAGATTGGGATTGACATAAACACACTATTATATATAAAACAGATAACTAATAAGAACCTACTGTATAGCACAGTAAACTCTACTCAATACTCTGTAATGGCCTATATGGGAAAAGAATCTAAAAAAGAGTGGATATATTATATGTATAACTGATTCACTTTGCTGTACACCTAAAACTAACACAACATTGTAAATCAACTATACTCCAATAAAAATTTTTTAAAAATAAAAAAACTAAAATTTTTTTTTTAAAGTAAATACTACAGTACAACATGATCCTGCGGTTGATTGAATGTGTGGATGGGGAACCGCAGATGTGGAGGAAACTCGGATAAGGAGAAACGATGTTAATGGAGGGTCAACTATAAATCATACGTGGATTTTTGACTGCTTAGAGGATGTGCGCTTCTAACCCCTTCTTGTTCAAGGGTGAACTATAGTGACCTCAATTCAGCAGAAGCCTACTGGACTTGGTGAGTGCTCTGTAATGAAGAGGGAAGGGATACAAAGATGACTATGATATAGTCCCTATACTGAGGAATTCACAATTGATTACACACGTGAACCATTAGCGCTACAAACCAGAATGAAATGATTGCTATAATATAGGTTAAAAACTATACCTGACGGAAGAGGAAAGAAAAATTCACTCTAATTGGATGATGGGGAGGCTCCAAAGGGCAGAAAACATTTAAGCTTGATTATGAAGGATGACCAACGTTTCAACAATGGAAAAGGGGGAAACAGGTGGTTCAAAATGCTACAAGTGTATTTACATTGGGATGACAATCTTAAATGTCCTTGAGGCTAGATTAAATTTGTGGTTCTCAAAGGGCTATTCATAGACTAGAAGCATCACCTGAGAACTTGTTTGAAATCTAATTTCTCAGGCCCAACCCCATACTCCAGAATCATAAACTCTGGGGCTAGGGCCCAGCAATCTGTTTTAACAAACCCACAAATGATTCTGATTCATGCTCAAGTTTGAGAACTGCCTCAAATGCCTGAGGCAGCCAGGTGTAGTTAGTCAATAAGAAGTGGAAGGGATTATATGGAGAAACCTGCTTAGGAAATTCAAATTTCTAAAAACACTATGCCAATAACAACAACAAAAACATGGGTCCTGACACAGTTGAGAAAAACACACATCATTTTGTCTTCTCTATTATTCACGATAAAGTGAACATAAAATATAGTCTGGGTTAAACTTCAATTTTGGCCAAGAGACAACTGCTGAAAACACACTCCTTTGTAGGTTGCTAACAGTAAGGGATGTTGCTGATTTCCACACAGTGGCCTCTAAGCAAAATGCTTTTACGAAGAATAAAATGGACGTCAAGCAACAAACAGACCAACCAAGGAGGTGATATTCATGTCATGGATAATGAAGCAATTTTCTTTTCTGTCCAAAAAAAAAAGGAAAGGACTGTGTAAGAATGCCATGTTTCAACATACGAAGTGTTATAGACTGAATGTTTGCATACACCCAAAAATTGTATGTTAAAGCCCAAACTCTCACTATGGCTTTATTTCGAGTATGGTATTTCGAGTATGGAAGTAATCAGGGTTAAATGAGGTCTTAAGGGAGGAGGCCCTGATCCCATCAGATTAGTGTCCTTACAAAAGGAGACACTAAAGAGTTCACTGGCTCATTCTCTGCACACATGCATGAAAGAAAGGCCATGTGAGCAAACACCAAGATGGCAGCTGTCTGCAATCCAGGAAGAGAATCCTCATCAGAAACCCAACCAGCCAAACCTCAATCTTGGATTTCCAGCCTCCAGAATTGCAAGAAAATTAATTTCTGTTGTTTAAGCCACCCAAACGATGGTATTTTGTTATGGAAGCCCAGGCTGACTAATACATACTTAGGTACCAAGAAATAAATACCTAAAAATGTGGATGTGGCTTTGGAATTGGGTGATGGATGGAAGCTGAAAGAGTTTTGAGGTGCATGCTACAAAAAAGCTAGATTGCTGAGAAGGGGCTGTTGGTAGAAATATGGATGTTAATGGTGATTCTGGTGAGAATTCAGTAAGCAAAAAGGAGAGATGGAAAGAAAACCTCCATCTTCTTAGAGAATACATAAATAATTATGAACAGAATGTTGGTAATGGATGTTAAAGGCCATTCTGGTGAAGTCTCAGACAGAACTTAGGAATAGGTTATTAAAACTGGTGGAAAGGTAATCCTTATTACAAGTGGCAGAGAACTTGGCAGAACTGTGTTCTAGTGTTTTTTGGAAGACAGAGCTTAGGAACAATGAAAATGGGTATTTAGCCAAGAAGATTTCTAACCAGAGTACTAAAGGTGCAGCTTGGGTCCTCCTCAATACTTATAATAAAATGTGAGAAGAGAGAAATAAATTGAAGAAGGAATTATTAAGCAAAACGGAACCAAAACTTGAAGATTTGGAAAATTCTCCACCTATACATGTTGCAAAAAATGAGAAAGCTTGCTCTAAAGAGAACAGTGAGGGTGTGGATGAACCAGCATTTGATAAGGAGATTAGTATGGGTGTGAACCACTAATTTAATCAAGAATTTAATCTGCCATTTCAGCAGAAGCCTGAATAGAAATGGGATTATACTGCTAGCTGGAACTAAAGAGAAACTAAAGACAGACACAGAGCTATCTGTCTGCAAAAACTTGATGTCCTTTAAGAAAAAGGAAGCATGACCCCCAGAAAGCAATTTAGAAATCTTCAGGGATGCAACTCCCATCACAGGTTCTGGAAGCAAGGCAGCCTCCACTTTCATCTACAAGCCAAGAAAAGAGAGCTCTTACCAGAAACCCTGTTGGCCAAACCTTGAGCTTGGACATCTAGCCTCCAAAACTGTGATAAAATTAATTTCTGTTGTTTAAGACACCCAGTCTAGGGTATTTTGTTATGGCAGCCCAAATTGACTAACATATGAGGCAAGCTAAAATATGGCATAACTTAAGAACAACTAATGTAGCAGGGAACAAAAAGAGAATAAATTTGATTTGTAAAAATATGATAACTTTCATATGAGTGGTCCAGTTATGAAATTACCATCTTAGAGAAGAACAAAAAGGAAATTCTAGCACACTAATTGGCTCTGCAATCTCAATAAGGGAAATTATATTTATTAGTTTTCAGCTTCAGAATTACCTGGCCCAGTGGTTCTCCATCTGGCTACCTAAGAGAATTATCTAAATACCTTTCAAAAAATATCAGTGTCACTATCCCACATACTCAGAGATTGTTTTGATTTAATTAATCTGAGAGTTAACCTTGTTTAAAAAGGTCCCCAGGTGACTCTAAAGTGAAGCCAGAGTGAGAACCACTGCTCTAGACAACATGCAGGTATAATTTTCCTAAAAATTAAAAATGAAAGAAAACTGAAAATTCCTAGACCCCACTCCTAGAGAGTCTTTCAGGTAATTTATAGAGGGGCCCAAGAATCTGCATTTTGAAAAGTCCCCTAGGTGACTCTAAAGCAGGTGATCCCACCATATAAGAAGTGTTTTGTTCTTGTGCACATGCTGTTTCCTGTTTGGAAATTGCTTCCAAACTTCTCCAGCTGGTGAAATCATCTTGGAAGCCTGAGAATTTAAATACTGTCCCAACTTAAGTTTGACAGTAATGCCTGAATTAATTACTCCAAAAATCTGCCTGTCTTCTCTTCCTTCCACTCCCCCACATTTGCCAAACAAAACACTGGAGTTTTGAGTGAATACTACTAGGGCAAATCAAGAAATTGAAAGCAATACTCTGGAAAATTCTTGGCCACACATGCAGGTACTTGTCCAGACCTGGAGTTGCTCTCCATAAAATAAGTAACAAGCTCATCACTGTTATCGTCTTTTCCAGCTATACAAGTAGTTTCTAGAAAACTGAATAATTTCATCTACCACAGAGGAAAATATTCAATATCTTAAGAGATTTCAACTTTGAACTGAGGAATTCTTTCATGACTATGGAAAAAGTACATTTATGAAAAGGCAATATTAATATACATGTTGAAAACATATACAAATGAAGCATAACTTTTAAAGCTATAAACATTGATATTGGTAAAGTTTTTGCTATTCCATTGATCTATTTGGAGACTATGATTTTGTTTTTGTTTTTTTGCAGTACGCGGGCCTCTCACTGTTGTGGTCTCTCCTGTTGCGGAGCACAGGCTCCAGATGTGCAGGCTCAGCGGCCATGGCTCACAGGCCTAGCCACTCTGCGTCATGTGGGATCTTCCCGGACTGGGGCACAAACCCATGTCCCCTGCGTCGGCAGGCAGACTCTCAACCACTGCGCCACCAGGGAAGCCCGAGACTATGATTTTAAGTGTATTTTAATGGTGACTTCCCACAAAAGACATTGTTTCAAGAACCATTAGAGATGATAATGCATAAGAAATGGCCTATAAAATTCGTAAGTCATTATACTGAGCAATGATTAATGGACAGAAATAACACACATATTTTTTTAAAGAAATCAAGTCCTATATAATTACACCTGAGTCCTAAATTAAGCCCAAAAAGAATAATATACTGGAAAAAATGTATTTGGCCAACAAAAGAAGAGTGGCTAATTTATATTGTAAAAAGATCTAAAATATAAGATTGAATTCTTGCAACAAAAAAGGAAAGACTAAAATGCTAGACTGACTTTGAAATGCAGTTAGGGGATCTAGAATCAGAATTCATGTAGACCTTAAGTATAAACCTTAGTCTGGTTCCTGGACCAGAGACAGCTTACAACAATTTTAAAAAGTAAACAAAAAGAATTAACAAACAAAACATCAAACCCTAAAGATGAGGGGGAATTTGATTTCAAGAGTTAGTTACCACATTATTGGATTCAAACGTCCAGTTTTCAACAAAAAAATCACAAGGCATATAGAGAAATAGGAAAGCAGAGACCCCTTCAAAAGGAAAAAATAATCCAGCAGAAACCATACCTGAGCAAGACGAGATGTCAAACCTACTGGACAAAGACTTTAAAACAGCTATCTTAAAGATGCTCAAAGAACTCAAGGAAAATATGGAGAAAGTCAAGAAGAGAATGTATTAACAAAATGGAAATTTTTTATCTCAATGAAGAGATAAAGAAAAATTCTAGAGAAAACATTATGCTATTAAAAATGAAAAATTCACTAGACAGATTCAAAGGCATATTTGAGTAAGCAGAAGAAAGAATCAGAGAACTTGAAGATAGGACAATGGACATTATCAAGTATGAGAAACAGGAAGAAAAAAGACTGAAGAAAAGTGAACAGAGCGTATGTGACACTACAAACAGACTAATATATGCATGGTATTCAAGTCCCAGAATGATGAGAGAAAGAGAAGGAGGGCAGAGAAATTCTTTGAAGAACTAATGGCCAAAAAGTTTCAAATTTCATGAAACACATATATATAAAACATCCAGGAAGCTCAATGAACTCCATGTCAGATGAACTTGAATAGACCCAAGAAAGACACATTATCATCAAACTGCCTAAACACAAAGACAGAATCTTGAAAGCAAGAAGAAAGAAGCACCTCATCACCTACAAGTGTTCCTCAATAAGATTTTCAGCAGATTTCTCATCAGAAACTTTGGAGGCCAGAGGCAGTGGGCTGGTATACTCAAGGTGCTGAAAGAAGAAAACAGTCAACCAAGCATCCTATATCCATCAAAACTGTCCTTCAAAATGGAGGGGAAAATCAAGACATTCTCAGGAAAACAAAACTGACAGAGTCAATTACCACTAGACCTGCCCTGCAAGAAATGCTAAACGGTGTCCTGCAGATTAAAATGAAAGAACACTAGGCAGTAACATGAAGACACAGGATGAAATAAAGATGACAGTAAAGGTTAATACATGGAGAATTACAAAGACTACTATTATTGTAAGAAAGATGTGCAACTCCACTTTTTATTTTCTACATGATTTCAAAAACTCATTTTTAAATCATTATTAGTGTAAAACCTAGAATTACTGTAAATTTGGTTTGTAACTCTAGTTTTCTACATAATTTAAGAGATTAATACATTAAAAACATTATTAGTTTATGGCTTTGGACATACACTGAATTAAGATGTAATTTTGTAATATCAACACTTGAAATGAGCAGGGTTAGAGTTATTAAAGGAGCAGAATTTTGTATGATACTGAAGTTAACCTGGTATCAATCCAAATTAAGAATATTATAACTTTAGGATGTTAAATTTAATCCCCTTGATAACCACAAAGAAAACAGCTAAAGAATATACATAAAAGGAAATGAAAAAGACATTTTAACATTTCAATACAAAAATTAACTGAACACAAAAAAAGGTAACATGAATAAACACTGAGGACATTATACTGAGTAAAATAAGCCAGACACAAATAAGACAAATACTGTATGGTTCCACTTATATGACAAAATAGTCAAAAATCAAAGAGACAGAAAGTAGAATGGTGATTACCAGGGCCTAGGGTAATGGGGAGTTGTTGCTTAATGCATACAGAGTTTCAGTCGTATATGATGAAAAGAGGTATGAAGTTGGTGGTGAAGTTTGCACAGAAATATGAGTGCACATAATGCCACCAAACTGTGCACTTGAAAATGGTTAAGACAATTTTATGTGTTCTTTACCATGGTTCAAAAAAATTAGGAAAAAAGGATGGTGCCAATGGTGCACAGGTCAGATTTGAGAGAAACTTTTTAGCTATAACTGATACATACTGAATCCAACACTTTGGAGGCATTTGTAGGATTTTCAGAATGAATTGGAAATCCAGATCTGGAACTTTATTTTGGTCAGTGTATGGCTCATAGTTGAAGCCACTGGTATGGATGATATTACCCAGAGAACAGAACTGTATTAGTTTCTATTACTGCTGAAACAAATTACCACAAAACTTAGTGGCTTATAGCAACCCAAATTTATTATCTTACAGTACTGGAGGTCAGATGTCCTAAAATGGGTGTCAACAAGGCTGCTTTACTTCTGGAGGCTCTAGGAGAAAATATTTACTTGCTTCTAAAAGCTTCAGCTTCGGGAGGTTTTCTTCAATATTTGGCTCCTGCTTCACATTACATAACCTTTTGTCTCTCGGGTTTTGATGTCAAATCACCTTCTCTCTAAATTCGACCCTATTGCCAGACTCTTATAAGGACCCTTGTGATTACACTGAGCCCATCTGGATAATCCAGCATAATCTCTCCATCTAAATATGCTTAACTTAAATTAATCATTTTCAAAGTATTTCTTGTCATGTTGGAAACATATTCATAGGTTCTTGAGATTAGGACGTGAACATCTTTAGGGCCCCATTATTCTTCGTATCACAAGAACCTCGAGGAAAACTTAAGGTGAAAGACGCTTCAAAGGCTTCTTTGTTTATATTAATGAAGCTATCATTTTCCCAATCATTCAGATATAAACTTTATTATCTTTGAATCACTCCTTACCTAACTTCTACTCCTATTCCCATTTGGCCACCTAATTTTGCTCACCCTTTCTTAGTGATGTATTAGAAATCCACTCCTATTCCACTCCACATATCACTACATTTGCTTAATTCTCAGTACCAAAAACCTGAAATATTATGGTAGTGTCACTTCTCTCTGTGTGTTTTCTATTTTTCCTCTTTTGGTCCATTCTGTCTACCAATTTCAGATTAATTTCAGATTAATCTTTGTCAATTACTGCTTTGGCCATTTCACATCTTCTATTTTAAAATATTCTATGGTATTCAAAGCCCTCTATAGTCTGTCCTCTACAAATTGGTCTCCCAACACATGATACTCACTTGCACACTATGATTCCCATCTTGAATTTCCTATCTGTTCTCTCGTCTACCTCTTCCTTATTAACTTTTCCTTTAAGACTGAGTTATCACTTGTCCATCATTATGCAGCTCTCTTCTTAACTTCTACAGCATTTAGAATATACGTGTCACTACTTGACAATTAGTATACAGAACATTATACACTTTGTTTCTATGTAAATATAGTGTGGTGGTTTCAGGTGCTGTTTACCTGAATTGTTTTCGCACCCAGTTCTCTTTCCCCTTTAAATTGCCAGCTGAGATTATCTTGTTTGAATATTACTAAGCCACCCAAGACATTATACTTGATTAACCCCCAGGTGTGGTGCAGCTAAAGAATGGAGAAAGGAGGAAAAAAACAAAACAAAACATAGTGGAGCTGAAAAAGAACATGGGGATAGCCTGAATCCACATTCTTTAGCATGGCAACAAAATACAATTTCATGTATATTGAAAGACCATCTCTGTAGATAGCTGAGGTTTTAGCCACCATACTGGAACCCCCTAACTAGAGGACAGCCCACTGAACAGGAGTACACTAGGTGAACTGCTGGTAACGGGACCTGGGCTATAAAAAAACATGGATAATATATAAGGTAACTATAATAATATATATATATTATATATTATATATATATAAGGAAACATATATATATTATATATAAGTTATATATATATAATATATATATTATATATAATATATAAGGTAATATATAAGGAAACTGTCCTAGTTCCAAAGAAAATCCCAAAAGATGAAATTATAGTCACAGTAGCTATTCAGAGAGGAAAGTTGGCCACATCTTAGGTCCTGTGACACAAAAGAAAGGGAGCACCTAGGAAGTTAATTTGTTTTTTTAAATTATTTATTTATTTATTTATGGCTACGTTGGGTCTCCATTGCTGCGTGCGGGCTTCCTCTAGCTGCAACGAGCAGGGGCTACTCTTCATTGCGGTGCATGGGCTTCTCATTGCAGTGGCTTCTCTCGTTGCGGAGCACTGGCTCTAGGCGCACGGGCTTCAGCAGTTGTGGCTCACAGGCTCTAGAGCACAGGTTCAGTAGTTGTGGTGCATGGGCCCAGCTGCCCTGCGGCATGTGGGATCTTCTCAGACCAGGGCTTGAACCCACATCCCCCGCACCGGCAGGCAGATTCTTAACCACTGCGCCACCAGGGAAGCCCAGTTAATTTGATTTTGACAAGAAGACTGGATTAAAAGGACTATTCAAGTGTAATCACATCTTGGCTATCCTTTTTCTTTTTCATATATCTCTGTTATTGTTGTAGAGGTGTTGATAATTATACTAAACCAATGATTATCAAAAGAATCTTAGTTCTTTTCAGTCACAGAGAAATGAAGCTATCATATTTGCCACATGATATGGGTCTTGTGGGAAGAATCTGACAGGGTGAGGAAACTATAAAGTTAGTCTCCATGTACCTAGTGATTTAGGATTAAGAGATAATGGTGCCACTTGTCAATGAGCTCTTTTTGGTTTTCCCATACTACTCTGATGTGTATCAGAAGGGAAAAAATAATCACTACGCATATGTAACCAAGTAATCGATCCTGAAGAATGTTCCATGTCTACTTGAGAAGAATTATATTCTGTTGCTTTTGGATAAAATGTTCTGTATATGTCTGTTAAATTCATCTGTTCTAAGGTGTTGTTTAAGGCCAACACATTTCCTAATTGGTTTTCTGTCTGGATAATCTATCCATTGATGAAGTGGGATATTAAAGTGCCCTACTATTATTGTATCACTATCTATTTCTCCTTTTAGGTCTGTTAATATTTGCTTTACATATTTAGGTGCGCCTATGTTGGATACATAAATACCTACAAATGTATCTTCTTGGATTAGTGCCTTTATCATTACATAATGACATTCTTTGTGTCTGATTGAAGTCTTTGTCTCAGACTCTTTGTTTTGTCTTATATAAGCATAGCTACCCTAGCTTTCTTTTGGTTTCCATTTGCACAGAATACCTTTTTCCATCCCTCCACTTTCAGTCTGTGTGTTTCTACTTAAAGGTGAAGTGAGTCCCTCATAGGCAGCACATAGTTGGGTCTTGTTTTTATATCAATTCAGCCACTTTAGGTCTTTTGATTGGCGAATTTAGTCCATTTACATTAAATGTAATTATTCATTGGAATGGACTTATTACCACTTTGTTAATTATTTTCTGGGCTTTTTGTAATTCCTTTGTTCCTTTTTTCTTTTCTTGCTCTCTTCCTTTGTGATTTGATGATTTTCTGTAGTGGTATGCTTTGATTCCTTTCTCTTTATCTTTTGTTATCTACTATAGATTTTTGTTTCCAATTACCCTGAGGCTTATCATAAAAACAGACTGCTGCAAATAAAAGATGTTTTAAGTCGGTAACAACTTATGTTTGAAGGCATCCTAAAGCTCTACATTTTTACTGTTCCCACACACACACATTCTGGTTTTGATGTCACAATTTACATCTTTTTATCTTGTGTACCCATTAGCAAACTACTGTAGTTACATAGTTATTTTTACTGCTTTTGTCTTTTAATCCTCATACTAGATTTATAAACAACCCACCACCATAACATTACATTATCCTGAATTTAACTATAAATTTCTTTTAACAGTGAGATTTATACTTTCATATGTTTTCCTGTTACTAATTAGCACTATATCATTTCAGCTTAAGGAAGTTCCTTTAATATTTATTAAAGTCAGATCTATTGGTAACAAACTCCTTAAGTTTTTGTTGTCTGGGAAACTCTTTTGCTCCTTCAATTGTGAAGGACAACTTTGCCAAGTAGAGTATTCCTGGTTGGCAATTTTTTTCTTCCAGCATCTTGAATATATCGTGCCACTCTCTTCTGGCCAGCAAAGTGTGTGCTGAAAGATCTTCTTACAGTTCTATGGGGGTTCTCTTATACACAACAATTTGTTTTTCTCTTGCTGCTTTTAAGATTTTCTTCTTTTCTTTGACAATTTAATTATAATATGGCTTGGTTGCATCTCTGGATTATCTTATTTGGAACTCTCTGGGATTGCTGGATCTGGATGTCTCTTTCCTTTCCCACATTAGGGAATCCTTCAGCCATTATTTATTCAAATAAGTTTTCTGCCCCTTTCTCTCTCTGTTCTTCTTCTGGGAAGCCTATAATATGAATATTAATTCGTTTGATGTTATCCCCTAAATTACTCAAGCTATCTTCACTCATTTTCATTCTTTGATTGGATGAATCCACTGCCCTGTCTACAAGTTCACCGCTCCCTTCTTCTGCTTCATCTAGTCTGCTTCTGAACCCCTCTATTGAATTTTTCAGTTTGATTATTGTACTCTTTAGCTCTTTGATTTCTCTTTGGTACTTTCTTATATTTTCTATCTCTTTGTTGAAATCTCCACTTTGTTCAATTATTGTTCTCCTGACCTCGGTAAGCATATTCATGACCATGATTTTGAATGCTTTATCAAGTAAATCATTTATCTCTGTTTCATTAAGATCTTTTCCTGAGGTTATACTGTGTTCTTTCATTTGGAATATATTCCTCTGTTTCTTTACTTTCCTTGACTCTCTGTGTTGGTTTCTGTGCATCAGATAAAACAGCCACCTCTCCCAGTCTGGAATGAGTGGTCTCATGTAGGAGATGAACCTTATCATTCAACCCTACCCTAGCTCTTGGCTCTCTCAAACCTTTGTGATTATCCAAGCAGCCTTCATTGTTCTTACTGGCTCCCAGTAGTTGAGGGTGTACCAAGACCTGTCAGTGTCCCAGAGGTGAGGATCTCAGTGAGCACCTAGGTGCAGGCTGATTGGAAGCTGAATCCTTAGGCAACAGGTATAATTAAAGTATGCAAATATACCTCTTCCAGGTGAAGACTAGGAGATTGGCCTGTCTGTCTGCTCCCTCTATATTGAGCCCTGGGGTGACAGCCAGTTAAGAACAGTTTGTTTGCTAACATCCCATTGAACCTATGAACAAACTCCACTGTCCACCAGAACCACACTATCAGGGTATGTGTCTTCTGGGCAGCAGTCACAAAAGCCAGGGTGGCAGATGTGTGCACAAGCTCCTTTCTCAGAGAAAGGACACCTGAAACAAGGCAGAGGGAGAGTGAGAAAATGGTGCCTACCAGCCTCCTCAGTCTCTGAAGACGATTACAGTTGGCCCCTAAATGGGTTTAAAATTAGAAGCCTGTCCCTCAGGCTTTTAAGATAAGCAAATAGGCCTCTTTCATGTAAAGACTAGGCAGGCTTCAGTTTGCTGCCTGTGCACTGGCCCCTACGGGGTTAGCCACAATAAATCTGTATAAGCTATTTAACACATTACTGACTGGTGGATTTTTGCAGAAACTAACACCCGTGGCCCTAATATGTCTCTGGTCAAAAATGTGTTAAGAACAGTCTCTGGGTTCTCTATAGCTTTGAGTGTCTCATAGACGCAAATCCCATTGGCTTTCAAAGCTAGATGTTTTGAGGTTCCATCTCTCAGGTGGAAGTCTTAAATGGTTGGGCACCAAATATGGGATCCAAACCCTTCACACGCCAAGGAGAAGCAGGGAATTGTTCATTCCCTCCTGGCTGTGTGTTGCTATGACAGAGGTGGGTTTTATGGCAAGATTGTGTCTCAGCCTCTCTTCACCTTTTTGATGTGGATTTTATTTCATTTCCCAATGTGTAGGAGTCACTCAACTAGTTTCTGGATTTCTTTCAGAGGCAACTGCTCTGTATGTAGCTGTAAATTTGGTGTGCCCACAGGCAGAGGCGAGTTCAGGACTCAGGACCCTTCCACATCACCATCTAGAACCAGCAGTCTACATACCAATTCTAGTCTTCATAAAGTAGGTAAATATTGCACAAAGGTAAAAACTCCATCTACAGTTCTGTCTTAGTATTGAGGCCTCTGTCCTAGGTATTCCCCCTAGTTTGGAGCTTGGTTCTCAGAGAGCAAGACTCTTTTAATATTTTTTAAGGGATTTTTTGGGTTTTTTTAATTGAAGTATAGTTGATTTACAATATCATGTTAGTTTCAGGTGTACAGCACAGTGATTCAGATAGATAGATAGATAGATAGATAGATAGATTCCTTTTCAGATTCTTATAGGTTATTACAAAATATTGAGTATAGCTCCCTATGCTATATACTAGGTCCTTGTTGGTTACCTACTTTATATATATTAGTGTGTATACGTTAATGCCAACCTCCTAATTTATTCCTCCCCCAACCCCATTTCCCCTTTAGTAACCATAAGTTTGTTTTCTATGTCTATGAAGACTGCTTAAATATTTAAAACATTTTCCCAACCTTGGAGCATTTCCAGAGAGCTTATTCTTTCTCCCTACCACAATGCCTCTTACTAAGAACACTTATAAGCTAACTTTCAAAACAAAAGAGCCCTTAACTGGTAAGTTTCATACACTGCTGGTGGAATTCTAAAACAGTAAACCACTTTGAATAACTGTTGGACACTTTCTTAAACAGTTAATATATTACCTTGTGACCCAGCAATTCCACTCCTACATGTTTATTCAAAAGAAATAAAAATCTTCCTAGAATGAAATGTGCACAAAGAGATTTGTATAAGAATGCTTAAATCGGCTTTATCCATGATAGTCAAAAAGTAACCAACAACCCAAATATCCATTAACAAATGAATAGATAAATGAATTGTGAGGTATTTGTACAATATACTACTACTCAGGAATGAATTTCTGATACATGTATCAACACAGATAAATCTCAAAACTATTGAGTGCAAGTAGTAAATACAAAAAAGTATATGCTACATGATTCCATATACATGATATTCAAAACAGGAAACACTAATCTATGGTGACAGAAATAAGGACAATAATTGCTTCTGGAGGTGAAGAACTAATGGGAGAGAGACGTGAAGAAACTTTTTAGAGTGATAGGTGTGTTCTATATCTTAACTAGAGTTACGGCTTCATGAGTATACTTTTGTTGAAGTTTATCAAACTGTACTCTTAAGATCTATGTATTTTGTTTGCCAAAGGTATAACTCAACAACAACATAAAAAGATATTGGGGAAAAAACTTAATGAGTGATAGGTCTCCCCAACCCCATCTCACTCCATGCCTTCATTTATTCACTCAACAAATATTTATTGAGCATCAACTACGTTCTAGGCACTGTTTTAGGGCTGGGGATACAGTGAATAAATATAGAAAATCCTGCTTTCATTACACACACATTGTTATGGGGGGATACAGACAATAAACAAGATAAATAGATTAAATACATACATATATTTAAGGCTGTATTAAATTGAGCATTAAAGCAAAGGCGATAGGCAACATTGGGAAAGGAATGAAATTTCTGATAGGTTGGCCAGTGAAAACCGACACTAGGAAGATAACTTTGGGGCTTATATCTATGACTTGATTCTGTAAATGTAGTATAACTGGATATGGCATTATAGTTTTGAGCCTAAGCCTTTAGAGGTATCTTAAGTTTCTGCTTGTCCTCTTACATCTGTGTCATCACCACAGATGTTAACCCAGACAATCACTGGGTTATCTGCAGTCCCTTAAGAGGATATTAGAATGAATATATATAGAACAAATCTGAGCCCAACTAGCTCAGGAGCCAAGTTCAACTAGATCTGTAACTTGAAGCAGAGCCACCCTGACAAAAAGCCTAGATCAGTCAACTCATAGCAAGTGCCTGAATGAAAATAAATAATTGTTGTTTTAAATTACTGGGCTATAGTGTGGTTTGCTGCTCAGCAGTAGCATTAGTGTGGAGTAAAATACTATGTCTGAGATTTACATTTAAAAAAATACTCTAGCAGTACTATACAATTACAAAAATTGTTCTATATATTACAAAGAAGAGACCTCCAGAATATATCCTTGATTGGAAAAAAAAAAGTTATAGAAAAGTTTGTGTAATATGCTATCATTTAAGATTAATAAGAATATGAAAATATAACACATTCAATTCTACTTTTTTACAATGAGAAAATCAAGACAATGTTTTTAATGTTAAAAAGTGGGGGAATGGGCAAAAGGAAAAATAAAGCTAGACTGCTTTGAATATACATTGATTTACAGATTTCACTATTATCATGTAAATATTTTACATTATTATTCAACAACAAAAAAGGATTCTCAAAGATAGAATAACTAGATTTACTCTCCTGTCTGAAACAAATTTAAAAATCAAAATATGGACAAAAGAATTCAAGTCAACTCACAGTGATCCAAATAAATTAAACTTTGGCAGTTATTTCTGATAATCTAGGTCCTTCTCCTTACTGTTTTCCAATGAAACTTGGGCATTTATCAGACTGTATTATAATTATTTGTTTAAAAATCTCTCTTTTATCTTCCCTACTAGATTCTGATATCCTGAAATGTGGGAACCATGTCTTAGTAATCTTTTTATCCTAAGTGCACAGCCAAATAATATTTGTTCATATCTAATGCATTTTCAAACTAGCCCCACCATTTGCTCAAGCTATTTCCTATGTTTAAAGTGTCATTAATGTCTTTTCTACCACTCAAGACACCTCATTCTGTAAAGTCTTCCTTTCCCTAAGCAGCTCTAGCCTCTATAACCTGAAAGAATTACTTACCTGTGTTTTCTTAGGACTTTGTGTACCTCAAAGTCCCTGAGATATATATACACCCATATATATTATAATAAATAGCACACTACATCCTAATCATTTACTTATTGTCCCCTCAAAGATTTGAACAGTGTCTTACTCATTTTTGTAGCTTTGTCATCTATAACTATGTCTAGTATAATTGGTGATAATAAATGCCTTTCAAAGGAATTAAATAATGCATTTTTAGTATATGCATGAATTAAATCACTGTGCATGCACGAACAAAAATTCTAGTTTCTAAACAAAAAAGTTGGAATATTTGGAGGTCTAATACAAATTGCAATAAATAGAGAAGTCTAGGTATAACAGGGGATTTAAAGGGAGGAGAGGAACAGAATAGGAAGGACTCCATTTGCTAACCAACCATGTTATTTATATGGTAATATACCCCTGGAGACAAACCCAGTAGCAGCAATAGATTCTACGAGAGTTTAATTCTCCCTGGCTTCCTAGAACACGGACTGACTACGGAATAGTCTCTACTACATTCTTTGTAGTCTCTTACTGCCTTTGTTTCCAGTTTGCTCTCTCAAAAGAGTGTAGATATAGGTTACTTCCTCTAAGTTCCTCTTCTGGCATCTCACAGAACTGGCTGTATAAATAAAACCTACATAAAAACTCTGTGTACTCTGGTGCGCCATGTCAGTATACTAGAATCATTCTGTAGACCCTGGTAGACACTGTATTGTACACTATCACACACTTGCAGGGAAAAAAGATGATGCGGTAAAAGTGATCTCTGAAGTAAGACACAAACTCCCTGGTTTTCCACCTTTCCAGCCAATGGTCCTTTGTGGGACCAAGTCCTGAAACCAATTTCAATAGGATCCTTGAAGAAATCAAATATTCTCTGTCAACCAACTCCATTTCCACATGTGGTCTTTTCTATTCTTCCTTAGTTACCTTTCCTCCTGAGATAAGTCTTTTAAATTGTCATTGCCTTAGTATAGGAAACTATAAAACTGTGAGAATAATTTTTCAGATTCTTAATTTTAGCACTTTCAATCTACTTAATTTCTTTTTCAATATATATAATTCTATTGCAGGCTCAGCTTTTGTTGCCATTGTATGAAACTGAGTTCTATATTATTGCATGCAATTATTTATGTAGTTAGTTTTTAAACATCTAGTTTGCATTAATTTAAATCAGGCACTGGTATCATGTTTCTGTACATATTTTCCTTTCTTGAGCACTTCCCACCCCCCATTTTGAGAAAATTAATATCACTGCACATTTTCTTTTAAAAAAAAAATTCTGTTTAAGTATGGCAGTCCTACAGGGAGTGAAGGGGAAGCTGGGACAAAGTAAGAGAGAGTAGCACTGACATATATACACTACCCAATGTAAAATGGATGGCTAGTGGGAAGTTGCTGCGTAACACAGGGAGATCAGCTCGATACTGTGACAACCTAGAGGGGTGGGATAGGGAGGGTGGGAGGGAGGCTCAAGAGGGAGGGGATATGAGAATATTATATGTATACATATAGCTGATTCACTTTGTTGTACAGCAGAAACTAACACAACATTGTAAAGCAATTATACTCCAATAAAGATATTTTTAAAAAGCATGGCAGTTCTCAAAAAATTAAACACACAAGTACCATTTGATCCAGCAATTCTAATTCTGGGCATATACCAAAGAATTGAAAGCAGGGACCTGAATAGATCTTCGTACACTCATGTCCAAATCAGCATTATTCACAACAGCCAAAAGCAACCTAAGTGTCCACTGATGAATGAATGGATAAACAAAATGGGGTACATACATATGACAGAATATTATTCAGCCTTAAATAGGAAGGAGATTCTAACACATGCTACAACATGGATGAACTCTGAAGACATTATACTATGTAAAATAAGCCAGACACAAAAGGACAAATATTCTATGATTCCACTTATAAGAGATAACTAGAGTAGTCAAATTCATAAATACAGAAAGTAAAATGGTTGTGGCCACATGCTGGGGAGATGAGGGAATGGGGAGTTATTGTTTAACGGGTACAGAGTTTCAGTTTGGGAAGATGAAAAAGTTCTGGGGATGGATGGTAGTGATGGTTACACAGCAATATGAATGTACTTTTTGCACAGAACTGTAAACTTAAAAATGATTAAAATGATAAATTTTATGTTATGTATATTTTATTACAATTTTTAAAATCCTGTTTAATTAAGACAAGCCCTTAGCAATGCTTAGTTGTGCTTAGAGTTTCCTACCAACCTCATCGAAGCCAAGTGTTCAAACATCTCCTAGTGGTTTTCATTTTGGGGTTTACCATACCAAGTACAGAAACCTTCCCACTTACATTATAAATGGTCCTAATAATAGTCGGTTTATATTTCAGTTTTCCCTATTTTGAGCAAAGATAAACAACCAGTTTCCAAATACCTACTGATACTAATATACTCGCCACCCAACTTAAAAATTACATCATTTTCAGCATCTCTGAAGCCTTCCCAGTGCTACTTCCTAATCGCCTTCCTTTCTCCACTAGTTTAACTACTATCCTGAGTTTTACCTTTATTTTGTCTTGTTTTTCTTAAAGAAAAATCTCCTTCCATGAATGGGTAAAACAACTATGAAACTTATACTTGACTTATAATATTGAGAAAATTCAAAGCATATTATTCACTTATTCATTTTATGTATTAAGCACCTACTCTATTCCAGGCTTAAGAAGCTCATAGTTTGCTCAGAGAAACATAAACAGTAGTGATGAGAGGAAGGAAGAGGTAGAGAAGACAGGAAGTCAAACGAGGAGATAAAGGAAGGGAAAGAGCATTCATGTTAGGAAACTGAAAATAATTTACTTTTATCAAAGCATAAATTTACATCAGAGAAAATTTTTTAAGTTAAGAATTTTGGGGAAAAAATGAAAGAAAAGAGTGATAGCTAACATTCCCCATATTCTGAGAAAATTCAGATATATCCAAGGATAATACTCAAAAGCAGAGCACTTAGACAACCAAAGCATAACAGAGCAGACAATTACTGTCAGTGCTGCAATGGTAAGAACAATATGATTTCAAGAAGGCCACCAACTTCAGAAAGATAGACAGAAGGGCTTGAGCAGCACCAACACAAGTCACTGTCACAGACAACAGAAGAGGCAGCATTGTGGACTAGAGTATAGTCCTCGTCCTACCTGTATCAGGTTTACCTGGTATGCTTATTAAAAATACAGAGTTTTAGACTATGCCTCAGACTACCGAATCAGACTTCTTGGAAGTAGGGCTCTAGAACATATGTTTTACTAAGCAACCCAGGTGATTCTTTCATAGACTAAAGTTTGAGAACCACCAGTACAGTGGGAAGAGAGCCTTGCCTACCTCTTAACCCCCAGCTAGATATTTTCAAGTAAACCATTTTGTTTAACTCAGTACAGAAGCTTTGTTGGTTGTTTAAAAGAACTACTGAATTACACTATTTTAATTTTTACCAAGCATGGTTGTGCTGTTACTGTTCTTTCTTAACATCATTAGTATGGTTTTAACAACCTACATAGTTGCTTCCATTGGCAATGTGACTAGGAAAAGTAAATTATGTCTCTACAATTTCCCAAAATAAGCTGCCATATGATTCTACACTGCTGCAATCTACTCACAAGTTTGTGAATGCTTATAAATGCCAAATAGTGCCACAATGCAGGTGCACACACATTCTGTCAAACAGTAGTTTGATATCAGAAAATACTATGAGTTACTGACGCAAGTTTCAGTTTCTTAAACAACTTGTCTTTAAAAGTTCCTCACAAAACTTTTTCTTTAAAAAAAGAAAAAAAAAACTTGAAATGTAGAAGCCACACCAGAATTTAATTCTGATTAACTATGCTTCATACAAACATTTCCTGCATGTAAGTCCTGCATGTATTCAATTCACAGAAATGAACCAGGCACTGTTACTAAGTTGGGGGACTTAAGCCTTGAAAAGTGTTAAAGATTTTGACACTGCATTTGTTAAGGCACATCTAAAAACACTTATGAATATGCTTTTATCACCTACTATAGCACTTAGCACACAGTATGATAATTGCCTGTTTATGTGCCTCTATCATCCACTAAACTGTAAATGCTATAAGTGAAGAGATCACTATCATGGTCAGTGTTGTAACCCCATTCATAGCAAATTGCCTGGCACATAAGTAAATCACTCAATTAATACTTATTGAAAGGATAAAGAGATGGGTGATTTTTATACAAATACATTTCTTACACACTTTTCAAGTGTTTTAGTCACATTAATTCATAACTGTCTCATTATCCTTACAAGATAAAGTATCACTGATGAGAAAACTTAAGCTTAAAGAGATCAAGCCGCATACCCGAGTTGCTCATCTACTTGGTGGCCAAACTAGAATCTGAATCTAGAGCCAGAAAACCAAAGCACCCAATCTTTCCACTACAACCCTGCAAATTTCATCAAGGTGTTTACATCAAAAAAGGAAGAGTATCTGTAGCACAGTCTTAGGAAGTCTTGCGTTGTTCCCCAGTTTCATCAAGAGCAAACTGTCGCTTCTTTTTCCTCTTCCGGGGACAGTATCTAGAGGCATTCAGGATGGTCCAGTGTTTGACATACCATTGTAGGCTGTCCTATAATACAGGCTCTAACAAAACCAAGCTGTCCCAAACCCCTGGTAATAGAATTGTTTACTTTATACCAAAGTTGGAAAAGCACCAAAATCTGCATGTGGCGTGTGCCCAGGCTGACTTCAAGGAGTTCTTACTATGAGACCTAAAGTTCTTAAAGGCTGTCTAAAACGAAAAAACATGTCAGCCGGGACTAACACAACATTGTAAAACTATACCCCAATAAAATTAAATTAAATTTTAAAAAGTGAAACTTTTTGAGTAATAAAAAAAATCAAAGGGGGGAAAACTGCAGTGGAGTGGAGATGGTGGTGTGCTGAATTGGGCGATTGGGATTGACATGTATACACTGATGTGTATAAAATTGATGACTAATAAGAACGTGCAGTATAAAAAACAAACAAACAAAAAAAACAACTAATACTAAACTTTCTTTGGGTTATTTATATGGAAATATGTTAATATAAATGTTTCAGACATTACATGAAAGTTCTAAAAATCTTACATGTTCTGGTATAATGTTATGTCATAATTCTAGTTATTACTTTAAAACGTATATCTCAGAAGTAACTAAATTTCCTTGTCAATTGCATTATTATGAACTTTCATCAAATCTTTAACCGTGGTCATTTTTAAGTCTTCTGTCATTTACAGACAGTTCTGGGTGTACTCTGATGCTTTTGCAAAAATGTTCCTATAAAAGGGTTTCATCTTCAAGGAATTCATGGAAAAGACTCTGACAAGTACAGGTTTCTGGTAACTGACTATACTGCTGCACTGAATGAATAAGCATTTTCAGAACTCTAATGGAAAACTGATGAATTCATAAAAGTGTTAACAAAAGATCAAGACGAAAAAATAATTAATTACATGGGACTGAGTGAACTGATGAGGATGATTATAATTTTTGTGACTTTCTGTTTGAATAACAATTAAAAAATCCCACAAGGACTCAGAGGCAAAAAATATACAAATCAATTTTCACTGCAAAGTAAAGGAGCTGTTACAGTGGAGGATTACTGGACTGAATGTCAATATTACGACATAGTAAGTAAGAGTGCGTTTCGTGTTTGGTAATTGCAATCATTGTTGCTTTTGTTGTGGTCATCCATTTACAATGCTTGGTGTCAGTTTATTTATCTCTTGTGAAAATAAAATACAGTGTATGTGTGTGTGTGTGAAAAAAAAAAGAACCATCAAAAAAAAAAGCAAAAAGCAAAAAATAAGAAGAGCAAACTGTCAGTGACAGGAGATAAGTATCAATCAAACTAATCATATTAATATGTGCCTTAAGTAAATTTCTAACAGAAGGGTACCAATAATATAGGAAAAGAAGAACCAGAAAGTAAGAATTTATCCATTACTGACCAAAAAAGCTACTATAAAGATATCTTAAAGATAGTAATCATGGAACTGATGGTCTGAATATCCAAACACTAGAAATGGAACAGGAATAATTCCCTAGACTTAACCATGGCCTGGGTAAACCATCCCCCAAAACAATCCAATTATTCTGTTCTGCTTCATGCTTACCAATCTATGCTCTGATGACCACACTGGTTTCTCAGGCATCCTAATACCAGGAAGAGGATGTTCTGAATAATAACTAAAGGTACTGTGGTCAATGTATTGCACTGGCCAAAAAGTTTAGTTGTTTTTTTCCGTAAGATGGCTTCAGCAGCGCTTAGTTGCCTTTAACTTCATTTGAAACAATTTTGTTAAACTGTATTGTGACAGCTGTCATATCAGCATGCAATTAAAAAAAAACTTATCAAGAGACTTCCCTGGTGGTCCAGTGGTTGAGACTCTGCACTTCCAATGGAGCAGGCGGGTGCAGGTTAGATCCCTGGATGGGGAACTAAGATCCCTAATGCCGTGTGGTGTGGCCAAAAACAACAAACAACAACAACAACAAAAAAAAAACCTCTCAGAGTCTTGCTTTAAAAAAAATAATTGGGACTTCCCTGGTGGCACAGTGGTTAAGAATCCGCCTGCCAATACAGGGGACACAGATTCGAGCGCTGGTCCGGGAAGACCCCACATGCCACAGAGCAACTAAGCCCGTGCACCACAACTGCTGAGCCTGTTGGCCACAACTACTGAAGTCCGTGCGCCTAGAGCCCATGCTCCAGAACAAGAGAAGCCATCGCAATGAGAAGCCCACACACAGCGATGAAGACCCAAAGCAACCAAAAATTTTTTTAAATCTAGTTTAAAAAAAATGATCAAAATTGGTGAATTTTTGTGTAGCCATTTTAATACTGAACATGAAGGGGAAAAAGCAACATTTTCGGCATATTATGCTTTATTATTTCAAGAAAGGTACAAATGCAACTGAAATGCAAAAAAAAGATTTGTGCAGTGTATGGAGAAGGTGCTATGACTGATTGAACGTGTCAAAAGTGGTTTGCGAAGTTTCACGCTGGAGTTTTCTCGCTGGACAACGCTCCACGGTCGGGTAGACCAGTTGAAGTTGACAGTGATCAAATCGAAACAATAATCGAAAACAATCAATGTTGTACCACGCGGGAGATAGCCAACATACTCTAAATATCCAAATCAAGAACTGAAAATCGGTTGCACCACCTTGGTTACATTAATCGCTTTGATGTTTGGGTTCCACGTAAGTTAAGTGAAAAAAACCTTCTTGACCATATTTCTGCATGCGATTCTCCACTGAAACGTAATGAAAACGTTCCATTCTTAAAACAAATTGTGATGGGCGATGGAAAATAGATACTGTATAATAATGTGGAATGGAAGAGATCGTGGGGCAAGCAAAATGAACCACCAACAACCACACTGATGTTGATGCGTATATATGGTAGGATTGGAAGGGAGTCCTCTATTGTGAGCTCCTTCTGGAAAACCAAACAATTAATTCCAATAAGTACTGCTCCCAATTAGACCAACTGAAAGCTGCACTCAACCAAAAGCGTCCGAAATTAGTTAACAGAAAACGCGTAATCTTCCATCAGGATAATGCAAGACTGCATGTTTCTTTGATGACCAGGTAAAAAGTGTTATAGCTTGGCTGGGAAGTTCTGATTCATCTGCAGTATTCATCAGACATCGCACCTTCGGATTTCCATTGATTTCGGTCTTTAATGTAAAAAATTTCAATTCCCTGGAAGACTGTAAAAGGCTCCTGGAACAATTCTTTGTTCAAAAAGACAAAACGTTTTGGTAAGATGGAATTATGAAGCTGCCTGAAAAAATGGCAGAAGGTAGTGGAACAAAACGGTGAATAGTTGTTCAATAAAGTTCTTGGCGAAAATGAAAAATGTGTCTTATTTTTACTTTAAAAACCGAAGGAACATTTTGGCCAACCCAACGAAAGTGTCTATCCTGTTGTAAATTAATATTCTAGTTAACAAATCAGTCTCCTGTGAATCTGTTATTCTGAATCAATTTTCTAGAGCATTATCACTGATGGATAATAAATAAAAATTAAATATATAAATCTGCACAACATAGAACCAGACCATGGATTCCTTATAAGTCAGCCAACTTCTCTCATTATTTGAGCTACATTTCACAGAAATTCAGAACCTAGCATAAACAACTATGATTCGATCTTAGCTGTCTTTTTCTCCATTCACTTTCAACTACACCAAACAGGGAATTTTGCTTATGATGCCACAGGCATATAAATAAGTGTACAAAATTATACAGGCCAGGGGCTTCCCTGGTGGTGCAGTGGTTGAGAGTCCCACGGGTTCGTGCCCCGGTCCGGGAAGATCCCACATGCCGCGGAGCGGCTGGGCCCGTGAGCCATGGCCGCTGAGCCTGCGCGTCCAGAGCCCGTGCTCCGCAACGGGAGAGGCCACAACAGTGAGAGGCCCGCGTACAGCAAAAAAAGAAAAAAAAAATTATACAGGCCAATAAAAACCATTTTTTAATGTAAGCTAAATTTCCCCCTAAATAAGTATATGATAACAAACAGGGTGAATCAATGCTACTCTCTAGTGTCCAGCATCAATTCTTCTTCAGACTTAGCCCACTGGGAAACTGCTTTTCCAAAACTACTGTAATTAGAGCATCAAAACAAAAAAATCTGAGTGATTTACTTAGCATTTAATCACATTCCATTTTGAAATGTGAAAGAGAAAAAACCAAAAGATGACTTGGATTCTAAGCCTTAATCCCTCATACAAGAAGCCCTAGAAAAACACGGTTCTTTCTTTTCTATTCTCTTATGATTCTCTGTAACAATCAGTCTGCATTTAATTCTACTCTGCCTTATACTATTATTTGCCTCATAATGTTATTAATGAAATTTGGGAGTCCTCAAACATAATGCCAGTTTTCTGGTAAGTAACAGTTACTAAATTCTAGGCATCTACAGGTGAGAAAGCTAAAAACCTAAGCTAAAAAAACTCTAAAGAAAAGAGCATAATTTTTGGCGGTCTTACCAGACAAAAATTATACTTCAGAAACAGCAGGGGAGCAAGATCTCAGACAACACACCAGGCTCTAAGGTAAAACAAAAAGGCAATACACAGACTGGGATAAAATATTCATAATATATGTATCTGATGACCCTCAAAAGCATTAGGTTGAAAACAAAAGTCAGACTTAAAAGACTGCATGCTATGTGATTTTGTTTATATGAAGTTCAATAACAGACAAAACTAATCTATGGTGATAGAAACCTGTGGTTTCCTATGAGGCATAGGGATTGACTGGAAGAGGCCTTGGGGGAAACTTTCTAGAGCAAGGAAAATATTCTATATCTTTATTAGGATAATGGAATACTACTCAGCAATAAAAACTACATATACTCATACATGGATGAAACGCAAAAGCATTATGTGGAGGGAAAGAAGCAAGATGCAAAAGACTGTGTGACTTCATTTATATGAAGAACAAAAAAGGGCAAAACTAATTTACCATGATAGAAAGAGAACAGTGGTTTCCTATGAGGCATGGGGACTAACTAGAATAGATCATGAGGAAAACTTTCTGGAACAATGGAATATTATGTATCTTTATTAGGGTGATGGTTAGAGGGGTATATACAGTTATTAAAACTCATCAAATTGTTGACGTAAAATGAGTGCATTTCACTGAATATGCATTTCACATAAATTAAAATTTTTTTAGTTATAAACAGCAAAATAAATTTTACTTACCAAAAGAAAAAAGCAGAGTAATAAAATTATGAAGTAGCAGAGACTTAATTTCCCTAACGATTTTCTTTAATACTCTTTGCCAAAATGTTTTACACACCCAACACAGTTAAGTTTACCACTGCATCTAACTCCTTAATAAAAAATTAATATATAAATAATTAAAAGGCAAACTAAAGAAATTTTCAGATAAACAAAGGTTGAGAGAATTTCTCACCAACAAATCTTTCTTGGTACAAGAAATAGTTAAATTTTTTATGCTGAAGGGAAATGATACCAGATGGAACTTTACGCAGAGTGCCAAAAATGGTAAATATAAAACATTTTTTCTCATTTCTGTATTCTTTAAAAGACAATTAACTCTTTAAAGCAAAAATAATAGCAATGAATTGTGATGTTCATAACATATATAGAAGTAAAAATATAAGAATAAAACAAAGGCTGGGAAGGGATAAATTGAAGCGTATTCCTATTATAAAGTTCTTTCATTATACATGAAGTGGTATAATATAATTCAAGTCTGACTGTGCTAAGAAAGCTATGTATGCTGTAACAACAAGGGGAAAAACAAAGAGATGTAGGAGGTATAGCCAAGATGATATCAGCTGACCTTAGACTTACCTAAGTTGAAACTACATTTCTGAAAATTTCTTCCCTCAGTGGTTTCAGGTCAGGAATAGCCATAAGAAAAATGTGTGCAAGATTTAGAAGGCAGAAGAGAAGCAGCAAACAAACTACCCTCAAAAAGTCTAGCTATGGCCCAAGGTGCTATTGTAACTCATACACATTGTCACTGATCTACTGGCTCACCTCACTAACATGGAGCAGAGAGGTCTACAATTTCTCCAGATCTGGACTAATTTTCTTCATGGATATAGATGCAAAAATCCTTAACAAAACCAAATCCAGGAACATATAAAAAGGATAACACATCATGACTAAGTGGGGTTTCTTCCATCAATGCAAAGGTGGTTTAACATGAAAGAAACAAAGATATATTTTATCACAAACAAATAACTATACATAGAAAATCCTCTGCATTCTTTAAAAAGAAAAAGCTTCCAGGGTGACAGGTAAATTTTTAAGGTCACAGGATACAAAATATATGACAAAAACCTACCATATCCTCAAAAAATTAAACACAGAACTACCAATTCACCCAGCAATTCCACTTCTGGGTATGTACCAAAAAGAATTTAAAGCAGGGACTTAAACAGATATTTGTAGATTCATGTTCATAGCAGCATTGTTCACAATAGTCAAAAGGTGGAATCAACTCAAATGCCCATTGACCAATGAATGGATAAACAAAATGTGGTATATACATACAACAGAATATTATTCAGTCTTAAAAAGGAAGGAAATTCTGACACATGCTATAACAGGGATGAACCATGAGGTCATTATGTCAGAATAAGCCAGACACAAAAGGACAAATGTTGTATGATTCTACTTATATGAGGTACCTAGAAAAGTCAAATCCACAGAGACAGAAAGTAGAATGGTGGTTGCTGGGGGCTGGAGGAAGAGGGGAATGTAGAGTTAATATTTAATCGGTATGGCATTTAGTTTGGGAAGATGAAAAAATTCTGGATAGATGGTAGTGATGGTGCACAACAATGAGAGTGTACTTAATGCCACTGAATTGTACATTTAAAAATGGTTAAAAAGGTAAATTTTATATTATGCATATTTTACCACACAAAAAGAAAGCCTACATATGGTTTCACCCAATATAGTGTTTTTTTCAGGCAAAACTAATATATATAATGTTAGATTCAAAGTATTGGGTTTTCTTAAAGCGTGGGTGGGGCGGGGTACTGACTAGAAGGAGGCTTCTGTAGTTCTACTTATATAGTTTTCTTAACCTGAATGTCTTTTTCATGGATGCATTCATTTTGTACAAGTTCATGAAACTATATTCTTATGATCTGTGCTCTTTACTGTATGAATATTATACCACAACAAAGTTTTGGTTTTCTGTTTGCTTTAGTTAATGAGAGATAAATCGTGATTTTGCTGAGTTGAAGACTGGATCATGCTTCACAGCTAGACAGGTTTCAGGAGCACACACCTGTCTAGTAAGTGAGCCCGATTAAGAGTTCAACATCTACACTAAAGTGAACATTTATGGCACGCTACTTGTCTTTGGCACATAGAGTACAATTCTTCTCAAGTGGTGAAAATATTGTTTCCATTCCAAAAATAGTCTAAAATGAAAGTCATCTTCTATTAATGACAGAGGTAAATAGAAAATGAAGAGGTCTAACAAAGTAATATGAAAGTCTCTAATTATATAGAGAAAAGAATGTCAAGGATACATACATGTGTTAAAAAGATTTTTCTACATGTCAAAGCATTCCCAAGGCTCAGTTGCTTATAGTCTCAGTTGGATTAAGTCTTTAGAATAAAAATATTATGCACTGGGCTTCCCTGGTGGTGCAGTGATTAAGAATCCGCCTGCCAAGGCAGGGGACACGGGTTTGAGCCCTGGTCCGGGAAGATCCCACATGCCGCGGAGCGACTAAGCCGGTGCACCACAGCTACTGAGTCTGCGCTCTAGAGCCCGTGAGCCACAGCTACTGAGCCTGCATGCCACAACTACTGAAGCCCGCGTGCCTAGAGCCCGTGCTCCGCAACAAGAGAAGCCACGCAATGAGAAGCCCATGCACCACAACAAAGAGTAGTCCCCGCTCGCTGCAACTAAAGAAAGCCCGTGCGGAGCAAACACACAACACAGCCAGAAATATAATTAATTAATTTTTAAATATATATATATATTATGCATCAGAAAAAACCCGTTTGGACAGGTGTTCTAATATTAAAAGCTGTGGAAGGCAAGCAAATTGATTAAGCTTTTATTTTTACTTTGATCAAGTAATGCTTAACACAATTAGGAAATTATACTCTCAATAATACTCTCACATACATACAAAAATATCTAATATGGTTCTGGAATTAAAACAAATTAAGTTATTTCATAATTCATGTAATTTATATGCAGAATATTAGAAAGGGTGTGCTCAAAAAGTGCTACTAAGTTCTGGCTTGAATAATAATATACAAATTTTATCTTGGACATTACACAATGATACTTGAGCATGAATTCTGTGTGTTTTAGGAGTGTATGTGGACTAAACATTTTACTGAGTTGATAAAGCTGTATGGATTAATATCCTTCTAAAAAGGGAAAAAATATGGTTCACCTTTTAGAAAAAGAAACAAGAGAATAGACTTATTATAAGAGCTTACATTCTCCTTCATATCCACAAGAGGGAGCAAACACTTAATATATCTTTATGGGAACTGCATTACACCACTAATTTTTACATAAGACTTTTAGGAACAATAATCAGAAAAAATAATAATGAAACTACCAAAAAGTATTTAATTGAGTGTCTACCACGTGCCAGCAGCGTCTGGAAATACAGTGGGTAAAAGATATAGTCCTACTCTCAGGCTTCATAGCATCTCAGGCAACAAAGTACATCTGGAGGTTTGTAAAATTCTTTAATAAACACAAACAAATCATACTTAGCTTTTTATAGCATTACTGTAAACTAAAGTTTATAAGTATTCAGTCTGACCAGAAACTACAAACGTGATGAAAAAGATTAAACAAGTATCAATAATGCACAGTCTACAACTTTAAGAGGCAAATAATATACATTATGCAATTTATCATATGAAGAATTCACAGTAGGCGACAAAATGCCAATATCTTTCCCACGTGGACTTCAATGATCTAAACTACTTTGTCTTTTCATTTAGCTTAATCAAAATGAAAGCAAATCGACACTGACCTAGGGGAATTGGGGGCTGCATTTAAAGTATTTCAGGAGACGGCATCTTTGAAATGTACTGATAAGTAGTAAAATCATAATGCCAACACTGAAAAGTCTCAATCACAACCTATTAATAACATTTGAATACAACTATTTTTTTTTTTGACTTAAAGAAGAATGGGTTCCAAAAGGGCATGATTAAACAGGTAGGTAATCCAGGAGAGATCTTCCAATTAGGTGTGTCTACACAGAAGCAAAATATATGGATACAGTCCTTTTCAGGAGGGTATATTGGCAAGAAACAATGTATAGTGAAAAAAAATCAAGTCTGAATCAAAGCAGAACTGGCTTTAAATCCACATTTTGCCACTTACTAGCCCTGTGACTTTAGGAAAGTTACTTACCTCTCTGAACCTCAGTACTCTCACCCATTCAATGGGAATAACAATCATCTTGCAAGGCTACTACAAGGACTGATGATAATGCAGGTAAAGTGCCTAACATAAAAACTCAAATATTAATTGCAATTTATAGATGAGAAATCAAAAGAAGGCCATATGATTTACCCAGGATTAAAAAGCAGAAAAACAGTAGGCCAGAACTTCCTTATTTCTAGTAATATTCCTTACCTTAAAGTCTACTTGGACTGACAGTAACACATTATTGACCAAGGGGTTTTTGCAGAAACTAATGCCTGTGGCCGTAATACGTCTCTGGTCAAAAATGTGTTAATTAATCACACCAACTTTGGTATGATTAGTGTCTACATAACACAGCTTTTTTCATCCTTTTATTTCCAACCTAACTGGGTCTTTATATTTCAAATGCCCCTCTTGTAAACAATACAGATCAGTTTTTCTTTTTTATCCAATATGACAGTCTCTACCTTCTAATCACTGTTTAGTCTATTTATATTTAATGTAATTATTAATATGGCTGAGTTTAAGTCTAACATCTTTTTTGTTTGTAATCTGTCCCAATTCTCTTGTTTAGTTATTCTTCTTTATCAGCATTCTTTAAGGTTGAGCCTATTTTTAGTATTCCATTTTATCTCCTCTATTGACTTTTTAACTATATAGTTCTTCTATTTATTATTCTATTTGGTTGTTCTAAAAATTATGATATATATCCATAACTTATCAGTCTACCTTCAGTTAATATTATTACTACATCCCATATAATGTAAGAATCTTACAGGAGAGTTCAGTTACTTCTTTTCTTTCAGCTTCTTGTCATAGAGTTGACCCTTGAACAACATGAGGGTCAGGGTGCCAACCCTCCATGCAGTTGAAAATCTGTGTATAACTTCCCAGTGGATTCAACCAACTATGGATCACACAGTACTGTAGTACACATTTATTTAAAAAAAAATCCATGTATAAGTGGACTAAGTGGACCCATGCAGTTCAAACAGACGTTGTTCAAGGGTCAACTGTATTTTTTTTAAATTTATTTATTTTGGCTGCATCGGGTCTTAGTTGCAGGCACACGGAAGTTCGCTGAGGCATGCGGGATCTCTTTGTTGTGGCATGTGGGCTCTTCACTGCAGCACTTGGGCTTCTCTCCAGCTGAGGCGTGGGAGCTCAGTAGTTGTGGCGCACGGGCTTAGTTGCCCCATGGCATGTGGGATCTTAGTTCCCCAACCAGGGATCAAACCCGTATCCCCTGCATTGGAAGGCAGATTCTTTACCACTGGACCACCAGGGAAGTCCTGAGCCAACTGTATTTTAACTTCTACATAAAATATAAAACTCCACAATGTAATGTTTTTGTTTTCTGTATTACTTGTTTTTTAAAGAAAATATGCAAAAAGAAATACAATTTTTTTATATTTAGCCACATACAGGAATACTTCATTTTACTGTGCTTCACAGATATTGTACTTTTTTTTTTTTTTTTTTTACAAATTAAGCAAGTCTATTGGTGCCATTTTTCCAACAGCATTTGCTCACTTTGTATCTCTGTGTCACATTTTGGTAATCCTTGCAATATTTCAAACCCTCCAACAGCAAAAAGATTACAACTCACTGAAGGCTCAGATGATGGTTAGCATTTTTTAGCAATAATGTATTTTTTAATTAAGGTATGTACATTGCTTTTGTAGGCATAATGCTATTTCACACTTAACGGACTACAGCATAGTATTACATAACTTTATATGCACTGGGAAACCAAGAAATTCATGTGACTCACTTTACTGTGATATTCACTTCACTGTGGTGGTCTGGAACAAACTCATAATATCTCCAAAATATGCCTGTATATGCCATTTTCAGTTCTCTTCACTCTTCCATAGATCCACACCCATCTGGTATTGTTTCTCTTCAGCCTAAAGAACTTCCATGAGCACTTCTTATAAAGTGCAGGTCTGTTGGCAACAAATTCTCTCAGGTTTTATTTTCTGAAAATGTATTCACTTTCACTTTTGAAAGATAATTTTGCTAGATATAAAATTCTATTTTGATAATTTTTTTCAGTACTTAAAGATATCATTCCACTGTCCCCTGTATTTCATTGTTTCTGATGAGAAGTTAACTAACATTCTTGTCACTGTTCTCTTCATGGAATGTCTTTTTTTTCCTCTGAATATTTTTAAGACTTTTCTCTTTATCTTCGGTTTTCAGGAGTTTGACTTTTATGTACCTATGTGTCTTTGTATTAATCCTCCTTGGTGTTGTTCTGTTCCTCAAGCTTCTTGAATCTGTAAATTTATGTCTTGCACCAAGAACCATCAAAGATACTAAGGGATTTTTTTTTCAATACAAGGAATGCTAGAAGCACTTCAAAAGAGGAGAAAAATAGAAAAATTAAGACAACTATTACTTTGCTATCAATTCATAACAAATTTTAGAATTCTTGAAGAGATGCTGGCCAACAGATCTTTAGAAGGAGAACTGATACCATTATGAATAAATGATGCCCATTTTTTAACATATGATTTGACTTTTGCATGTCAGGAATATAACATATATTTCCTACATCTGGATTTCAATAAGGCAAGTGACAAAATTTCTGACTTATTCTGAAAGATTAAATACAGAAATAAAGATGAATGTTACCAGTCATACAGAATCATCGCAGCATGAATGTCTTCATCTAATTTCAACTTGACTTGCTTCAGTTCAAAAAAACACTGGTAGCCTGACATTTGGCAGGCACTGTGTTAGGTACTAGCAATACAGAAGTGAATATAATACAATTCCAAATCTCAGGACACTCAGAGTGTTAACTAACAGACTGATGTTCATTTACATGTACGAACGACACAAAGATAAAGTAGCTAATATTCTGATGATAAAACCAGGATCCAAAAACTCAAATCATATCCTTCTCATCATACTTCATCTTATTTCAATAAGCTCAAAACTAGTTAAGTTCAATTTAATACTCAGTGAGAATACACTATGTGCCAGAAAGTGTGCTGAGCATTAGAAATACTAAAATGAATAAGATCTAGTTCCTGGCTGTAAAGAACTCACAAATTAGTAAGAAAGACAAACAGATATGTATAAAGTAATGTGACAGCTGCAATAGCAGATGTATGTATAAGAATGAGAAATACAGAGGAGGGAGGAGTAAGTAACTGCCAGGGAAGACTTCACAGGAGATAACGCCTATGCAGAAGTCTAAGGGACAAACAGAAGACTAAGAGGCAAGGAACTGAGAGAACTGGCAAAGGCAAAGAGACATGAAATGATGAAGTTCACAAAAATTACAAGCATCAAAGTATCATTATAGTACAAGGTATTGGGAAAGGTATAGGCTACCTTGGGCCGAATCACAGTGGGCTCTGTTAACCAAGCCAATTAACCTGACTTTCATCCTTTATAAGCAATCAAATATAGATTCAACAGAAGTTAGGAATGAGGCTGCTGCTTTGAAAGTCAATAGCACATATAAAATGGACAGTTAAAACCAAAGAAAAGGTGATTATCCAAAGAGACCATTTGTAACAGGGTAGGGTGGAATGGAAAAGAGAACAAGGATAGACCCTTATGGTACATTAATACTTAAGAGAAATATGGGGGGAATAGAGAGAGAAATATGGAAGCATTCAGAATAGGACATAGAATCAATAAAGGGTATTTTTAAACTGAGAGAAACTTGGCAAGTCTTTAGATTGGAAATAGGTTGAGAAACGGGAACCAGTAGAAAGGGAGATTCAGAAGCCAAAGGAAATGTAAGGAAAAACTGATGTGGAGCAGATTCCTAGACAGATGATTAAGAGCACGCAGAGGGATGGAAGTTAACAAACATAAAGTTCTCCACTTAGTTTGAAAAATTCAAATGTTTAAATTTAAAATGAAGGAGATATACCTTATCTACTCATACAGAATTTTAAGTTACTACCCATTGAACATGTGTCAAAAATTTAAGGTAACTGCATTAACACTAATATAATGTGCAAAATTAGGGGAGAGGCATTCTACTCTACTCCAAGTCTCTCTTGGAATATTGTGTTAACTCCAAAGCTCCTCCTCTGAAGTGTGCCATTAATAAGTAAACACATCCAGAGGAAAGCAACCAAGTGATAAGTGGTAGAAAGAACTGGAAAATTAGGGATCAGATAATAAGCGTTAACAGTAACATAGCTGCCTTCATGTGGTGGGAAAATAAATTCTGTACAGCTCTAGAGGAAATCAGTAAATTACGAACAATGAAACTTTTATTAGCTATCTTAGCTGCCTTACAAACGTAGTGATCTCCCAATTACCTAGTATAATGCCTGGCACAGAGCAGGTATTCGATTTTGTCAAGTGAAGACAGTCTCAGATAATATATATTTCTCGGTATTCTTCATACCCTCACATCATAGCCTCACATAACAATATGTGACATGTAATATTAAACACTCTATTTATTAATCAAGCACTGTCACTAATACTACCAAAACTCCATAATATTTCCATCTCTTTCATCTCACTTATCTGACCACAATAACAACCAGAAGAGAGGTATTTCTGAGGAAATGCCTTGTTGGGCAAGTTCAGAGCATCCTATCTGGGATAAGTGAGAAGAGCAACCTAAATACATGACTCTACAGTTTCATAGTTTCCTCATGGGTAACAAACAGCAGCTGCAACTGCGAGATGTGCCCTGGCCAGCAGGGAATTCCTTGCAGCTATCTTCACGAAGTCTCCTAAAAGTTCAGGAGGACTGCATATGGGGCTGAGTCCTAGGACCAGCTATGTATGTTACCACTGCCCTTTAATCAAAGGATGACTCTATATCCATGTTAAGTCAGCATACCTTCAGGATCTATCCCCTGGAAATGCCAAGGCTCTGCTATAATCAATCAGTCGCGCGCTCGCTCTCTCTCTCTCTCTCTCTCTCACACACACACACACACGCACCCATACACAATGCATACACTGAAAAAAGAGTAAAGAAATAAAAATCCTCTAGTAGACATGCCAGGAAAGTATGTGGTTGTTTCTTGGCATATTAATATTTTTATCTTGGCAAATTAAATTACTCCTGGATTAAGGGTAAGGTTTATGATCCAACAAAATCTTTAATCTTAACAATAAAACATACTTCATTTTGTCATAATCTACATTTTAACTTTACATACTCTTCATGCCTGTTTAAGTGGGAAGACTAATAGCTTATGCAGTATTTCTCTTTTCTTAAAACAAAGCCATATTAAACATGTTTTATGAGGCCAGTCAAATGTCCATACTACCCTGATAGCAAAACTGGGCAAGGACACCACATACACACACAAAAAAAATTACAGGCCAATATCACTGATGAACATAGATGCAGAAATCCTTAACAAAATATTAGCAAACCAAATTCAACAATATATAAAAAGGATTATACACCATGACGAAGTGGGATTTATTCCAGAGATGCAAGGATGGTTCGATATCTGCCAATTAATCAATGTACACACCACATTAATATAACAAAGGGGAAAAAAATCATATGATCACCTCAACAGATGCAAAAAAAGAATGTGATAAAATTCAACTTCCATTTATGATAAAAACTCTCAACAAAGTGGGTATAAAGGGAATGTACCTCAAGTGAAAAGCTGTCAGGAACAAGACAAAGATGCCCACTATTGCCACTTTTATTTAACACAGTATTGGAAGTCCTAGCCACATAGCAATTTGGCAAGAAAAAGAAATAAAAGGAATCCAAACTGGAAAGGAAGAAGTAAGACTGTCATTATTTGCAGGTGACATGATATTACATAGAGGAAACCCTAAGGGCACCACCAAAAAACTGCTAGAACTAATAAATGAATTCAGTAGCCACAGATACAAAATTAATATATATAAATCTGTTGCATTTCTATACACTAACAATGAACTATCGTAAAGAGAAATTAAGAAAACAATTCCATTTACAACTTCCTCCAGAATAACAAAATGCCTAAGAAAAAAATGTAACCAAGGGAGGTGAAAGACCTGTATACTGAAAACTATAAGATAATGATGAAAGAAATTAAAGAGAACACAAATAAACGAAATGATATTCCATGCTCATGGATTGGAAGAATATTGTTAAAATGTCCATACTACCCAAAACAATCTACAGATTCAATGTAATACTTGTCAAAATTACAATGGCATGTTTTACAGAACTAGAACAAATAATTCTAAAATGTGTACAGAACACAAAAGATCTTGAATAGCCAAAACTTGAGAAAGAAGAATGAAGCTGGAGGTATCATGCTCCTCGATTTCAAACTATATTACAAGCTATATAGTATGGTACTGGCACAAAACAGATACAGAGATCAATGGAACAGAACTGAGAACCCAGAAATAAACCGACACATATATGGTCAATTAATTTATAACAAAGAAGCCAAGAACAAACAATGGAGAATGGATAGTCCCTTCAATAAATGGTGCTGGGAAAACTGGACAGCCACATGCAAAAGAATGAAACTAGACCACTATCTACACTATACATAAAAATTAACTCAAAATGAGTAAACACTTGGATGTAAGACCTGAAACCATAAAATTCCTAGGAGAAAACATAGGTGATAATGTCATTGACCTTAGCCTTAGCGATATCTTTGTGGATCTGAGTCCAAAGGCAAAGGAAACAAAAGCAAAAATAAACAAATGGGACTACAGCAAGCTAAAAAGCTTCTGCACAGCAAAGGAAACCATCAAAAAGAAATGGCAACCTGAATGGGAGAAGATATTTGCGAATTGTATCTGATAAGAGGTTAATGTCCAAAACATATAAAGAACTCATACAACTCAACAACAAAAAAACCCAAACAACCCAATTAAGAACTGGAGGGACTTCCCTGGTGGTCCAGTGGTTAAGAACCCACCTCCCAGTGCAGGGGACGTGGGTTCGATCCCTGGTCAGGGAACTAAGATTCCACATGCCTCAGGGCAACTAAGCCCACGCGCTCTATAGCCCGCGTGCCTCAACTACTGAGCACACACACCCTGGAGCCCGTGTGCCACAAGTAGAGAGAAGCCCACGCACTGCAACGAAGAGCTCGTGGGTCGCAACAAAGATCCCACGTGCCACAACTAAGACCCGATGCAGCCAAATAACTAAATATTTAAGAACTGGGCAGAGGATCTAAAAAGATATTTTTCTAAAGAAGACACAGAGATGGCCAAACCACACATGAAAAGGTGCTCAACATCTCTAATTATCAGGGAAATACAAATCAAAACTACAATGAGATATCACCCCACAACTGTTAAAATGGCTTTTATCAAAACGATAAGAAATGAGAAGTGTTGGACAGGCTGTGTAGAAAAGGGAACCCTCATACACTGTTGGTGGTATTGTAAACTGGTGCAGCCACAGTGTAAAACAGTATGGAGATTCCTCAGAAAATTAAGACTAGATCTACCATACAATCCAGCTATCCCACTTCTGGGTATTTATCCAAAGCACACAAAAACACTAATTTGAAAAGATACATGCACCTCTGTGTTCGCTGCAGCATTATCTACAATAGGGAAGATATGGAAACAACCTAAGTTTCCATCAATGAATGAATGGACCAAGAAGACGTGGGGTGCGTGCGTGCGTGCGTGCGTGCGTGTGTATAAAACACACAATGGAATACTACTCAGCCATAAAATGAATCTTGCCATTTGTGACAGCATGGATGGACCTTGAGGATATTATGTTAAGTAAACCAGAAGGAAAAACACAAATACCATATGATTTCACTCATATGTGGAATATAAAACAAAACAAATGAACAAACAAAACAAAAACAATCTCATAGATATAAAGAACAGATCAGTGGTTAGTTACCAGAGGGGAAGGGAGCTGGAGGTGAGTGAAAGGGGCGAAGGAGGTCAAGTATATGGTGATGAATGGTAACTAGACTTTAGGGGGTGATCACTTTGTAGTGCATAAAGATGCCAAATTATAATGTTGTACACCTGAAGCTTATATAATAATAATAATAAAGCCATATTTAAACATTATCATCACGTGCTGTTCTATTGGGACAATAAAGGCAGAATGAAGAGTAAAAAGTCACTGCAAAAAACAGATTGCATCAGTACACACAGAAAATGACACATCATCTAACTGGCCTTTTCTTTTTGCTTAATACATTTTTGGTACATTTTTGGGTTTCTGATTTTGTTTAAATATTGCTTAAAAAAAAGAAAGAAGCTGTTAGCACCTCTTTGCCAAAATGACACTTGTCTTCAGTTATTCAAACTTAGCACACGAAGTTGATTCCTTACAAGTTTATTTTATCTTAGTTAGAAAATTGATTATTTTTAGGAAACCATTATTCCAAGACTTCAGCTAAGGCTTTTAACGAAGAAAATTTAACTAGTAAACTACTTTAAGTTTTAAAATGTAGACAAAAATATAGACAAAAATTTACCAATTACATTGTAATCCAATTATATTGCATTACATAACATTACGGTGATTGCTGTTACAACTTCCTTGTAATAGTCTCATTCCCACTCCTCTAATCCTATAGTCCATTAGAACATGAAGATATTATCCTAAAGCTTACAATCCCTCCAAGGCACTTTTCTTTCAGCAGAACGTCTTTTTTACTTTATGAAAAAGTTCAAGCATATACAAGAGTAGAGATAACAGTAAAATGAACAGCCATAAACACAATACCCTCTTCAACAATTACCAAGTGGTAGCCATTTTTGTTTCACCCCCCATTAACCCACCCCCAAAACACTCCCACACTGTTCTGAAGTAAACTCCAGATATCAAATCATTTCATCCATAAGTATTTCAGGATGTATCTCTAAAGGATAAGGACATTTTTTAACATGTTTATTGGAGTGTAATTGCTTTACGATGGTGTGTTAGTTTCTGCTTTATAACAAAGTGAATCAGTTATACATATGTTTCCATATCTCTTCCCTCTTGCATCTCCCTCCCTCCCACCCTCCCTATCCCACCCCTCTAGGTGGTCACAAACCACCTAGCTGATCTCCCTGTGCTATGCGGCTGCCTCCCACTAGCTATCTATTTTACGTTTGGTAGTGTATATATGTCCATGCCACTCTCTCACGTTGTCACAGCTTACGCAACCCCTACCCATATCCTCAAGTCCATTCTCTAGTAGGTCTGTGTCTTTATTCCCGTCTTACCCCTAGGTGCTAACTTCATGACCTTTTTTTTTTCTTCCTTAGATTCCATATATATGTGCTGGCATACGGTATTTTTTTTTTCTCTTTCTGACATATTTCACTGTGTATGACAGACTCTAGGTCCATCCACCTCACTACAAATAACTCAATTTCGTTTCTTTTTATGGCTGAGTAATATTCCATTGTATATATGTGCCACATCTTCTTTATCCATTCATCTGTTGATGGACACTTAGGTTGCTTCCAGGTCCTGGCTATTGTAAATAGACCTGCAATAAACATTTTGGTACATGACTCTATTTAAATTATGGTTTTCTCAGGGTATATGCCCAGTAGTGGGATTGCTGGGTCGTATGGTAGTTCTATTTGTAGCTTTTCAAGGAACCTGCACACTGTTCTCCATAGTGGCTGTATCCATTTACATTCCCACCAACAGTGCAAGAGTGTTCCCTTTTCTCCACACCCTCTAGAGCATTTATTGTTTCTAGATTTTTTGATGATGTCCATTCTTACCAGTGTGAGATGATATCTCACTGTAGTTTTCATTTGCATTTCTCTAATGATTACTAATGTTTAGCATACTTTCATGTGTTTGTTGGCAACCTGTATATATGTTCTTTGGAGAAATGTCTATTTAGGTCTTCTGCCCATTTTTGGATTGGGTTTTTTGCTACTGAGCTGCATGAGCTGCTTGTAAATTTTGGAGATTAATCCTTTGTCAGTTGCTTCGTTTCCAAATATTTTCTCCCATCCTGAGGGTTGTCTTTTGGTCTTGTTTATGGCTTCCTTTGCTGTGCAAAACCTTTTAAGTTTCATTAGGTCCCACTTGTTTATTTTTGTTTTTATTTCCATTTCTCTAGGAGGTGGGTCAAAAAGAATCTTGCTGTGATTTATGTCACAGAGCGTTCTGCCTATGTCTTCCTCTAAGAGTTTGATAGTCTGTGGCCTTACATTTACGTCTTTCATCCATTTTGAGTTTATTTTTTGTGTATGGTATTAGGGAGTGTTCTAATTTCATACTTTTACATGTACCTGTCCAGTTTCCCAGCACCACCACTTAATGAAGAGGCTGTCTTTTCTCCACTGTATATTCTTGCCTCCTTTATCAAAGATAAGGTGAACGTATGTGCGTGGGTTTATACTTGGTCTTTCTATCCTGTTCTATTGATCTATATGTCTGTTTTTGTGCCAGTACCATACTGTCTTGATTACTGTAGCTTTGTAGTATAGTCTGAAGTCAGGGAGCCTGATTCCTCCAGCTGCATTTTTCGTTCTCAAGATTGCTTTGGCTATTCGGGGTCTTTTGTGTCTCCATACAAATTGTGAAATATTTTGTTCTAGTTCTGTGAAAAATACCAGTGGTAGTTTGATAGGGATTGCATTGAATCTGTAGATTGCATTGGGTAGTAGAGTCATTTTCACAATGTTGATTCTTCCAATCCAAGAACATGGTATATCTCTCCATCTATTTGTATCACCTTTAATTTCTTTCATCAGTGTCTTATAATTTTCGGTATACAGGTCCTTTGTCTCCTTAGGTAGGTTTATTCCTAGATATTTTATTCTTTTTGTTGCAATGATAAATGGGAGTGTTTTCTTGATTTCACTTTCAAATTTTTCATCATTAGTGTATAAGAATGCCGGAGATTTCTGTGCATTAATTTTGTATCCTGCTACTTTACCAAATTCATTGATGAGCTGTAGTAGTTTCCTGGTAGTATCTTTAGGATTCTCTATGTATAGTATCACGTCATCTGCAAACAGTGACAGCTTTACTTCTTCTTTTCTGATTTGGATTCCTTTTATTTCTTTTTCTTCTCTGACTGCTGTGGCTAAAACTTCCAAAACTATGTTGAATAAGAGTGGTGAGAGTGGGCAACCTTGTCTTGTTCCTGATCTTAGTGGAAATGGTTTCAGTTTTTCACCATTGAGGATGATGTTGGCAGTGGGTTTGTCATACATGGCCTTTCTTATGTTGAGGCAAGTTCCCTCTATGCCTACTTTCTGCAGCGTTTTTATCATAAATCGGTGTTGAATTTTGTCGAAAGCTTTCTCTGCATCTGTTGAGATGATCATATGGTTTTTCTCCTTCAATTTGTTAATATGGTGTATCACACTGATTGATTTGCGTATATTGAAGAATCCTTTTACATAGATTTTTACATCTATGTTCATCAGTGATATTGGCATGTAGTTTTCTTTCATTGTGACATCTTTGTCTGGTTTTGGTATCACGGTGATGGTGGCTTTGTGGAATGAGTTTGCGAGTGTTCCTCCCTCTGCTATATTTTGGAAGAGTTCGAGAAGGATAGGTGTTAGCTCTTCTCTAAGTATTTGATAGGATTCGCCTGTGAAGCCATCTGGTCCTGGGCTTTTGTTTGTTGGAAGATTTTTAATCACTGTTTCAATTTCAGTGCTTGTGATTGGTCTGTTCATATTTTCTATTTCTTCCTGGTTCAGTCTCAGCAGGTTGTGCATTTCTAAGAATTTGTCCATTTCTTCCAGGTTGCTCATTTTATTGACATAGAGTTGCTTGTAGTAATCTCTCATGATCCTTTGTATTTCTGCAGTGTCAGTTGTTACTTCTTTTTCATTTCTAATGTTATTGACTTGAGTCTTCTCCCTCCTTTTCTTGATAAGTCTGGCTAATGGTTTATCAATTTTATCTTCTCAAAGAACCAGCTTTCAGTTTTATTGATCCTTGCTATCATTTCCTTCATTTCTTTTTCATTTATTTCTGATCTGATCTTTATGATTTCTTTCCTTCTGCTAACTTTGGGGTTTTTTTGTTCTTCTTTCTCGAATTGCTTTAGGTGCAAGGTTAGGTTGTTTATTTGAGATGTTTCCTGTTTCTTAAGGTAGCATTGTATTGCTATAAACTTCCCTCTTAGAACTGCTTTTGCTGCATCCCATAGGTTTTGGGTCATCGTGTCTCCCTTGTCATTTGTTTCTAGGTATTTTTTGAGTTCCTGTTTCATTTCTTCAGTGATCGCTTCGTTATTAAGTAGTGTATAGTTTAGCCTCCATGTGTTTGTATTTTTTACAGATCTTTTCCTGTAACTGATACCTAGTCTCATAGTGTTGTGGTCAGGAAAGATACTTGATACAATTTCAATTTTCTTAAATTTACCAAGGCTTGAGTTGTGACCCAAGATATGATCTATCCTGGAGAATGTTCCATGAGCACTTGAGAAAAATGTGCATTCTGTTGTTTTTGGATGGAATGTCCTATAAATATCAATTAAGTCCACCTTGTTTAATGTATCATTTAAAGCTTGTGCTTCCTTATTTATTTTCATTTTGGATGATCTGCCCATTGGTGAAAGTGGGGTGTTAAAGTCCCCTACTATGAATGTGTTACTGTCGATTTCCCCTTTTATGGCTGTTAGTATTTGCCTTATGTATAGAGGTGCTCCTATCATGGGGGCATAAATATTTACAATTGTTATATCTTCTTCTTGGATCGATCCCTTGATCATCATGGAGTATCCTTCCTTGTCTCTTGTAATAGTCTTTATTTTAAAGTCTATTTTGTCTGATATGAGAATTGCTACTCCCGCTTTCTTTTTCTTTCCATTTGCATGGAATATCTTTTTCCATCCCCTCACTTTCAGTCTGTATGTGTCCCTAGGTCTGAAGTGGGTCACTTGTAGACAGCATATCTATGGGTCTTGTTTTTGTATCCATTAAGCCAGTCTGTGTCTTTTGGTGGGAACATTTAATCCATTATCAATATGTATTTTCCTGTTCCCATTTTCTTAACTGTTCTGGGTTTGTTATTGTAGGTCTTTTCCTTCCCCTGTGTTTCCTGCCTAGAGAAGTTCCTTTAGCATTTGTTTTAAAGTCGGATTGGTGGTGCTGAACTCTCTCAGCTTTTGCTTGTCTGTAAAGGTTTTAATTTCTCCATCAAATCTGAATGAGATCCTTGCTGGGTAGAGTAATCTTGGTTGTAGGTTTTTCTCCTTCATCACTTTAATATGTCCTGCCAGTCCCTTCTGGCTTGCAGAGTTTCTGCTGAAAGATCAGCTGTTAACCTTATGGGGATTCCCTTGTGTGTTATTTGTTGTTTTTCTCTTGCTGCTTTTAATGTTTTCTTTGTATTTAACTTTTGATAGTTTGATTAGTATGTGCCTTGGCGTGTTTCTCCTTGGATTTATCCTGTATGGGACTCTCTGTGCTTCCTGGACTTGATTAACTATTTCCTTTCCCATATTAGGGACGTTTTCAACTATAATCTCTTCAAATATTTTCTCAGTCCCTTTCTTTTTCTCTTCTTCTTCTGGAACCCCTATAATTCGAATGTTGATGCGTTTAATGTTGTCCCAGGTCTCTGAGATTGTCCTCCGTTTTTTTCATTCTTTTTCCTTTATTCTGCTCTGCAGTAGTTATTTCCATTATTTTATCTTCCAGGTCACTTATCCGTTCTTCTGCCTCAGTTATTCTGCTATTGATCCCATCTAGAGTATTTTTAATTTCATTTATTGTGCTGTTCATCATTGCTTGCTTCCTCTTTAGTTCTTCTAGGTCCTTGTTAAATGTTTCTTGCATTTTGTCTATTCTATTTCCAAGATTTTGGATCATCTTTCCTATCATTATTCTGAATTCTTTTTCAGGTAGACTTCCTATTTCCTCTTCATTTGTTAGGTCTGGTGAGTTTTTATCTTGCTCCTTCATCTGCTGTGTGTTTTTCTGTCTTCTCATTTTGCTTATCTTACTGTGTTTAGGGTCTCCTTTTTGCAGTCTGCAGTTTCATAGTTCCCGTTGTTTTTGGTGTGTGTCCCCAGTGGCTAAGGTTGGTTCAATGGGTTGTGTAGGCTTCCTGGTGGAGGGGACTAGTGCCTGTGTTCTGGTGGATGAGGTTGGATCTTGTCTTTCTGGTGGGAAGGTCCACGTCTGGTGGTGTGCTTTGGGGTGTCTGTGTACTTATTATGATTTTAGGCAGCCTCTCTGCTAATGGGTAGGGTTGTGTTCCTGTCTTGCTAGTTGTTTGGCATAGGGTGTCCAGCACTGTAGCTTGCTGGTTGTTGAGTGAAGCTGGGTCTTGGTGTTGAGATGGAGATCTCTGGGAGATTTTCGCCATTTGATATTATGTGGAGCTGGGCGGTCTCTTGTGGACCAGTGTCCTGAAGTTGGCTCTCCCACCCCAGAGGCACAGCACTGACTCCTGGCTGCAGCACCAAGAGCCTTTCATCCACACGGCTCAGAATAAAAGGGAGAAAAAGTAGAAAGAAAAGAAAAGAAAAGAAAGAGGATAAAATAAAATAAAGTAAAATAAAATAAAGTTATTAAAATCAAAAATAATTATTAAAAAAAAATTTTTAAGTAAAAAAACCAACAGACAGAACCCTAGGACAAATGGTGAAAGCAAAGCTTTACAGACAAAATCTCACACAGAAGCATACACATACACACTCACAAAAAGAGGAAAAGGGGATAATATATCTTGCTCTCCAAGTCCACCTCCTCAATTTGGGATGATTCGTTGTCTATTCAGGTATTCCACACATGCAGGGTACATCAAGCTGATTGTGGAGATTTAATCCGCTGCTCCTGAGGCTGCTGGGAGAAATTTCCCTTTCTCTTCTTTGTTCACACAGCTCCCGGGGTTCAGCTTTGGATTTGGCCCCGCCTCTGCGTGTAGGTCGCCTAAGGGTGTCTGTTTTTCTCTCAGACAGGACGGGGTTAAAGGAGCAGCTGATTCAGGGGCTCTGGCTCACTCAGGCCGGGTGGGAGGGAGGGGCACAGAGTGTGGGGGTAGCCTGCGGCAGCAGAGGCCTGCGTGACGTTGCACCAGTCTAAGGCGCCCCGTGCGTTCTCCCGGGTAAATTGTCCCTGGATCACGGGACCCTGGCAGCGGCGGGCTGCACAGGCTCCCAGTAGGGGAGGTGTGGATAGTGACCTGTGCTCCCACACAGGCTTCTTGGTGGCGGCAGCAGCAGCCTTAGCGTCTCATGCCCGTATCTCGGGTTCACGCTGTTAGCCGCGGCTCGCACCCATCTCTGGAGCTCCTTTAAGCGGCGTTTTTAATCCCCAATCCTCGCGCACCAGGAAGCAAAGAGGGAAGAAAGTTTCTTGCCTCTTTGGCTGGCTCAGACTTTTTCCCAGACTCCTTCCCGGCTAGCCGTGGTGCACTAACCCCTTCAGGGTGTGTTCATGCTGCCAACCCCAGTCCTCTCCCTGCAATCCGACCGAAGCCCAAGCCTGAGCTCCAAGACCCCGCCCGCCCCGGTGGGTGAGTAGACAAGCCTCTCGGGCTGGTGAGTGCTGGTTGGCACCGATCCTCTGTGCAGGAATCTCTCCGGTTTACCCTCTGCACCTCTGTTGCTGAGCTGTCCTTCGCAGCTCCAAAGCTTCCCCCCTCCGCCACCTGCAGTCTCCGCCCGCAAAGGGGCTTCCTAGTGTGTGGAAACCTTTCCTCCTTCACAGCGCCCTCCCACTGGTGCAGGTCCCGTCCCTATTCTTTAGTCTCTGTTTTTTTCTTTTTTCTTTTGCCCTACCCAGGTACGTGGGGAGCTTCTTGCCTTTTGGGAGGTCTGAGGTCTTCTGCCAACGTTCTGTGGGTGTTCTATAGGAGCAGTTCCACGTGCAGATGTATTTCTGATGTATCTGTGGGGAGGAAGGTGATCTCCACGTCTTACTCTTCCGCCACCTTCCTCAACTCCTGCAGCACGTTTTTTTAACATAACCCAATGCATTATCACACTTAAAAACCCTAAGTATTTAATTTCATCAAATATACAGTGAGCCCTGGCAAAATATCTCTTACTACATTATCCCATAATAATCATTAAGTAATGTTTTCCTTTTCTTAAATACAATGCAGTGTAAAACGAAGTTCGTGTGTATCAACTTGGGATCAGCTTGCCTTAACTGGAATCAATTCTATTACTTTTGCCACTATGTCTTTACAGTATCCAAGGATGTGAAACCTGCAGATAATGAGAGCCCACTGTATTCATTGTACTACGCCATTTTGCATAAGGGACTTGAGCATCCTCAGATTTTGGTATCTTCAGAGACTTCTGGAACCAACCCCCCATGGATACTGAGGGACAACTATACTTCAGTTTCAAGTCCCACTACTAGGACCTCAGGAAAATATCGAAACTGACAGCACTCCCCAAAATAATGCAAATTTACTTAGCATAAATATAGATACACAATACTTTATAGATACTGATAAATGTAAAAGTGAAGTAAAAAAATACCAGTGACAGGATAATCTCTTGCTGAAGTACTAAGTAATCCCAATAGAAACCACTGCCACATACAACTTCAAGATAAGAAGTCAACGAATTCCAGTTTTTTCTTCTTTGATCCCTCTATTAGCCTCAGTGAATCCAGGGACACCAGAAAAACTTTGTTCTACTTTTTTGTGTTTCACAAAGCTACAACAGTATGAAGAAATCAAAAAATAACCGGATGTGTCTTTGATTTGTTTTTTTAAAAGGCAACCTTGTAAAGTGCACTACTTATTAATTTTTTACACTACTGTAGTCAGAATGATACAGGAAGGAAAGCATGTTCCCTCATGGGAGGAGGGGAGGAGATGACCCAAAAAGCAGGTTACATACATGTTTACAATTTCTTTGAAATTTCATTTTCTATTTAAAATTCATGCAAATTTTATATTTACTTCATGATAATTGTTTTTAATTTTTAAAAATCATATTTCTTTTTAAGTTATTCTAGTAAATTGGTGCTACAAGAAGATGTGCATATTTATTCTGTAGCTTTGATTACTCCTTAGCACACCCATTTGAGAAATGTGGATATATAAGATCATGGACTTGACTTTGGAGTAAAGCAGACCTGAGTTCCAAACCCAGCCTTGTTATGACTACTTGTCATTAGATAATTACTTAAGCTCTTTACACCTCTACTTTTTCATCTTTAAAATGGTAATACAACAAGAGCTATCACAGATTAGGTCCAAATTCAATCTGTAAAATGGGGGATCATCAACCTTTCACAGTGGTAAGAACTGTGAAAGATCAAATATTCCACCATACTTACTTGCAAGCTAACAATGCAGCTTGTTACAATTTCATGGATGCTGGACGAAGACTCAAGACATCTAGGTCAAGGACAAAGTACTTTATTAATCAGGGCAAGAGCAGCAGCCAGAGTGTCAGCATTTTCTAGCACTGGTTCCCAAGTCCCATTTCCCACAGGGTGACAGAGTGCTCCAGGTGACACCTGCACATGCAGTAGATCTGCATTACAAGAGAGAAACCCTGAGCTTAAGGAACATGAATCTTTTATAATGGACAGTAAGCACGAGGACTCTTTGCTTTGGAGGATCAAAGTATCTTTATCTTCCAGGCTGTAAGCAAACTTGCCCTTTGGTCTGGAAGGAGAAATTATCTAGGCTGGTAACAGTCCAACACCCTTGAAAAGATAATCTGGAACAATCAATGTCTCTGTTCATAAGATGTGCAGAAATAGAAGAGACACACAGGGAACTATCTCCCAAAAATATCTACCCATTACTCCTAACCGTCTTCACCACTGAACACTCTGGCTTCTCATAAGCATGCCACTCCAACAGCCACTCTGATTAATCTGACAGAGACTATGACTAAATCCATTTAATTTGTCTCGTACAGCATTTAATTAAGGCGACTATCAACAGCCAACAGGATGAGGCCAACCTTCAGAATTTATTTCATCCATGTTTCTAAGGGTTCCACACCCAAATAAGATGAAGAAATCTGGTAAGTCATGAGGGTTTACCTCAGAAAAGAGAGTCTGACAGCATTCTCCCTAAGTTTCTGTATTAACCTTTCCACTTGGCCAAAAGCATTAATCCAGGAACAACAGAATGAATTAACAATTATACAAACTCTGCCCTGGCCCAGAAGGAAGAAGTGTAGGGCAATTTTATCAACCATAACAACTCTGGTCAGTGACTTCAGGCTGACCTGAATGCTTTCCAGGGCCACTTCAGCTAAAAAGTTAGGAACAAATTTTGAAATACCTATTCTAATTGAATGACTTCCCTCAGAGAGATAACTGTCCACAGGGTGCACATAAATAACAAATCAGAAATCACTCTGGGAAGCTTCCCCAAGGAACCAAGGATAGGCTCTCATTTTGGAGAGATCTCCGCAGTCATATGAAGGCTACAAGATCTACTGGTGGTGTTTACTTAACCATTCAAAAGGTGCAAGAGTCCATATTTTTAGGAGGGAGGCAAATTAATGTCTGGTTTCCACGTACGAAATACAGTCCTCAGGGGAGACACAGTGCACCTAGATAGAGTGGGTTGTTTACAATTGTTGGGTCCTTCCAAGTGGGACCTATATCAGTCTGGGAGGCACTGTCAACTTGTGTCCTAACATGGCCTCCCATCCAAGTGGTGGTCCTTAGGGTTCCCAGTTCAATTCCAGCAACTGAGCCTAGTCCTTGTTCTTGAAAGGACTTAATGAAGTTAATCTAAACTGTCCCATTTGTGCAGGCCACCAGTAATCTGCCCTACAGAATCTCTGAGTGAAGGCTATGGTATGGGGGTGGGGTAGGCATCAGGAAGTGTTGACAGGTGTTTTGCATGAAGGTAAAAAAGCTGGGGGCCAACCCCTGGTATTTCCGATAGACCTGTCAGTAAGGTTAAGAAGAATGACAATCAAATAGCTATCAGAGCCCTCTAATGGGGTTTGGCAGACCCAGCAGTCGACTGAATTTAATGTGCCTGCAACAGTTTGGAAGAGCTGTACCAGGCATTTTCCTTCATAAGGAAGGCTTCAAGTTCGGTTCAGAAAAACAAAGAACATTAATGTCTTTCCTTTCCCCGAACTTTCTGGGGTCTAAGGTGATCCCTCCCCAGGCGTCAAGATTGTTGCTTTACCTCCACTGCCACAAAATCATATGTCCCCTTCCAAGTAGCTATAATTTCATCTTCTTTCAATCATCTCCTACTTACACGCAGGCCTTTTATCTGGAAATGTCAGGTGCAAGATAGTCAAGGGAATTTTCATAAAATGTACAGAAACCCATTTATGGTCCCTACTGATCCACATAAGCCACCATAGGGAGGCTCAGCAAGCAGTGTACTCAACCAAGTGGTCATTATCCTTATGATCTAGGACCATGTCAACCCAACAAGAAAACCCAGGTAGCTGAACCAGAATTCAGTTTGAATCCCCTACACCACCTTTTGGCAAGCTGTCACATAGAAGGTATATCAACAGGCTGGCATTGAGTTGCTGCTAGAAGAAATAAAGAAGCATCATGCCCAGAAATGGTCAGGGTAGAATCCTGAATTTTCAAAATAGAGCTACATAACCTCCCACCCCTTCCATTCTGATCGTTACCCAGGAAGTAGCCAAGATGAAATGATCCCTTTCTGGAGATAGCTGCATTCAGTGACCAAACTGGCTTACTGAGGAAGAAGTTATTCCAGCAGTCAACATTTGTCCACATATCAAATGCCTGTGAATGGCAGAGGGCATGAAAGGCCCCTCAAATATCTTGACTATCAGCTCACTAATACAATAAAAATGGTGCAATAAAAAGTGCACCACTGCCAGACTGCAAATGGTCCAGAAAGCTGGAAAGCATAACACAATTAGTTTCAAGGGTCAAAATGGTGTAGCCAGTCAGCTAACTGGACTAAAAACAACAACAACACAACCAGAAAAAGTGTCAACAGCAGTGAGGCACCACTGATACCTCAGAGAGGGAGGTCAAAGGTCCAATTTATTTAATCTGCCAAAACAGGCAGGGGCCACATCCCATGTAATGTAGCTTCTCTCATTATATGGCAAACAGGTCAACTTTTGGCAGGAGTCACAAGTCTGGCATGCAATGGTACCCCCTGCATCAGAAATATAGTCTTTTACTTTACACACTTTATGACAGTTGATATGCTGTCACATCTGATACAATGATGGATCCTGGCAACAATGATGGCTCTGGGCAGTGCAGGCTCAATCAGAAGCCTGATTCCAGGGGGCTTCATCAGAGAAAAGGCCCTTACTGTGGGCATCTACATGAGTGATCCAGACAGTCTGATCAGCAGCTATAATTTGTTTCCATAGTTCACAGCTTCAAAGAAAGCAGTCTTTAATCTGCCAGTCTATAGTTTCCAAGTGGCAGACCAAATAGCTAGGCCATTGGCAACATGCCAAGGGTCAGCAAAAATCCAAGTTCATGAAGGAGAGTACAGGCCAGACCTATAAGAACAGCCTTGAGTTCTGTCCACTGAACACAGCAATTACAGTCATTACCAGTCTGCATAGCTGGTGCAAAGGCTGAACAGCCACAAAAGATGAGCAGACACAATCAGTTTCAGCTTGGCTGAACCACTGGTGAACCAGGACAAGGTTTAGGGAAACCTCAATAAATTGAGGACCTTATTGAGTCAGTGGCTTTGCTTCAGACAGTGAAGTTGGGAAGGAGGGGCCCCAAAGGAGGGGCTGAGCCACAAGACATTCTGTACCCCCATCCTCTTATCTCTCAGACAAACTAGTGAAAGTTCTAACAACTTTGCTTTCCGCCCACAGCAACTGCAAATTACACACATCTGTAAATGTCTGAAAGGAGGCAGAGCCTTCTGCCCAGCCAGGACAAATCTTAGTGCTAGTTGTTACATTGTGAGGAGTCTGAACCTGAGTCTGACTGACAGACTGGTGAAAAAAATTCCCTCTATCAGAGAGGATATTTGAGGGTTGTTGAGAGTTAGCCTCAACCAGAGGAATGTTCAGGCAGCTGTCTTTGAACCTACTTCCTGGTACTCAGTCTGCAACCATCTCCTTAATTCCTCCTCATTAACAGGCAAGAAAGTAGAGAACCACTTAACAATTTTGTCAACATGTTCACTACTAATTCCCATGGACTTCCCTCAAATTATTAACCAGCCCATAAGGCCGTCACCCTTCCTCTTCCAGAAACCTATGTTTCTGTCAACATCCCATCCTTGTTGCCAGAACTATTAAGAGCAGAGAAGGATCTGAGATTTTTACCCTACTTGCAAACTAAGTTAGAGCCTGTCAGTTTCATAGATGCTGGCAGAAGAGCTAGACTCCTGGGTTGGAGACAATGAACTTTACGACTCATGGCAATATCTGTAGTCAGAATATCAGAATTTTCTTGCACAGTTTCCCAGTCCCATTTCCCACAGGGTGACACAAAGTAGGCCAAGTGATACCTGCACACACAGTGGACTGTGTTACAGAAGAGGAACCTAGAGCCTAGAGAACCCAAATCTTTTAAAATAGATACTATGCATGCCTGCCCTTTGCTCCAGAGAGAGACATTACCTCTGTCTTCCAAGGCTGCTCACTATACAAATATCCTTGAAAACATAGTCAGGAGCAAAAAGTCAGTGCCTGTGCTCACAAGACATTACAGAAGTCACGGAGAACTGTATCTCTGGATCCTAAGACAGGGTCACTGCAGAATTTAGATGTTAAGAACCTAGCACAGGGACTTCCCTGGCGGTCCAGTGGTTAAGTCTCCCGTGCTTCCACTGTAGGGGGCACAGGTTCGATCCCTAGTTGGGGAACTAAGATCCTGAATGCCTTGTGGCCAAAAAAAAAAGAAAATTTCTTGAACTGAATAAAATTGAGAATACAACATATCAACTTAAAAAAAAAAAAAGAACCTAGCACAATATCTGGCACATACAAATCAATCAAAAGCTATATGCTAATATTATTATTCCTTCCTCATTAAACCTAAAATAAAAATGCTCAATTGTGTCTCCATCTCACTTTAACTAGATGCCAAAGAATATCACTAAAATTGGCTTAAAAAAAAAGTTCAACCACTACTTTTCCCTTGGGAGAAAGAGAATGGGGAGCCAGGAGGGCACAAGAGACAAAACTTTCCTCTCACTAACACTTTTCAACTTCAGTCATTAAACCAGGTGAACTGCAGAGGGAAAAAAAACAGGTGACTGGAACCTAACTCTAATGCCATTAAGGTACACATAACCTGCAAACTTTTCCACTTTTCTTTACCACAACTTGACATCTCATTCTTTCTATCTCAATTATTCCTCTATAACCACAAATAAGTATAAAGACAGGTACAATTATTCTGTTAATTTTGCTTCTTGCAATTATCTCAAACTTACCTAGAAGTCAATGACTAATGATTTAACATGGTAAGCAATTTTTATTTGAAATTAGAATTTCTGCCTTAAAAAACAGTTTGACAGTGAAAACATAATCAGGAAGAATGGCTAACATGTAGCAATTCAGTAACAGCATTCAAATTTTACAAATATGGCCTCAGGCCGTATATTTTGTCACATTAACTTACTGAGCCCTCTATCAAAGCTAAAACAGAGTGTGGGTGTTTTGTACTTCTCTATAAATGGGTCACCTTGAAGTTATAACCCTCAATTTAATAAACTAGTCTAATTTTTATTCTCTCAGTGACAGATCTTCTTATTCAAAACCATATGTCAGAAAATGGTAGATGCTTAAAAATACATAATTTACAATTCTACTCCATTTACTTGTACCATAACAGCCAATATTCATAATATTTCTTCAAAATATATTCACGGAGCACCTCTTAATATATACTATAGGAACAGTGGTTAAGACCCAAGCAGCTGTTCACTCAAAGAGCTGACAGTAGGGAAAAGAAACATGTTAACTGATTACTGACAATCTGATATAAGACTCAAAAGAGAAATTTCTGAGAATTTCAGAAATTTTTCAGAATTTTTGGAGAAATTCTCTTATTTCTGATATAAAAGAAATATGTACAAGATATATAAGAAGAAATGATTAACACTAACTGGGCACAGAGTACTGATGTTTTATAAACAAAAGGTAGGCAATAATTTTGAACAATAAATAGAAGTTTTCCAAAGGGACACGAAAACTACGGGTTCAAACATATGGAGTCATGAAACAGCATGTTTTATTATGAGCATCAAGTATATACTGAAAAACTCAAATTTTCCTAAGTCAAAAAATGGAAGAGTACTTAAGATCACAAAATCAAACAATCACAGGAATGGATGTAACCTCAAAAATCATCTAGATCAGTTTTTCTCAAGTGTAGTCCTTGGATCTGGCAACATCAGCATAACCTGGGAACCTGGCAGAAATGCAAATTTGCAGGCCCCACCCAAGATCCACTGAATGAAAAATTCTGGGCTCCAGTAATCTGTGATTTAACAAGCCCTCCCACTTATTCTTATGCAAGCTAAAGTCTGAGAACCACTGATTTAGATCAAGGGTTTTCAGAATTACTGAAATTCTTGGGCACATAATTCTTCATTGTCACAAGATGTCTACAGCATTATACAACGTTTAGCAGAACCCCTGGCCTCTACCCACTAAATGCTATTAGCACCCCACAGTTGTGATAGCCAAAAATGTCTCTAGAAATTGTCTAATGTTCTCTGGGGAACAGAAATCATCCAAAGTTGAAAACCACTTATCTAGACCAGGGATCAGTAAACTTTCCTATATGGGGCAGGGTTAATATACTGGGCTTTGCAGGTCATGCAATCAACTATTCAACTCTGCTAATGAGGGCAAAAGTGGCCAGAGACAGTATGTAAATGAACATGAAAGACTGCCTTCCAATAAGATTTGCTGACAAAAAATTTGGTGATTTGGCCCTCAGGATGTAGTTTGCTGACCCCTAAGCTAGATAAATTACCTAAATTATAACTGAATGTCCTGAACCCCACTGCTGCCAAGTGATTATCCAGACTCTATTTGAACACCTAATCTAGTCTAATCTTCTGTGTTCAAGTAGATATGGGTCTAAGCAGATCTACATTTTATAGACTGAATAACTGACACCCAGAAAGGATAAATGACTTGCTCAGAAAACCACAGCCAAAACAAAAAAACAAAGCACAAAAACAAGTGCTCTAGTCTGCCTAAGTGCAATGTTCTAACTGCCTCCTATAGAGAAGTAACCATGTGTACCTGTGAGGCATTCAAATGTTCTAACACTTTGCAGTTACTGAAACCTAGAAAGAAAAGTATTGATTTCAAAAGAAAGTATTGATTTCAGGTGGGCGGGGGACGTAGATAACTTTATCTTAAAAGCTCAAATAGTAAATATTTTAAGCTTGTGGGCCATGAAGTCTGTCTCAACTACTCACCTCTGTCACTGCAGCAAGAGAGCAGTCATAGACAATAGGTAAATGAGTGTGCCAATAAATCTTTATGTATAAAAACAGGCAACCAGCTAACAGGCTACAGTTTCCTGACCCCTGAACTAGAGTCCATAAAACCTGTCTGGCAAACAACAGGCATCAACCGAACCATGCTCAACAAATCTGAAGTCTCTCCATTCCATGGCTTCTGATCACCTGTGAGCTTAGAAGCATGGCACTGAACTGGAATGGCAGTTTAGGAACGATCAGTCCCTCCCTTCCTCCCTCCCACCTTCCCTCCCTCCTTCCCTTCCTGCTGCATGTCTGCTATATGCCAGGCACTGTTAATTTATTTTCTATGTAAGTTTTAACAATTTGGACAAATTTCTAAGTGGTGGGTCTCATTTTCCTCTAGACGTCCAAGCTATTTGACAAATTAAGCTAGAAAATGAACACTCTTATGTACACCTGGAAAAAATCTTTGTTTCAAACCAGGTCATGACCGTGGACAAGTCACTTCCTTTTTCAGGGTCTCAACGCCCACGAAAGGAAAAATGAGAAGCTAGAAATAGATGATCTCTGAAGTCCCCTGCAGAGAACAAGTGCATACTTTAAAACTGTCAACAATGGGGCTTCCCTGGTGGCTCAGTGGTTGAGAGTCCGCCTGCCGATGCAGGGGACGCGGGTTCGTGCCCCGGTCCGGGAGGATCCCGCGTGCCGCGGAGCAGCTGGGCCCGTGGGCCATGGCCGCTGGGCCTGCACGTCCGGAGCCTGTGCTCCACAACTGGAGAGGCCACAGCACTGAGAGGCCCGCATACCGCAAAAAAAAAAAAAAACTGTCAACAATGAAACTAACAGCTAAAATTTATTAAAACACTTTCTATGTCAGATACCTGTTCTAATCACTTTACATTAACCCTTTTTTCATATGGGAAAACTGAAGCAAAGTGGTGTGAAGTAACTGGTCAAAAATCACAAGATGAGTGAATGGCAGAGCTGTGATTTAAATCTAAGTAATCTGACATCAAAGGCCATGCTCTTAACCACTACTAAACTTTAATCTACATGCCAAAACCTTATTTTCCCAATGACCAACAATCCAAACACAAAACAATATGCTTTGTCCCTCTAAAAACGAAGGGGACAGTGAAGAAAGGAAAGAAAGAATACTAACAAGACTACTTTCTGCCATAGTACTCAATCTCCTACCCAAGGTAACCTCCCAGGAAATAAAGATGATGTTCCATGAATACTTAGTTTGGTCCCTCATCCACAACATCACCAAGGATACCTATCTGTCTGGATCGATACCATTTCTACTCGCAGTCTGGTATCCTCTTTTGTAGAAAATATCTCTTTGCGTCAAACTAAAAAAGAATGAAGAGTGATTCACAACTTCATTTAGAAGGAAAAAATGTAATGTAATGAAAGGGCAGAAATTACCTACAAGTAACTTACCAGTAGTGTCATGGAAGAGTCCATGCTTCAAAGAGGAGTTGATAGGCAAAGGAAAACTCACTACATCCCATAGTGATAGTCCAATATATGTAAATGTACAAAGCAATTTAGGCAGCAAAGGTATTACTAGCTGGAAAGACCAGGAGTAGAAAAGAAAGCCACAATTGTGTCATCCAGGATATACAACTGAAAGTAACATCAAAATCAGTGCCAAACTAGAGAAGAAATAAAGGTACTCTTAATATGTGACCAATGGAACTAGATTCAGAACGAATACTTTTTTAGAAAGGCAGATAAGTTTTGTTTATGATAAAGTCTGACAGAAAATATTACTACTAGTGAAAGTTATTTTTTCTTCACTTGAGTAGAGCTATGATCTATGTATCTATATTATCAGTAACAAAGAAACATAAATAGAAAAACATGAGACCCACATGTAACACTAACGTAATGGGTACACCACTCATTTTGTTCTCAAAGGAAAAATTATAAGTAAAAAAAAGTATCTTAGAGGAAAAAGAATTTACCATGGCATTAACTGAAAGGTTAAAGGGGTGGGGGAGGGAGAAGACTCATTTTTTTGTTCATCTAGACCCAAAGTAAGAGGTAACTAATTACTGAAATTATTAAATAGCAACCACAATTTTGTTTGGATAACTGTTTTCACATCTGTAAGCAAATCGAATACAGTCTCAAAAGTTTGTTTGATCAAATGATTTTTGCTCTATACCTCAACCTTAATGGATTATACAATTACAAAAAGGAAAAGATTTGGAACTTGCACCTGAATGCATCTGTTATAAAAAAAACTTTAAGGAAGGAGAAAAAAAAATAACCTCTCTTGATTCATCAGTGCCTGCCTGTTTTTTAAACCCAGGAAATTCCTTTACACCCCCTCCTGGTTCTGGTCAGCCAAAACTGTAGGTGTACTAGTCTAGTCATTCCTTTACCAGTAATATACTATGCTAACACTATTTACATTTATAACTGATTTTTGTTGGACTATTCCAAGTTCTAAACTCATTTGTTCAGAGTGGAATTTACAAATTAATTAAACACTACACTGTCATTCTCTCCATTCAAACTTTTGGTGGTGCAGCCACTATGGAAAACAGTATGGCGGTTCCTAAAAAAATTAAAAATAGAAATACCTTATGATTCAACAATTCTACTTCTGGGTATATACCCCAAAGAACTGAAAACAGGGACTTAAAGAGATATTTGTACATCCATGTACAGCATTAATGATTCATGATAGCCAAAACGTAGGGAAAAAGTGTCCACTGTCAGATGAACAGATCAACAAAATATGGTAAATACATAAAATGAAATATTATTCAGCCTTAAAAAGGAAGGAAATTCTGACACATGCTACAAAATTGGGGCCATTATTCTAACTGAAATAAGCCAGTCACAAAAGAACACATACTGTATGACTCCACTTATTAGAGGTACCTAGAGCATTCACATTCACAGAGAAAGAATGGTGGTTGCCAGGGGCTGGGGAGAAGGAAGAATGGGAAGTTACTGTTTAATGGGTAGAGAGTTACAGTTTTGCAAGATAAAAAGAGTTCTGAAGATGGTTGGTGGTGATGACTGCACAGCAATGTGAATGTACTTAATGTCACTGAACTGGACACGTATTGATAAAAATGGTTAAGATGGCACATTTTATGTTATTGTGTATTTCACCACAATTTAAATTTTTTTCCTACTGGCAGCTGTTCTTACTTGGGGGAAAAAATCTTTTAGAGGACAATTTGGAATATATTTGCTTTGTAATTAGTTCACTCACCTACAAAGTCTCAAATCTATCCCATTAAGTCGTCTGAGCTGAAATCTTCCATCCACTACTTACCTCATTACAAGAAACCAGGCAATTTATTTTTTAAATTATAGCTCAAGACTTGGAATGTAGATGCTTGGATGATACTGGCTTCTTCTATAACTGGTCAAATCAATTTCCCTACCCGAAAGTGAAAATAGTAAAATTATGTTCTATTTACCTCATATGATTGTTAGCCACTCCGCCACTGATTTCAACAGAAGTCCTTTGTTTATTGAGTTGAAATAGTTAGAGAATACAAAATCCTTCTCAAAAACTTTCCCATATTTAGACATTGTATTTTCCAGCAATAATCAAAATCTTAAACTTATTTATTTTTAAAATCTAGTCACATTTAAAAATCATGTCGCTTTCTACAAGAGCAGCACTGAGCTCTCAAAACTATTATTAATTTTCACAATCATATGAAATAAACAGAACATAATTTTACTATGCTCACTTTTGGCTGGGGAAATTGATTTGCCCAGTTATAGAAGAAGCCAGTATCATCCAAGCATCTACATTCCAAGTCTTGAGCTATAATTTTCAAAATAAATTGCCTGGTTTCTGATAACTGGATAAATGCTAATTTTTTAAAGTCAATTCTACAAAACTTTTACATAGTATTTTTTAAAAGTAAGAAAAATCCTTTTTTTTAATTTTTATTTCATATTGGAGTATAGTTGAGTTACAATGTTGTGCTAGTTTCAGGTGTACAGCAAAGTGAAGAATAATCCATTTTAAAACCAAGTCCACAAGAATAAACTCATCTGGAATCATCATTTGTAAGAGGAATACAAGGTTCCTAAAATACACAAAAGGCTAATGTGCTTGTGCATAGTTTTCTAAATAACTTTTATTCTACCAGTAATGTTCTCCTGCCTATTTGACAATATGCAATTAACTCTCACCATTTGGAAAACAATTGTTCGCTGCAGATGCCATAAGCTTTTTCCAATTTGTAAACAATTGTTCACAGCATTGCCATTGGTTTGAAAAAAAAAACTTATTAGAATGTTTTCACACAATCAAAATAAAATCCCAAATGCTTGTCAGAAAATCTTACTTTGCCTCTGAATGCAGGAATCCTAAATTTCCAGACTGGCCGATAAAGCTAAGCATAATAATTGTCACAAATAGGAACTTCCCCAACAGTCCAGTGGTTAAGACTCTGCGCTTCCACTGCAGGGGGCACGGGTTGGATCCCAGGTCGGGGATCTAAGATCCCATATGACACGCAGCATGGCCAAAAAATAATAATAATAATTGTCACAAATAATAAGAGAGCAAACAGCTACAAGTTATTAGAGGAAGTCAAAAGTTTGGTAAATCAAAACAAAGTTACAGTTACCTTAAAGCTTTTAATGAGGTAAACTATACTTTTTGTTGCTTAAAGCCATTCCTACTAGAGCAGAACAATTTTACAAAAGGATAAAATCATTCCTAGACATATAGAGTCCTTTATCACACAACTACATTCCACATTAGATAAAAGACTAACTTGGAGAATGAAAAAAAAGGTGAAAGAATTAGGCAGAAAATCTCAGGCCAATCCTAATCCTACAAAGCACCAAAATCTTGTGGTCAACTTTTATTTTCAGAACTTCCTTCTGTTTGAGTTTGAAAGTTACAGTATAATCAAATGCAGATATATGCATATTCCTAATGTAGCAGATATGACTTGAATAATTAAATGAGCAAACTCTGGAAATGGCCATCAGAATATTTAGTTGTAAAAATAAGTAACTTTAAAAATTAGAGAAAGACAAAAGCCCAACAAAATATCAGTAAGGAAAAATATTGCCTACTATGCTAGCGTTAGACCATGTGCAATGATGGCAGTGTTAAAGGAGGGAAACGTCTGCCTATACAGAACTATAGCTTCTAAGTTAATGCCAAAATAAATGGTTAAAAATATCTCACTACAATATTTTCTTCCAACATCAAAAGGCAAAAGTGGTGTTTACAGGGTATTAGTTCTAACTCCAACTCTTTCATGAAGCATACAGCTCTACTTTCAAAGGTCCTCCCTAAAATACTTATATGCCAGTGTCACTACAGTTGAGTCAGTAAGAAAAATCTTTGCTCATCCTTAAAATTTCTCCTGGAGAAAGGACACCAACCAAGTAGTTCAAATCTGTAGAGGAAGGGAATCCACAAATATGAATTGGTAATTTATTAAGCTTGTGAACTCACTGCAAAGATACATTGATATATACAGTCTATTTGCCTCCTCCTCTTCCTACACCCCAAAGACTCCAATAAGGCATCACTCTCAAATGTTTATTTCTCCCTCAAAACCAGCACAATGTCCCGCTACCCTCACCACCTCCTCACCATCATTCTTTTTTACTCTCCCCTTAATACACCACACCCACACTCCATACAGCACACTCTCCTCACAAATCCAAAACTCCTCACCTAAAGCACCTCATACTTAAAAGCCCCACACTTATCCTCGAATTCTACACATTACCTATAATACAGGAAACAATACAATCCACACACAAAACAACCCGACAGAACACCCACTCACTCGACAAATACCATTCAAGCCGTACATAAGCCATTCTACACACCCCCAACATAACATAGTCCCCCACAGTTCACAACACACACACACACACACACACACACCCCACACACTCACACACACCTCAAGTCAGGTACCGTATAAAAACTCAAACCACACAGCACAGCAGTGCTCAAACAAACGCTGGGAAGAGGCCACCCTTTGGGCACCAGGAACCCACGAGGTTGGAGGTGAGAGGGTAACTGGGCCCGATACTTCACCTGAAAATCTGCCAGGATCATCTCTCGGTCCATGTTGGACGCCATGGCGGCCGCCGAGTTCCGCGGCTCCGGGAGCGAAGCGTGCACCCGGGAGGGAGACTGCGCCTCCTGCGGCCGTCTCCGCTGCCGCCGCCGTCGCCGCCGGGCGCCGAAGGGCTGGCGGGCGAGCCGGCGGGCGGGCCGGCGGGCCGGCGGGCGGGGCAGCGCGGGAGGCTAGGCGCTCATGCACTCGGTAACCTTCAGGCGCCTGGGCCGCTTGCCTGCGCCCCGCGGAGCCCCAGCCGCAGCCGCCTCAACAGGGAGGTTGGTAGTGATGTGGGTTCGGTCTTACTGTCGCCGGCCAGGATGAGGGCTGGTTGCGACAGCACGCAGCCGGCTCCCTTCAACGGCGACAAGACCGGCGGGGGCGGGGAAAGCGAGCGAAAAAGCAGGCGGGCGAACCCCACGGCCGCCTCCGCCTCCTCCGCTTCCTCCCTGGCCGCCGCCTCCGCCCCTGGTTGGCCAGCGCCGAGGCTGTCGCACATTTTGCCTGTCATCGAGGTCGCAAAGCGCCGCTTTGCGGCTACCACGTGACTGCCCTCCTGCCAGGCGCTGGGCGCGCGACTACCGGGCGGAGGTCCGCGCGCCGCCGGCGGGGACGCCAACCTGCAACTGCGGCAGCTTGGAGTCCCGCAACAGGTTATTCCGGTTTGAATTAAGCAAAGGCCTCGGGGTACCGCCTCCCCGTGGCTGGGGCGGGGATTAGATTCTGCTCCTTACGTGGTTATATAGTAACACACATACACGTCAAGCCTCACAAACCAACTCAGCATACCGTCACATCCCGTCTAATAAACAACATTTCATAAATGTACATTTTCTCTGTTTCACCAAAATACAACTTCACATAGCCTTTTATGCTTAACCTGTCAAAGCCCACTTGCACACTGTCACACTCGATCCCAAGCCCTGACGCTTGCATCCTCAGACATTCAGTAACAAGGAATGGCAAGCAACCAGATTCCCACGGTAGTCATGGGGCAGACATGGAAGCTGAGAAAGGTGAGAATATCGATCCCGAGAAAAAGATGATCAGGCTTTGAGCCAAGAATAGTCGAAGACTATGTACAGTGAAGTGTGATAGTTTGTCATTCCCGCTGGAGGAAGAGTGACAGTAGAATATGTACAACTTTGACTTGGGAAAATATCACCTTCTGGACTGAAATAGAGCATGAACTTGCGGTGGAAAGTATGTAAAATCCTGAAAGTGTGAAGTAAGTTTGCTGATTTTGTGCTGTAGAGTTAAAACAGAAACTAGTGAAATCACCATGTAGAATCTTTGTATTCCCTGAACAAAAAGAGCACTATGGTGTTCTAAAGATCTAGGTTTATTCTGCTTTTTTTTTCTTGAGACGAAAATATTCTGGCCTACAACTCTCATGTAATAGTCTGTATTTAGACCAGAATGAGGTAGATAAAGAACAGAACCATCCATAGTCACATGAATTGAAGGGTTTCTTGGTTAATTGCCACCCCCAAGGAAGTAATTCCAAAATATAGCACGAATATGAATTAAGAGGTAAAACAGAGTACCAGCAATTTAAGTGTGGCAATTCACTTGCCCCATTCATATATGTCATTCTCAGCACAAGGCAGGTGGATGATTGTCTCTAGTTACATGGCCAGGATTAATGCAGCCCTGCAAAGTTGAGATTTTTCTCTGTGATGACATGTGTGTATATCTCGGAGCCCATCCAAATCCAGTACTGCTCCCCTTCTCCCTCCCTCCTCTCCATCTGGAAATTAAAAGAATGTGGTAATACAGAAAGAGGGGAAGAATACACTAGACATTCAGGCATATTGTTTCTAGTACTGCTTTCCCAACTAATTAGCTGGGGGAACTTGGATGGGTCACTTAGACTCTCTTGACTTCAGCTTCTGACATGACTATTTCAGGTGATGAGAAAACAATTATGAAAATGCATGGAAGCATAAAATATTTTTACAAAACAAGCATAGATTTCATAGTCAGCATTACTAGGCTTGAGTTCTAGTTCTGCCGCTTGACAAAAACAGACAAAAGACTTCTCTGACTCTAGATTTCTTTACTTCTAAAATGGGGCTTATAAAACTTATTTCACAGAGTGATTGTGATTATTGAGTGATACAATGCTTGTGAAAACTTTTCAAAACCTTAAACCATATTAGGTGCTATTACTTTGTATACCAGTTCCTAAATGCTTTTCTCAGGATCACCTCTTTCATAATATTTAAGCCAACAAGGATTCTTCTCCTTTCTAATCACTGCTGTACTATCTTTACAACACAGTTTAATACTCTGATAAATTCTGTAATTTTTTTCTCTAATTGTTTCATCTCTGCATGTTTTAATCTCTGCTCAAAGGTTGTAAGTTCTTTGAGATTATCAGCCATTTCATTCCATGTGTTTTTATATTCACAATAGTTCATAAATAGCAAACTCTTGGGTACATAACAACCAATGCCTTTGAATTTATTTTTATTGGATGTCTAGTAGGTACAGGTACTTCACACACCTTATATCATTTAATTTTTACAACAACCATTTTACAGAATAAAAAACTGCTCTGATAGGCTACGAATGTGCCCAAAGTCATGCTATACAGGGACAGACCTAGTATTCAAGGCTAGGTCAAAACTAGTGCTCTTTCCACTCACCCTGTTGCCTCCCTGCATTTTACCCTCCATAGTGTATAATTCCTGAAGAGACTGATTCTTCCCTATGATGTAACTATTCATGGTTGGATACCCAGAATCCAGAGTAACTTTCCACTACAGAGAAAGGAATGAAAGAAAAATAAATACTGAATTAAGAGAAAATTCGGGACTTCCCTGGCTGTCCAGTGATTAAGAATCTGCCTTCCAATGCAGGGGACGCAGGTTTGATCCCTGGTTGGGGAGCTAAGATCCCACATGCCTTGTGGCCAAAAAACCAAAACATAAAACAGAAGCAGTATTTTAAGAAATTCAATAACGACTTTAAAAGTGGTCCACATCAAAAACATCTTTAAAAAAAAAAGAGAAAATTCATTTCCCCAGAATTCCTTCCTTAAAGGAAACAATTTCATTCCAGTGTCAAAAACTGAGAAAATAAAAATATAGAGATTCTCTGTCCATAAGCATGAGCAAAGAAAAATAATTTTAATCTATCCATTCTCATAGTTGTTTTACTGCATTAACTCATGGAGCTCAGTCTAATTCAAATATAGATCTTTTTCTAGAATCTCCATGTTCTTTGATCTTACCATTCTTCTTTTAAAAGGAATTTTATTTCATATTTTTTCAAATATATATAATAAAGTTTACTTGTAGTTATTTTGCTAAATTTTTATTTGAAATAATTTTAGATTTATATAATAGTTGCAAACATAGTACAGAATGCTCCTATTTACCTTTTTCCAGCTTCCTCTGTTACCATCTTGCATGACCATGGTACTGATATCAAAACTAAGAAATTAACACTGGCATTAATACTATTAATTATGTTCTAGAGACTTATTTGGATTTTTATATTAATGTACTTTTTCTGTTCCAGGGTCCAAACCAGCATACCACATTACATTTAGTGGTCATGTTTCCTTAGCCTCTTCCAATCTGTGACAGTTGCTTGGTCTTGACTTTTTAAGACTAATGGTCAGGAACTTTATAGAATGTCTCTCAGTTTGGGTTTGTCTAATGTTTTCTCAGAATTATGCTGAGCTTATGGATTCAGGGGAAGGATTCCACAAAGGTGATGTGTCCTCATCACATCATATCAGGGACACATGATATCAACATAACTCATTATTGGGGGTGTTAACCTTGATCCCTTAAGTTAATCAAGCTTTTTAACAATGCTACTCAATTACAATCTAATTCCTGAGATTAATGCTACTACAGTGAGATCCACACTTAAGTAACCCAAAATATATTTCATATAATGATTTAATGTTTGTTAGGACACTAGTGCCTGATCCTGGACTCTTTTTTTTTTTTTTTTTTAGCTTATGGTTACAATTTATTACAGGAAAAGGGGAAGGGATACAGGCCAAAACCAGCCAATGGAAGAAGCACATAGGGAAAAGTCTGGGAGAGTTCCAAACCCAAAGCTTCCAGTGAACTGGACTCTCAAGTAATGGAAAAGGCCTAACATTTGGGGATGAATTCTGAGTTCAAATCCTATATCCACTACTTATTGGCCTTAGTCACATTCTCTATAAGCCTCAATTCCTTCACCTGAAAAATGGGGATAGTTATCATATTTACCTCCCAGAGTTGTAAAGATTAAATAATGTGTGCATGATGTTATAACCAGGAAAAACTATATAAGTATTAATTGTTGCTATTATGTTTAAACTTTTGAGTTGCTTACTGGGCATTTTTTTTCTTACTTTACAAAAAGACTTTTCATAAGTGGTGTGAGAACCCATATGAAAAAGCCTGCTGAATTTCAGAAATAAAATGCCAAAGCCACAATAATGAAATGATAAAAAGGCCCCTTGAGGGTACCAGTCTGTTTTCTACCTCTCTTGGATCTATAAATATAACAAAAGGAAGACTTTGGGACTATGTAAAGAAATTGTAAATACAATATACACATATCCATAAGTTAATCATTCTGAAACTATGCATACTTAAGTCAATGAGGGGAAAAGCACAAAATAATTTGACTGTAGTATTTCTATAAAGCCTTTAAAATGAGTATAAACTGCTGAAAAAATTTCCATGACTGTTAGTATTTTATATCCAACTAAAAGGCTCTATTTCAGTGTTTGAGAGATATATCATTACTGTGTTAAAAGACAAACTACTACTTTCAAAATAACAGATGCTTAACTGTCAATCTTTTTTGTACACCATGTTAGAATGTAAGCTTATTGAGGGCAAACATACTCACCTTTGACTTCAGTGAACTAGCCCTCAATATGAGATTTTCATTGCAGGTCTTTTGTAGTGCTTACTTACGCTTTCTGAACTAAGATTGTAATCTCTATGCTGTCAGTTCTGGGTTATACAATAAGCAAACGAAGTATATGCTTCAGGACACCAGCTAAGCCAGAGTAAAAAACAAACAAACTTTCTTAAAGAATTTAATATTTCAGCAAAAGCATTGAAGTAGTCAACATGGGAAAAATGAGAACTTTGTTGGACTCCTTTACACATATTTTTTGGTTTTGTAGTATTTTTATTTACATATGAGGTGAGTTGCTGGGACATCAAAATCTTTTCAATGCTTAAGAGCTCCAAAACTATTAATCCAGCTCTGTATGCATCTTAAATTACCATAAGTTTTATTTATCGTTATTCAGCAAAAAGAATTTTATTTCATGAAAATTATAACACATGTATACCTATACTTTACATGAGTACAATATTCTTCCTTATTACAATGTCTTCTCTTAGCAAGAAACCATAATAAATGCTAGAAAGCAACTCTCATAAGTTGGACTAATGCCAGTTATCTCTTAACAGCCAACAGTGCTACTATATCATCACACCCTCCAGCTGTACTGAAAGATTACATACTAATTTCCCAGAATAATCAAAGGTAAATTATATTATTTATGGTATTTACTGGTATATATGGAATCCTAAATGTTCTATTTGAAATGTCTAAATATATGTAAGAAACGAGAGGAGTTAATTTCTTCTGTTGTAGTTCATGTTTGATTCACATTTCAAGTTTAGTTACCTAAGAAAAGAGCTCTGGTTATTTTCCTCTCAACAATTCAGTTAAAGGAAACACTGCAGGATTCTTTGCAGTTTCAACTCTCTCTCTACCTACCAGGCAATCTGATGCTAGATGATTATCCCAATGTTGTTGGTGTGTTTCGTTGCTAATACTCCCAGTGTACTTCAAGGAGCTGGGTATAGATGTTGCTTGAGGACATGCTTGCTAGAGGTCGGTAATAATTAGACCACCTGTCATTTTTTGCTTGGTTTCATTTTGACCACTGGGTGCATCCTGCAACCGTGTTGGATATTTTTAAGTGCAAAGAATATAGAAAACAGTAATTAATTAATCTTACATAGCTAAAAGAGGAAGTTAAAAGTACAGAGAACTGGTGTCTCAGATGATTGAAATAAACGATTAGGAAGGTACTATTCCTTTACATTTAGACGCCCCCTCCCCCCAAAACAAGTCCCATCTAAGTAGTCAGAGAGAACTTTGACAAGAAAGAAATGGCCTTGTTAGAAAATCCTTCCCAAGACTTTTTTTTTTTGCTTTAAAGTTAATTGCTTTTCTCCCTTTCCCCAAAGAAATGGAATATTTCAGTTTCAAGTCCCTGTAACATTAAGGCTTCAGAGTTCGTCGTAATTTCTTACCTATACCATGCCTTTAGTTTTCGTAAAAATCAGTCTATAAAAGACTTTTGCTTTTCCTGAGCACTGGTTTTGCTGTCAGTCAGGTCTCTCCCTCCACCCCCGCGGCCACCTCTGCCCACCGCGGCCCTGGGCGTTGAGCTAGCAGGTGCGAGGCCGAAGCTCTGCACTGAGAAAAGGAGGCCGAGTTTACACAGCGCGCGCCCCAGAGGAAGAGGCGGCAGCCGTAGGCCTGGCCGCCCGAACTTCGAGAGCCTAGCGGGGGAGCGCGGAGGCGGGCCGGGCTGCCCGGCCAGGGCCGGGGAAAGACTCGCTTCGCGCCAGCCTCCTCTCCGCCTTCCAGCAGTCTGCGCCGCCGAGCCTCCAAGGCCCTGCGGCTCTCCGCAGCCTTAATTAACAAGCCTCTTTCCTCCACCTCCGCCCCCGCCGGCCTCGGGGCAGCCCGGGGCTTCACATCGCAGACTCCATTCCGCCCGCCAGCCGGAGGGGCCGAACCCGGCTCCCCGGGTCCGAAAAAGCCGCTCCGGCTGGGGCCTGGCCGCTGGGCTGGCGGGTGGGAGCCAGCGCAGGAGACGGAGGGAGGAAAGTGGAGAGCGAGGAGGCGGGAGAAAGGGCGCGGGGCGGGGGGCGGGGCGAGCCCGGCAGAGTGCTTGAGCGCCACCAGGGCGGAGGGCGGGGCGTGGGCGGTGCCCAACCTTCCCGCTCCCGCGGCGCTGCAACTCAGCCGAGCCTCCTTAAAACTCTGCCGTTAAAATGGGGGCGGGTTTTTCAACTCAAAAAGCGCTCAATTTTTTTCTTTTCAAAAAAAGCTGATGAGGTCGGAAAAAAGGGAGAAGAAACCGGCACCGTCTCTGCAGCGGCAACAGAAGAAGCAATTGTTTGAGCTTAAAAAGAAGCGAGGGAGGGAGGGAAGGAAAAGACCAGAAAGGGGCACGACGCACAAGTGTCTGTAGGGGTGAAGGGAGCAGGGACCGGCGATTTGGGGGGGACCAGCTACAAAAGAAACTGTCACTGGGAGCGCTGCGGCTCGGGAGGAAGCGGTGCTACCCAGCTCGGCTCCAGGGCACAGCTGGCTGGCGGCCGCTGCCCTATCGGCTGCACAGGCTGGGGGCACAGGCCAGGGGACCGCGAGAGGTTGGCGAAGTGGCACCCGGCGCCGAAGCCGCTGGGCTCTCGCCAAGAGCGGCGGGACTGGCTGCGCCCTGGAATTGTGGCGACTCCCGATACTCAGAGCTTGGCCTGTGACTTCCCAGGACCCTCCCGATCTCCGGAGGCCCTCAGAAAACCGGGAAAGGAAGGAAAAGAGGCGGCGGCAGCTCAATGAGCTTCTACATTAGGAAGTCTGAACTGGCTCGGTCGTAGGCGGGAAGTTACCGGTGGGCTGCCCTGTGCAGCCGCGATGCTGCAGCGCGCTGCTTCAGCAGCCCGGGCCCCATAGACACTTCCCGCATCGCTCTCCCCCTTCCTCACGCTGCTGGGAGTCCCAGGACCCGGTGGGGCCGGCATGACCGGCTTGCCGGGGGCCCGCCGCGCGCCCGGCAGTCTCCGGAGACGCGCGCCGAGCCTGGCTCCCACGGCCTCTGAGGCTCGGTGGGGCTGCGGTAGCCCGGCTGGCGGGCTCCGGAGCCCTCCCGCGCGGCGTTAGCCCGCAGCTCGGCCTGAACGCGAATTAAGGCTCCTCCGGAGAATCCAAGGCCACCGAGGAGTCGTTACGACCTGTAACTTGAGGGCCACGGAACTGCTACTCTCATTTGCTTTTGGCGATCATCTTTAAACCCCGGAGCACCTCAGCATCCAGCCACCGCGGCGCTCTCCCTGCCGCGGAGGACTCAGGACTACCCCTTCGGCGAGACGGATGGAGACCGAGCCCCTTCGAGGACCTGCCCCTGCGGTACTGGCTCGCGCGGCTCAAGTCACCACCGTGAACAAGGGTGGGTTGATGCCTTTTCTTCCCCCCCAAATGTCTCTTTTTTCGCGGTATTTTCTGCCCTGATCTAGTGCCTTAAATCTCCGCACACATTCCTCACGGAGATCTGTAGTGTAGGTACGTGCCAGCTCTGCCTATATTTTACGTCCAGAGTAATTTACCAGAAATATATGTGTGCCTGTATATCTCTCAGTTTAATCACCAGAATTCTTCATAGGGGTTAAGCTAAAAAGCGAGGAGCGGAGCCCCTCTCCAATGGCTCAGTTTTGCTGAATAATCACGTGTGAATCGAGGGGCGGGCTTTTGGCAGGCAGATCTTACTAGTATTTACTACCAAGCTCTACTCCAGATTAACCATCCCAGTCCTTCTGTCAGTCTCCGATGCCATCATGCAGCCTGGTTAGGAGCGAAGGAAAGGGGAAAAAGAAAAACAACTAATTCATCTTTTCCCGATCGTCAGGACCCTAAAGAATGGCCGAGCCTTGGGGGAACGAGTTGGCGTCCGCAGCTGCCAGGGGGGACCTAGAGCAACTTACTAGTTTGTTGCAAAATAATGTAAACGTCAATGCACAAAATGGATTTGGAAGGACTGCGCTGCAGGTTGGTATCCAGAGAGGTGGGGAAAACAGGTCAACAATGTTGCCTACGTGACCCGGGTTTCTAGAATAATAGCTTTTAAGCTTTCAGGGGTACAAAATTTAACTGTTTTAAAAACTAGTTGGTTGCCATATTTTATATCTTTAAGTGGATCCAACTCCCCAAAATGACGTACTTTGAACAAACTCGTCAAATCCAATAACATCCTCGATATCAAGTGGGTTCCAGGTTTGGTATTAATTTTTGGAATGTTTTTGTGACGGTGGGGATTCTGTAGCAGTCGTAGCAGCGCTGAGTTTTTTGGTTTTTCTTTTTTTTAGACAGCTCTGTAAACACGTTATTATGATTATTATTTGAAGTAAATACACTGCTATTAGTGGTTTCCGTACTTTGCTCCAATAATTGACTTTAACGTTAATTTTCTTGACTACTGGCAAGGGTGTTTTTTCTTCAAATGCTTCAGGTTTTGACTAACGACCTTTCCTCGTTTGGAATGGGTGGCCTGGGCACGGGCACAGGATGTACATTTCACAGTTAATGTAATACCATCCACCCATTCAGGATCGAGGAGGAATAAAAAGTTGAATTTTCTAATCAGAGCTCAGTTTATAGTGTTTTTGTCTCTGCGGTCATACCCTGGTATGTTCTAATTTTTAGTAATTAGATTTACAAGCAACAAATGAAACACGTCCAGCTGCCAAGTATTGTACCTGATAATTTTTTTTCCTCCTCTGAACGTTATCATGTAACTTAGTTGAAAGGCTCAGAAACAGAAAAATGGCAAAGTAGTCTCAAACAGTTGCTTTATCTGAGTTCTGATGATATTCTTATAAGCTATGCGTATTTGAAATGCAACACTTAAAGCTGTTTTTGAAAATCCACTGGGGAGAGGGTTTTTAGAGTGCTTTGTTTTAATTGCAAGAATTAGAAATTTAAGTGGCAGGAGATGTACTATTGACAGATGAAGTCCATACAGCCTGTATATTTTAAATCAGAATACACTGACCTTGCAAAAATTTCAGTATTAAGGAAGCTTATAGATACTAAATTATCTTGTTATTTCAGGTAGATTAAGTGGGGAAAGGATTTTTTTTCTTTTTCCACCTAGTAGTTTTTAACAGGTTTTGTGATGATAGCAATGCCACAAATTTAATATATTGAAAAGTTTCCTATTGAACATTCAAAATATTATATAAATATCACAAAGAATGAGCCACTTAACCCTGTAAGAATAGGATCTTGCAGGACTTTTGACGAGCAGGAAGACTGGGAGATTAATACCGCAAAAAAAAAGTTTTGACAAACATTTTTAAAACAACTCTGCAGTCTCGTTTATATTAAACATACTTATCAAGATATTAACACCCATTTATTGTGGCTTAGTCCTAGTACATATAATGAAACACACACAAACAGGAGTCTCAAGGCTTATTTTCAGTATGTGTAATCCTGACTCTGAAGTTGTGTCATAACTCAAGAAAGAACTTTCTTTCAAAACAATTTCCAGCATTACTATTATTTTTGGTGAAATATGGCAAATTTTCTCCTACAATTATGTTTATTAACCCAATTACAAAAGATTTTTCCCCCTTCCTAGTGTAAGCCTCTCAATCAGGATATCAAAGGCCTTAATCATACATTTGCTTTACAAAGATCCAAGGTGTCTCTCTCTTATTTTTCCCAGTTCAGGTCCTTAGATGTGACTAAATATTTAGAGGCAGTTGTGGTAAAAATTAGATTGTGTTAATTTTTCATAACCAAAAAGTATTTCATTGAAGTTCTTGAAAAATAAATTATGTATCATTTTTAACCACTGCCCCAAAGGAAGGGCTAAACGTCAACAGGGTTTTATCAACAGGGAAGCTTAACATCTTGGCCATCTATAGAGTTTGCATTTATAAAATATTATTCATTCTAAATATATTTCATCATGCTACTTAATTTGTGATTTTTTTAAACAAACATTCTAAAGAGATAGATCAGCTTTGTATGTATTTTACAGTGTATATTTAATTTCACAAACATTTGAGTGCCTACTGTGTAATGTATTATAAATTTAGGTTATTATGAATATACCTAAATATAAATTAAAACAAAATGCTGAAATATTCTTGCATGTTAATGAGACTATATTTTTCACGATTAAATTATATGTATTGTACAACTGATTGCTGCTCCACAAAATATTTTATGAGAGCCTAATAGTGATTTCTTATTAGCGTGAAATATATTTAAACACCAGTAGATAAGTCTTTGTCATGTGAATTATTTGTATGTTGATAGCAAATTTTAATAGCAAATTCTGGCTTTTAAAATACTGGCAGTTTACAAATAGCTATTCCTAAATGCCTGATAATAACTGCAAAAGGAAATAAGATGGATCACCAGTTGATTAACAAATGGGCTGAAACCACAAGACAAAGCTGTCTGTGTCCCAAAATACACATTTAATATCTTATTTTCTCTTCTTTTGCTCACTTGAAAATTAGGAGACTAGTTAGAACTTTAGGAAACAGTAAGTAATATAGTAGGATGACTGTTTCATTCTTTTCAAGAACAGTTTCCATACAGTCATTTCCTATCTAATATAACACATATCATGAACTTAGTTTTAGATAAATACATTGGCAATGTAGAACACTGTTGCTTTTTTTTCACTTTAATAATCAGTAACATTTTTAAATTTCAAGTGAAGGATTCTAAGCACTAAACACACCTAATATCCCATATGAAATAATTGCAAAGAAAAAGAACTATTTTAAAAATACTTGGAAACTTGGGGCTGTATCTATTTGGAGAGAACTTGTGAAAATTAATAATTTAAGAAAATACCAGGTTTGGATTTTTAGGAGATCATTTTCACACTTATAAAATCAGACTAGATGGAGTCTGATGTGTGGAAACACTTCTTCGAGGATTTAAAGAAACTCACTCTCCTTATTTCTTTTCAGCTGTTTAGAAAATAAAATTTACCCACATTTTATTTTACAGAATTAACACCCCAGGCACATCTTATGAGAATGAACAAGCAAACAGAAGGAGACTTACTTAAATCTCAAGTTCCACTTCTTTTATTTTAATAAATTCATGAAATTACACAACTCTTTATGGGAGATAGAGAACCAAGTTGTCAGTGAATTTTATATAAGTCGGACTCATTCTATTTTATTAATCAATTTATCCTACTTTTGGGCCCCTTTAAGATATTCCATCATAGAAGCTCAATTTTTAGAAGTTTTCTTCTACTTTTACCTAATAGTACTCATTTCCTGAAACTGAGTCCTTCAAACCCGATTATATGAGTCTTCCCCAAGCACTCCTTCATCAAAAATAGTTACATACATAAAAAGAAATGGATATTTTAAAATATTCTTGTAGTAGGAGCACTTGAAGGATTCTACCGTTTTTTCTTCTTTTCTAGGTTATGAAACTTGGAAATCCCGAGATTGCCAGGAGACTACTACTTAGAGGTGCTAATCCCGATTTGAAAGACCGAACTGGTTTCGCTGTCATTCACGATGCAGCCAGAGCAGGTTTCCTGGACACTTTACAGACTTTGCTGGAGTTTCAAGCTGATGTTAACATCGAGGATAATGAAGGGAACCTGCCCTTGCACTTGGCTGCCAAAGAAGGCCACCTCCCCGTGGTGGAGTTCCTTGTGAAGCACACGGCCTGCAAAGTGGGGCATCGAAACCATCAGGGGGACACCGCCTGCGACTTGGCCAGGCTCTACCGGAGAAACGAGGTCGTTAGCCTGATGGAGGGAAACCGGGCGGAGGGAGCTGCGAATCTGCAATGAATGTGGGGAGGGCTCTCCCACACTGCCTTCTATTTTGTCAGTTAATTGATTGGCTGTCCTATTTTAATATCATTTGTTAAAATTCAGTTTTGTCATATTTTAAGCAGCTAAAATCTTCTGAAACTGCTAAGTGGAAATCTTACTACAGGTTTATGAATATATTTAAGCAACATCTTTTTCACCTGCAAAACCCTGAGTTCTAACATGTAATTGCAAATAGCTTTGGCTTTCATCTGAATATTTTATCTTTCCCTGACTTTTCTCCTTGCTTCTCCCTTTGCCAGTCTCAATACCCAACTTGAAGACTTTGTTTTAAAAATGGTTTGTCCTGATGCTTCTTTTGCCTGATTAAAACACTTTTTCAAAACAGGACAGTGTTTTCTGTGGTTTCCACTCCTCTTATAATCCCCACATAATTTGCCTCTTGCTAAGGAGAACTACACTAAAAGATCATGGTGTTTTAAGTCTTGACGTTAGAAAAAGTAGACTAATTGAAAAACTAGACATATTCTATTGATGATTCAGTTATTCTTTTCTTTCTCTCCTCATGCTTCCCCTCAAAGATTTTACTTGGTGCCTAGTATGTCTGCTTTAAAACAGAATAAGGACAACATGTTTGGGAAATAAACCTGAAATTATTTCAGTGTGAATTTATCCTTATATATTCGATCTTCCCTTTCTTTCAAAGTTAAATAGTTGAAAAACAGGTTTCAGAAGTAGCGATCTGAAAGCAAATATATGTTAGCTCTAAAAGGCACTTTAAAAAGAAAATGCCATCTAAAAGTGCTTCCCATTAGTTGATTTTTTAAAAATCACAAAATGAAACAATTGGTTAAATAATACGTTTCCCAAAGTTATACCATAAGTATGCTAAGTGTAACACTGACTTTTTCTCCCTGAAATATCAGAAGTGTAAAATTACAAAATGTTTATTAAAATATGCTGCAAATACCAATATTTAGGGGATAAAAAGCTTAGCAAGAACATACATATATTACATATAAGGGTCATAACTTATTTAGGGGCTACAGGATAATAAATATAGAAACTTTTACAATAAATAAATAGGCCACTCCAAAATATAGCACTTGATTCCCACGAAGCTTTTTGGTAAAGGCATATAAAATCTTAAGAATATGTTTAGCTAAAAATAAAAAAAATTGAATGAAATGGAAATATCAAATTTCCAAGAGAATTTTCCAGCATCTACTACTTACTCTGTTATTTTAAAGATTTCACCAAAGGATTTCAATGCAGTTTCCATTTATAAATTTATAAATACTTTATTCATCATCTCCCACAAGAACAAAGATGTTATATGTAAAAGTTCCCTCCTTCTGCTTTATAAGCTCCCTGCCCTCACTCCAAAAAGAACAAAATACCTCAAGGTTTATTGAAGGACATGGTTGTGATGCCTGCCCTAACAAGGATTGGAAGGTGGCAGGCAAGTGGTTTTCAATAATTTATTTTCCATGATAGTATAAAAGAATATAGAAGAAAAAAATCCGAGGAAAAAAATCCTTTTCATTTGGCATTTTAAGTTCACCTTCCCTATGTCAAGTGCAACAAGACTTCAACTTCTGCCACCTCAAACCACAAGTTACTGAGTAAATTTATGTTTGATAGCAACATGAAATTAAATGTAAAACGTTTATTTTAAAGTTTAGAAAAAAGTAGAAATTGAGATGATTTTGAAGGAAAAGGTGTAATTTGCATTTAAAAACTAGAATCAACACACAAAATACACTGCTTGAGTAAGCTGAATATTTTCTAAACACAAGACTATTACTAAGAAAAATAAACACTTCTTCAATTTGCAACTGTAAAGATGGACGTTTCTTAATTTAAAGTCGAGTTTAATGGACTTTTCAGTATCCATCAAGTATAAGCATTAAAATTGCTCTTTAGATATTTCAAATATAGGATGTTTATTAAAGTTAAAGAGAGGTACTTCTGCAGTTGCTTTATTCTCAGGTGGTCGGAGCACGAAAAGAGGAGAGGCAGCTCTGTCCCTCTTCACCAGCCTAAAACTTGCCTAGGCATTAGAACATCGCCACATTTCTTGGGCTCTTCGCAGGAAATAGCTTAGCTAATCTAAGTATTTTAGAAATGAGTTGTGTGGTCTCCTCTAGGAAATATGAAAAGCCATTATTCAATCTCTCAAAAACCTCGACAATATTCAGTAAGACAAATATACCGAAATGTATAGAATGGAAGAAACAGTACTGCAGAGTCTAACGGGGTCTAGTTTACAGCGAGCTGAGACGGGGAAGGATCTGAACTTTTTCAGATGCAGAGTAGAAAGGCAAGTGCTAATTAATGGAATGGCCAGAGCCCCAGGGGACGACGCCATAGAAAGAATGGAGGATAGTAAGCAGAGATGCGCTCTCAAGTTCAGTTATTCACTGCGCCCGCATCCACGTCGGGAAACTCAAGGCTTAGCCTTTGCCCAGTAAGCTGAACCCCCGGCTTACACCTGGGGAAAAGTAGGGCCGGGAGTGGGTGCGGGAGGGAAACACCAACAGGACCTCAGTCCACGTTCTGGTCTCCAAGCCACTAAGCAACTGCATTTTACCATATTTCGGTAGTGAATCAATAGTTTTCTGATAAACAGTGTGCATCTCCTAATGGTGTGATGAGCTCCTACACACACACCACGCTGGGTGACTAATAAATGGATAAAATAATTCTGTCCCAGGAAAGGCACTTCAATTGGTAATATTATAAATGTCCTTGATCGCGTTGATCAAACAAACGTTGTGGAATCCGTGGCCCCGGATTGGTTTCGAAATCTCAGTTCCCAAAAAGGTGCTTTCGGCTTTTGCCGGGGGTTAGAAGTAATAGTCCAGAAGCGCTGGAAGAGTACAGTGCTGGAGCGAAAAAGGGTCGTGCTCGCAGCCTTCCTGACTACCCTAAGCTACCTTCATCAAAAGGCCGGGGGGGGGGGGGGTTGGAGGGGGAAAGTCCGTCTCTTCGTCCCTCGAGACTGCTTTGATTTTACACCACAATTCCAATTCCAAAAAAACAGATCCACGTAGGGACCTAATGAGAGGCTGGAGACAATCTTCCAGCCTGAGACCCGGGGTAAAGCTTTGCGCACAGTCAACCCAAGCCCTCTATGGAGGGGCTGCGAAGTCATCCTTTCTGTCCCTTCGAAATTCTCCAGACTCCAACCGCAGCTCCCGGCTCCCTAGTGAGGAAGCTGGAGCCCAGAGCTCCCTCAGGGCGCGCAGAAAAGCCCGGGGTGGGGGTGGGGGAGTTTCAAAACCGTTAGCTTGCGTTGTGTGTTTTTTTTTTTCCCCTCCCTCGCTAAGGTTTCTTTTCTTTTCTCTTCCTGTCCAAATATTTCAAATTTCCGCGCCTTAAATAACAGTCTCCTTTTATTTAGTTAGTTTCCTCGGCAGGTTTGGCCGCCCGCTTGTCTCTGCCCCCCAGCGGGCCCGGGGCGCCTCGGACGCCTCGGTGCTGCCTGCAGCCCCTGCGCGCTGCCCCCGGCCCAGCCAGCGCGGCCCAGAGCGCGCCCGCCGAAGCCACAGCCCCCTCTTGCCGCGACCTCGCTTGACCCGACTCTCCCGGCACCTAGAGCCAACTAAGGCCGCCCCCCGCCCGGACGCTTGTCTGCTCCCAGCTCGACTTCCCTCCCCGGACTTTGGAGTCTCTTCTACTTTGGGGTTTGGAACCCGGTCGCCCTGGAGCGGCGGAAGGGCCGCGGCGATAGGAAAGCAGCAGAGGAGGCCAGTGGCCGGAGCCTGCCCCAGCCCCCACCCCGCGGGTAACCTTGGAGGCGCCCTCGGAGTGAGTGTGTGCGCTGCTGCGCCAGCCGGCTGGGGCAAGCGGGCGCACGGCGCAGCAGGCAGGAGGCGGGAGCGGGGGCGGGGAGGGGGAGCGGGCCCCGGTGCCTCACTGCAGCCGCCGCGGCACCCTGGGTGCTACGGGCTGCCGGGGCGGCCAGGGTTCCCCGGCCCTGGCCCTCAGGCAGCGGTCCCCGAGGAGGCGGCGGCCATCCCACTGGATGGTTCCGGCGACCTGTGCCTGAGGACTGGGGCCCGAGGGCGACGTGGGAGCAGGGGCAAGCGGGCCGGTGAGTGCCTAGCTCTCTGCAGAGGTGAGCTGGCGGCGGGACCGGGCGCGGCGGCTGGAGCAACTCCATGCCCAAAGCCAATGCCAGCACTCCCCTCCCCCCGTGACAGCTGAGGACAGCCGGGCTCCGAGCCTCGCGTCCAACAGCGAGGAGGCAAATGCCTCTCAGGCTTCTCACCCGCTTCGACTGCTCGGAAAGTCCTATGGTGTTGCCTTTCCCCCACAAATTACTAGACGTCCAGAACTGAAAATGCACGTTCATTCGGAAAGACCCTTAGCTTGAAACACTCAGAATTGCAGGCCCGTCGGGACTTTGGGTGGGGCTGGGACGCGCAAAACACCTAGAAGTGGTCGTGTTTTTTGAACCCGGAATAGATCCGACAATCGAGTATGGCTCTAAAGCAGTGCCTGAAAAGAATAAAAACTCCCCAGATCTGAATATTCACTTGGTAAATCAAGGTTCCAGTGAAATGTTTTGCCATCTGCTATAGAAACATTGTGCGAGCTTCAGGTGTTAGGATGTGGGTTTGGAATTTTCTGTGCTGTCTTTAATCCTGAAAGACATTAAATAACAGCATGGTAACACACCCGGCAAGTGAGCAGAGGTTATCCTTGCCACCACAGCACCTGCAAAAGCACAAGTGGAACTCCTTCCTGAGTTCTAAAATGGCTTCTGGACCGTCCAGAGGTACCAGCACATACGAGGAGGGGGACGGGGGACTGAAGGAGTTTGTACATTTTTTAAAACTACACAGATATTATTAGACTTAGAGTGTTCCACCTCACCTCTCCTTTCTCCCAGTCCCCATTGGTCAAGGAAGAATTTTAGTGTAGGCCTATTCAATAATTCTACATTCAGCCTTTTTCTCTTCCCTCCTCCCTCCCCTCCCCCCAAAAAACCAGTCAGCCAAAAACATCAGCTCTTTTGGGGAGGAAGTAAAAAAACCACCAATCCTTATCCAAACCACCCGTCATTTCTTTTGAGCATAAAGAAGAAATCCTACAGATAACCTATACTATGAAAGAAGAAATAACTTACCAGGACCTCAAATGCATTCAGTTGGTATAATTAAAGTGATATTAATTAGCTTTTAACATTAAAATAATGGGACAGTTTCTGGAACTGATAGGTGAAAAGCTAAAAAAAAACTCCATTGAAATGTTTGGAGACGGAAGCTTCTGCTCTTCTTTATATTTCATCAGTACAGTAGTTACTTGGAAAAAACCTCATACTTTATCTTGACCATATAAAGCAGTATCATGCTGACTAATTTTATTTTAGTTATATGCGTTAGTTTTTCAGATTAGTTACAAGAATAGTGAAGGTTCACATATAAAGCAAAACTGACATCTTTTAATGTTAAAATTTTAATTTAGAAATGCAACTAAATTATCACAATTATATTAAAGTACAGTCCACTCCCTTGTTTCTTCTAAGTGTACAGTTTGCACAACTTGCTGGTAAAGAAATCTGTCCTGAGTTTAAAATGTATGCCTTGGAAACATGACTTCCTAAAGTAAAAAATAACTCACTGTTCTTTAGGAATAATTATTCTATAATTTGGCTATTCTTTGTATAGCTAATGTAACAGTATCTCCTTTTACATTTTGGATCTATTGTAAAAGCCATTTGGGCCCAAATTGTTCTTGCTCCAAAATTTTCTCCTTCAGATATTTTTACTAAGAAGTGACTGTCCTCAGTGATGCAGCAGCATTCTGCTGCCCATTCTGCTAATTCAAGAACTTGAGACCAGACTTATACACGCCATTTAAAAGGAAACATTCATTTCTTCTTTTGTCCAAGTTCAGAACAGATGTGAATGAACGTTAACATTTGAAAGGCCTAGAATAATTAATTTGCAAATCAGTTATTATAGTTGATGATTCAAGATGAAATTTTTAAAGCCTTATGTATCGGAAGAAAAAGTGGGATCAAATTATTAAGTTAGGCAGCATTTGATCATGATTAATAGTACAATATTCCCTACCTCAATATTCAAATAAGCAATAGTGTGTATTGTGGTATGATTTTTAACTGTGAAACATAACACTCATCATATATAAAAGGAATTGAAGTCCAGAATATCTTTTTTCAGTATTAAGTAAAATATAATTAAAACACATTAGCTAAAAAAAAAAAAAAAAAAAAAAAAAACAACACTACACTATCACCTATATTTTTGGCTGTTCCCATCTTTCTTTCTTTTTTTCTACTTCTTTTACTTTTTTGCCTCTACATTATAGGTGATGAACAAAAATAGCATGTAGAAAAAGGTTTCCAATCCTCCTTTATTCCTGCTGCCTCAGCCATCTACTTCTCCATTCACAAACATTACTTCAACTTTAAAAACCATGTTTTGTGATGCTAAAAAGTAATTATTCCCATTAATTAAAATGTATCATAGGCCTATAAGCGAAAAAGCATTGTCTGTATTTTATTTAAAATAAAGTGAAAAAAGTGTGGACATTAGGTTGTAGCAAGTGTGTATTTATGTTTTGAATATTAATTGTCAGAATCTTAAACACATTTAATATTTTGACATAACATATGCTAAGATTAACAGTTTAGAATCAAGATCTAGAAAATATTAAATTTAATTTCTGGTCTTTCTTTGCAAAATAATTTAATATATTTTAATTTGCCATAGTAAGATAAGGCTAATTGTTTTAAGTAATAAAAAGTTAAAATGTTGATACTTGTAGGAAAATATGAAGAGAGGACTATGATATCAAATCCAAAGCAATGTTTTTTTAAAAATAAATTACTCCTACTGGTAAATTATATACTCTAATTGTAGTGATTATTATTTTATAATTAAATTTTGCACTTGTCACATAGACCAAAGTTCTCTATGTTTATCTATAAGCATATAGTTGGTTATGCAGGTAATCCAAATAATACTTTGTGGTCCTGCTCTATATGAGTATTTTATGTATATATATGTATATTTAGATATTTCTTACTAACGTTCAGTACTGAATAAATAGATATTTTGAAGAAATACTACCAGTTCACTTCATACTGCTATTTTTAAGATGTTAAATTATGATCTGCTACAGAAATATAGGCTGATAATTTTTTAGATATAGGTAAGATCCAGGGAGGGATAGAAATTAAAATCTTAGAACTGAAAACATTGATGCAGGTCCTAGTTCCACCTAGGTTATTGTTTCAAATTTTTATCATGAGGCAAATATACATGAAACCACTTAACATCCACAATTAATGTAATCAAATTTGAAATATTAGAAACAGAACTGTGATAGTGCTAAGAGGAAGAACGGACATTTCAAGTTTTAGATAGCCATGCCTGTGGGTTAATTTAATATCAATTACATGATGGGCAGTTTGCTAAATAATCCAAAAGCAAGGACAAAACAAGACCAGTAAAAGATATTTGCCCAATAATTCAAAAGCAGGGCAAACAAGACCAAAAAAAATTTTTTTTTCCCATTATACCACCATAGGAAATATAAACAAATTAATGTGCTTGGTATGGATAATTTTACAGTTTCCAGTGAAGTGTGCTACTTTTTCACTTGGATAATGCTTTAAAAACACTGCTAGAAAATAACCACTTATTATTTATGGTCATATTTTTAAATTACATATATGTTTTACTTAAATACAAAAATATATATTCTGTCCAAAAGTAGCAAGTTCAACACCATTCTGAAAGGGTGAGTGGATACAGCTGGACATCTGGACTAGACTGAGGGGCTGTTTAATGTGCAGCCCGAGTAGGGCCACTAGGGAGAGAGTACCGAACTGTCTGAATGCTGGCTAATTTGCTTAAGAGTAGTCAAAATGGCTCTGAGGTAGTATAAATTGCCTACAGTTGTTTAAATACACCATGTACCTAATGGAAAAGCAAATAACTTTATATAAAGACAGTTAAAAGAAGGAATATGTATATTTTTGCATCCAGAGGGACATCACAAACATCATGGGGAAATATTAATGTAGCAATATAAAAGAGAACTGTACATAATAACATCAGCTGAAGATAAATGATTGCTTTCATTTCTTTAAAAAGGCTTATTTATTATGTTTTAAATATTTAAAATGCACAGTTCTTCAAACATATGACTAATATCTGTAAAATATACAACACATACTAATTTATTAATATTCTAATTTTTAAATTTTTCTCAAAAAAGTAATCCAAAGTACCTATTGAAAGATCATGCACCATACCCTAAAATCAGCAAATAAAGTTTGGGGCTTAGCAATATAAAAGAATTGTAAAGATCAGTGCTTTCTAAGGAAAATATTCTGTCTTGAATTATCAAGATAAAGATCTGGAAATTTTCAGCAGCACATTTTGTCTTCTATGAACTAAATATGATTATATTTAGAATCAACATAAGATTTATTTAACATTTCTACAGTAAAGTAATATTTTATATCATCATTTTGAGTTTAAATATATAGGATTTAAACAACAGAACTCTGTATAGACATTGTGAGGTTTCTCCTTACTTAGCAGTAGGACAGACTAAAGAGAAATCAGATCAAAACACAAAATTCAGATGTAAGATTCAAGTTAAAGAACAACAATGATATTAAATCAACCAACAGAAGAATTGTCTCACACGAAAATCTTCCATTACTTTGGGGAAAAGGAGTGATAGGAAAAAATATTTAAATCCTTTTCCATTAGATTAAAAGATTACTGGTTTCTTATTCAATATTGTTGGAAATAAAATCCTAAATATTTAGGAAAGGGATATGAACATGCTAAAAAGCAAGTGAGTCTCTTGCTTTAGGAAGAGTTTAGAAAGTGTGATAGTAATTGATCTGAGAGGATTCTCCGAAGATATTTTAATATAGGTGTGAACATGTCAGCATATAAAAAGTACTAAATATATTGAATTTTGTCATCATCTAGTAGGCTGTTAAATCATGTGTACACAAAGAAAATAGGAGATACTTTAGTAATTGTCTCTTCTTTTGTACTAAGAAGTAATTGTACTTCTTAATTTATACATATATTAATTCAACTTACATTTCAGTAAGAGGAGAGAGAAAAGAAACACAAAATCAAGCAAGTTAATAAATCAATATCTATTATTTAGTCTCTATATTACCTAACTTAATATTCATAACCCCCTCAGGCATTGGGCTTTATTCTCCCATTTTTACAAATACGAAACTCAGATTTAATGATGTTGAGTAAATTGCCCATGTCACAGGCTGGTAATTTATAGCATAAGGATACAAACTCATTTCTTTTATTACTTCATTATAGCCAGATGGAAAGATCTTTCAGAGAAATTACCACAAATCAGTCAACTCAATAATCACATATTAAGGACCCATCATAGTTGCTTAATAGGTTTACAATTTGGGGGCTAATTATATCCAAAGCTTTCCACATCTGCAAAATGGGGGTAGTAATACCTAATTTGTCATGTTATTGTAAAAAATAAATGAAGTATGTGTAAATTTCCTTGTACTCAGCAAGCCTTTAATAAATGGGAACTATTATTATGGGGACTCTAAAGTAACAGAAAATCCATTCTTGACCCCAAGGAACTTAAAAACTATTTGGGTAGATAAAGTTCACATGTGGCATACATATAACAACTGGAAAGCAAGCAAGGTATAAGCAAGTACATGGTAGTATGTGATATAGATTGCACCAAAAGAGCAAACTTATTACCAAACATCTTATTAGACTTATGATATTGATTTGAATATCCTATAGTGGAAAATTTCCTTTATTGAGAAGAAAAAGGAAAAGCCACCTCAAGATAATTGACTTCTTCTAGCATGTACTCTCTGAAGGTGTTTATCCAACAAATATAGCAGGTGAACAATGGAAAGTGACTGCATGGACAGAAAATATAAAAAACATACATACATAGGTATTTTGAAAGGTATCTTTCATTATTTTCAAATAAGTGACTATGATATTCTGACTCAAATGGGAATAGAAAAATACCTAGGAGTTTCATAATCATTACATAATGGGATCCATAATAAGTAGTAGAGGATAGTGAGTGAATGGCTTCAGGGCCAAATAAACTCTAACTCTGGTACTTACTATGTACCTCACCTTGGAACAGGCACTTAACCTTTCTAATCCTCATTTCCTCATTTGTAAAATGGGTATAATAATAATTACTTCACATGGTTGTAATAATTAGGAATAATATTTATTAATAAGTCATTTAATACTTTAACATAGAAAACTTGGAAGGCTATAAAACAACAGGTTTCCTGAGATTTGGATTTAGTTATATTAATAAGAAAGAAAAGAAAATCCCTCTTAGGTGAACATAACCTTGAGTAACACAGACATTTGTGGATTAAGAATAAAAACTTTGAATTTAGACTTAAAGTCATCACTCCAAGCACCTATGCATGTGACCAATATACAAGTACATTCAGTTTAATAACCACACTTATTAAAAACCCATTATATGTGAGGTATTTTTCCATATGCTGAGTATATGAAGGTAAGACATCATCTCAGCCCTCAAGGAACTAGTGAGAGAAACAATATACCTTATATGGAGTATAATAGGATATTAGGCATAATGAAGGTACAAAATAAATAATAAAGTAGATTTGGAAAGTAATAAGTACCTTTGAGAAACCAAACTCCATTTTCAGAAAGCTAACTCTAGAAGAGTCAAGTAGACTTTCATTTCCAACAAAATGAAGACTAGATTTCCTTTAAAATCTTACCAAAACAAAACAGATAAACTGATGGATAAAAAAATTTTAAAACATATTTTGGAATTCAGAGTTGCACTGGTAAGAAGGTATGGGAAATTTACAGAGACCAAAAATGAGGGAAAGTGAGTCCTGATGCCAGGTGCTCTGGGGGGCATCCACTGATCTCTAGGGTGTTACTTTGCTGGGGCTGCTATAACAGAGTATCAAAAACTGAGAAGCTTAAACAACAGAAATTTATTGTCTCACACTTTAAAGCCTAGAAGTCTAAAATCAGGTTTGTTTATTCTGAGGGCTGAGGGAAAATCTATTCCATTCCTTTATCCTAACTTCTTGTAGTCTGAGGCATAACTTGGATAGTAGATGCTGTTCTCCCTGTGTTTTTGCATTGTCTTCCCTCTTTGTGTGCCTGCCTCTGTGTCCAAATGTCCCCTTTTTATAAGAATACCAGCCATAATGAATTAGGGCCCACCCTAATAATCTCATCTTAACCGGATCATCTGGTAAGACTCTATTTCCAAACCAGAACACATTCACAGGTACTGGAGGTTAGGACTTCGACATCTTTTAGGGGGGCAAAATTCAACCAGTAACACCTGGTAACCTCAAGTTTTAGTTTTAAGGAGACTCAAGGAGAAGATAAAAGACAATGCTTAGGGCAATTGTGAGGTGGAAAGACTGACAGAAGCCCCCATTATAAAGCTAGAAGCCCCAAAGGGTAATACACTCAAGGAAAACTCAAAGTAAATGTCAAAATATTTTGCCCATTTTTATTGTTTGTTTTTTTGTTTTTACTTTCTTATTATTGAGTTTTGAGAGTCCTTTGTATATTCTGGATACAAGTCTTTTATCAGATATGTGCTTTGTAAATATTGTCTGCTAATCTGTGGCCTGTCTTTTCATTTAACCATGTCTTTTGAAGAGAAGTTCATTTAACCATGTCTTTTGAGGAGAAGTTTTTAATTTAATGTAGCACAATTTATCAATTTTTTTCTTTTCTGGTTCATGCTTTGTGCGATCCAAGAAATCTTTGCCTAAACCAGGGAAATAAAGTTTTTCTCTTAGAAGTTTCATAGTTTCAGAATTTACATTTAGATCTGTGATCTATTTTAAGTAAGTTGTTGTATATGGTATGAGGAAAGGGTTAAAGTTTTTTCTTAAAAAAACTTTTTAAGACTGGATATACATATACAAACTGCATATGTATATCCAGTTATTTCAGGATCATTTGTTGAAAATACTATCCATAACCACTGAATTATCTTGACGTCTTTGTGGAAAAATCAATTGACCATCTATATGTAGGTCTAATTCTGACTTCCTATTCTGTACCATTGATCTATATGTCTATCATTCTACAAATATTATAGTCTTGATTATTATAGCTTTATAATAAGTCTCAAAATCAAGTAGTGTGAGTTCTGCAACTGTTCTTTTTCAAAGTTAATTTTGATATTCCAGGTCCTTTGATTTCTATATACATTTTCAAATTTTAGATTTAACATGTCAAATTCTCAAAAAATGATTAGGATTATATTGAATCTATAAATCAATTTGGGGAAAATTGATATCTCCACAATTTTGAGTCTTTTGACCATGAATATCTCACTACTTATTTAAGTTTAAACATTTCTTTCATTAATATTTTGCCACTTTTAGTATACAGTTTTTATACATTTTACCAGACTTGCTCCTATTTCACATTTTTTATGCTATTTACATTTCAATTTGCAGTTTTTCATTGCTAGCATATAGAAATACGACTTTTGTATACTAACATTATATCCTGTAATCTTGCTAAACTCACTAATTATTCTAGTTTCTTTTTTTTTGTAGATACTTTTTAATTTTCAACATAGATAATCATGTGTCTGTAAATAAAGACAGGTTAATTTTTTTTTCCTGTCCAATCTGTATGCCTTTTATTTCTTTTTCTTGCCTTGCTGCAAGGCTATGACCTCCAAAGCAATGTTAAATAGGAGTGGAAAGAGTGCACATTCTGGCTTTATTCCTGATCTTAGAGGGAAAGCACTCAGTCTTTCACTGTGATGCTAGCTCTTGATTTTTCACAGATGCTTTTTTATCAGTTTAAGGAAGTTTCCTTCTATTCTTAGTTTGCTTTCAGTTTAAAAAAATCATAAATGAATGTGGAATTTGCCAAATTTTTCCTGCTTTTATTGAGATGATTGTGGTTTTTTTAGCCTGTTTAAAATGTGAATTACACTGATTTTCAAATGTTGAATCAACCTTGCATTCCTAGGAGAAATCTCATTTGGTCTTGACGTATTTTACTTCTTACATATTGCTGGTTTTGATTTACAAATATTTTGTAATATTTTTATGTTTCTGTTCATGAATGTTATTGGCTTATAGCTTTGTTTCCTCTTGACATCTTGAAATAGATAGAATATTTGTGTCCCCCACTTCCATAAATTCATATGTTGAAACCTGATGCTCAATGTGATGGTAGTAGGAGATGGAGCCTGTGGGAAGTGTTTAGATCATGAGGGTAGACCCCTCATGAACAGGATTAGTGTTCTTTTAAAAGAGACACCCCCAGAGCTCCCTAGTCTCTTTCACCTATGAACTAGAAAGCAGGCCTTCACCAGACATTGAATCTGCTAGAACCATCGTCTTGGACTTCTCAGCCTCCAGAACTCTGAGAAGTTTCTGTTGTTGGGAATTCCCCAGCGGTCCAGTGGTTAGGGGACTTTCACTCCTAAGCCAGGTTCAATCCCTGGTCAGGGAACTAAGATCCCACAAGCAGCGCCACACAGCCAAAAGACAAACAGAAACCAACAACAGCAACAACAAATTTCTGTTGTTAATAAACCACCCAGTTTATGGTATTTTGTTATAGCAGCCTGAAGAGATAAGACATATCTTTCTCTGGTTTTGGTGCTACGGTAATGCTGACCTCATAAAATGAGTTGGGAAGCGCTCCCTCTTATTCTATATTATGAAAGAATTTATATAGAATTGGTATTATAACTTCCTTAAATATCTGGTAGAATTCACTGAGGAAGCCCTCTGGGCCTGGAGTCCTCTTCATGACAAAGTTTTTATCTACAAATTCAAAATTTAAAATAGATACAGGGCTATTCAGGTAATCTGTTATTTAGTAAGCTTTGTTACTTTGTGTTTTTCAAGGAATTTGTCCATTTTATTTTTGTTGTTAAATTTGTTGAAAATACGTTGGTCATAATATTGCCTTATTTTTTATGTCTGTAGTATAGGCAGTTACATCCTCTCACATCCCTGATGTTGGCAATTAATATCTTCTCTCTCTTTCATTCATTTATTTTGATCAATTGAAGATATCATCGTACTGAACTTTTCAAAGAACCAGCTTTTGACTTCATTGATTTTCTTTATTGTTTTTCTGCTTTCGGTTTCAGATTTCTGCTCTTACCTTTATTATTTTCTTCTTTTTGCTTGCTTTCAGTTTAATTTGCTCTTATTTTCTTTTTTTATTTGAAGTTTAGTTGACTTACAGTATTGTGTTAGTTTCAGGTGACAGCACAGTGATTTAGTATTTTTACAGATTATACTACATGATAGGTTATATTAAGAAAATGGGTATAATTCCCTGCGCTATACAGTATAGCCTTGTTGCTTACCTATTTTATGTATAGCAGTTTGTATCTGTTAGTCCCATACTCCTAATCTGTCCCTTCCCTGTTCCCTCTCCCATTTTGGTAACCAGAAGTTTGTTTTCTATATCTGTGAGTCTGTTTCTGTTTTGCATATACATTCATTTTTTTTAGATTCCACATATAAGTGATATCATACAATATTTGTCTTTGTCTAATTTACTTCACTAAACATAATATTCTCTAGGTCCACCCACATTGCTGCAAATGGCAGTATTTAATTCTTTTTTATGGCTGAGTAATATTCCATTTTATGTATATACTGAATCTTCTTAATCCAATCATCTGTTGATGAGCACTTGGGTTGCTTCCATGTCTTGGGTATTGTAAATAGTGCTGCTATGAACATAGGGGTGTGTGTATCTTTTCAAATTTGCATTTTTATTTTTTCCTGATATATACCCAGGAGTGGAATTGCTGGGTCATATGGTAGTTCTATTTTTAGTTTTTTAAGGAACCTCCATACTGTTTTCCATAGTGGTTGCACCAACTGACATTTCTACCAACCGTATACAAGCATTCCCTTTTCTCCACATCCTCTCCAACATTTGTTATTTGTAGACTTATTGATGATAGACATTCTGACCAGTGTGATGTGACACCTCACTATAGTTTTGATTTGCATTTCTCTAATAATTAGCAGTGTTAAGCATCTTTTCATGTTCCTGCTAGCCATCTGTATGTCTTCTTTCCAAAAATGTCTATTCAGGTCTTCTGCCCATTTTTTGATTGGGTTGTTTGTTTTCTTGATGTTATATGAGTTATATGAGCTGTTTGTATATTTTGGATATTAACCCCTTGTTGGTCACATCATTTGCATTATTTGCTCTTGTTTTCTTAAAGTGGAAGCTTAGATTATTGATTTGAGATATTTCTTATTTTCTAAAAGAAACAGTTGTTTCTCAAATTACCCTGCATCCAAGAAATTCTGATATGCTCTGTTTTCATTTTCAGTCAATTAAAAATGTTCCTAATTTCCCCTGTGACTCCTCTTTGATCCATGGGCTATTCCCACTATGGCCAGAAAATATACTTTGTATTATTTAAATTGAGATCAAATACGTAGGTCATATCAACAAATGTAAATGGGCTTGATTCACCTATTAAAAGAAAACGATTTTCTAATTTCAGGACAAAAGTCAATCTATGCTTTATTTAAGATACATACCTAAAATTAAGTGAACCAGAAAGCCTAAACATAAAGGGATGGGCAAATATACACCAGGAAAATACAAATAATAACAAAGTTTATGATCCTAACATCAGACAAATTAGAATTCATGCCAAAAATTATTAAATGAGACAAAGAAGAAAACTTTAATAATGACTAAAGACTACAATGCACAATGAAGTTATAAAAGTTATGAAGTATATGAACCAAATAAGACAGCAACTTCATAAATAACTTACCACCAGCTGCAAGGGGGGGTGGGTGTCTGCAGTTCTGGCAGTAGTTTCACTAGCCTCGTGCTCTACCAGCCCCACCTACTGTGTGTGTGTGAGAGCGTTTTAAATGTAAAACCCCTTCCAGCGTTGTAGAGGCCATGTCTGTGCTGGTCTTACTGACATACAATTATCACAAATAAATATTTTCATAGTAAAAAAAAAGAAAAAAAAGAACTTACCATTACAAATACAAAAACTTACCATTACTCGTACCTGTACGAGGTGCAAGGAGAAATAGACAAAAATGCACTAACATACGATTCTTAATCAAACACATGTCAATTTTAATAAAGATGTAAAAATTAAAAAGTCCTAAACAACCTAAAAAATATGGTAGCCCTAATGCATATATCAAACTTTACACTCTGATAATAGAAAATATACTTGCTTCTCAAGTGAACATGAAACATTTATGAAAATTAGTCACATGGTGAGCAAAAAAAAAAAAAACCCTCAACAAATACTATAAAGTAGATATATTACAAATAAGATTCTCTTATTTCAATTTAAGAAAACTAAAAATCAATAGTAAAATATTTTCTCAGAAAACTTCTTCCAACTGCATATATTATAACTCTCTAGCAAACAACTCTTGGCTGAAAAGGAAAATACAAATGAAAATCTCAGAATTTCTCAAAAAATAACAATAATGTCTAGATGTCAGAATCTCAGTCACATAATTAAAGTAGTGGTCAGAGGAAAACATCCTTAAACACTTACATCAATAAAAATGAATATATTTACATGAATTAATTTTTCAACTCAAGTACCTAGAAAAAGAAAATAAATGAAATCAGAGGGAGGACATAATAAATGTAAAAGCAAATATTACTGAGGTAGAACACAGAGAAACTATATAATAAATAAATTAAAATTTCTGTTTCTTTGGAGAAAGTCAATAAAATAGAAAAACCACTAGCTTAACCTAATCATGTGGGAGAAAGCACAAATATACAAGGTAAGAAATGACAAATGGGAAATAAACATTGATATAGAGAGTATCAAAACAAAAAATGAAAAACTATTTTGCACAATTCTATGCAAACATATTTGAGTGAGTGTAGTTAAAAATACATAATTGCTAGTAAAATAAAATTTACTCACATTGACCTCAATGTAGACAAAAAGCTTAAATAGGCCAATTTCCATAGAAAAAAACAGAGAAAATTACCAAAGAAGTATCTCTCAAAAAAGTATCAAGTCATATGTCTGACAGGCAAATTCTTCCAACCTCTCAAACACAAATAATGACAAGCTTACTTAAATTATTCCAGAACATAATAAAAGAAGGAAAAATTTTAAATGTTAAACTTGGTAAAGATAGGAGCAAAGAAAAATACTGTGGTAGGTTGAGTTGTAAGACCAATTACTCACTGCTCCCTGTATCTATATCCTTTGCCAGGTAAATTTGTTATTCTTCTCACAAGAGGCCAACTGTACTTTCCAGCGCCTTGTATTTAGGCTCTCATAAGATTTGTGACTAATAGGCTAATAGGATTATATGAGTTAGCTTTTGCTAGTTAACTAACCACCCAAAAACTTAGTGGCTTAAAACAATTAGATTTATTATTGAACATGGTTCTGTGGATTGACTACAGGGTTCTTCTCATCTGGGCCAGTCACATAAGGCTGGAGAGACTAGGATGGTCTTTAAACATCTGAAAAAATATTCAACTTCATTCAAAATTAGATAAATGCAAAGTAAAAGTATAATTCTCACTGATAACTTTGGTAGAAAAAATTTTAATTTGGTAAAAAATGTACAGTGCATTCTGTTGGTGAGGCTATGGGGAAACAGGCACTCTATTCATTGCTGGTGGGAAAAAAATAATGGTACAAATTCTATGAAGTGAATTTGGCAACACGTAACAAAAGTACATATGCGTTTGGGTTTTAACCCTAGAATCTTAATTGTAGGAATTTAACCTGAAACTACACCTTCAAAATAGGAAGGATATATGTAAAGTATTTCATTATGTGTAAGTGTTTGTAACAGCATTACAAACAAACATTATTTGTAATAGCAAAATATTGTTACTATCCTAAATGTTCATCCACAAGAGACTAGTTAGAATAAACTGTAGCACATTTACACAATAGAGAATTATGCAGCCATTTAAAAGTTAGGAAGAGTTGTATAAACTTATTTGGAGTGATGAATGGATAAACAAAATATGATATATTCATAAAATGGAATATTTTCAGACATAAAAAGGAATGAAGTACTGATACATGGGACAACATGGATGAACCTTGAAAACATTATGCTAAGTGAAAGGACCCAGACATAAAAGACTACGTATTGTATGATTCCATTCATATAAAATGTCCAGAATAGGCTATATACACAGAAAGTAGACTAACTCTTGTCAGGGGCTATTGGAGGGGGCAATAGGGAATGACTACCACAGGGTACAAAGTTCCTTTTAGGAGTGATAAAAATGTTCTTGAACTAAATAGTGGTGATTGCTACACAACTTGCAAATATGCCAAAATCACTGAATTGTTCACTTTATTAAAAGGGTGAATTTTATGATATATGAATTATATATAAAATCTTTTTAAAAAAGAGAAAGAGGGAGGCAAAACAAAAATCAAACAACAAAATACACCGAAACCCAGACATGTGTCTACTGCCCTTTACTTGATATAAAGATGATAATGAGTCCAAGTAGGACATGTTCTTTAGTTAACTCCTTCTTGGAGTGCTAAGAAGAGGCCATTTCCTTATTTATTTCTCTCCATGAGAATGGGGAAATGTGTTTCTTTTTGTCACCTCACTATCCCCAGTTCCTACCATGGTGCCTAGCACATGGTAGACACCCAGTAAATATGTGTTGAATGAAAAAGGAAAGTAGAATGAAGGAGAGAATTAAGAAATGCTATTTTGTAACCACCAGTGTAATAGTACTTAGTTAGAAACCATTGTATGAAAGTTGGCAGGGTAACAAGATATTTATGAAACCGAGCAGGACCCTGTGCGGCTCCTGGGCACGGAAGACTTTCCATGTCCCTTGTTTCTTATAGGGAATAGACTCCAGCCTTCATGACCTTCCTTGAGTTCCAAAGGGCATATTCGAACAGTTGCTGATCAGGGAAGGGAGGGGATGCAGAGACAAGGGAGGAGTAGTCAAGAAATAATGGTACAGACTTGGGGCAGGGTCCTGGTTCCACCTCAAGGGATACCTATAACAATATCTTTGAGCTCTTTACAGAACTAAAACCCCCAACAAATGGAAGATGCTAGCATTCTTCATTCCAGAGAAGACCATGTGAGGTCAGATTAAAGGAACCAGAGAAGCTCATCAGGAGACTACCTGAGACCAGATTAAAGGAGTGCAGGCCCTGCACACACCCTAATCCTTATCAGCAACCCTACCCTTGAACCATTGCTATAAAACTCCTCATCAAATCCTCCTGGGTGTGGGACACACAGTTTTTCAGGGCAGGAGTCTGCTGTGTCCCCCTTTGCCTAGCAAAGCAATAAAGCTATTCTTCTCTACTTCACCAAAAACTCTGTCTCCAAGGTTCGATTAGGCACCGGTGCACAGAGGCAGACTTTTCAGCATCATTTACATGAACTCAAAGCATCACCCTTAAGATTACTTATTAATCCTAAGGGGGAAAACGTATTATTACAATGGAGAGACATTTTGGACATCACTTTAATCAAGTGATCAAACTTAGCGTGAGTGTAATGGAATGAATTGACATTAAGTACCTCCTGATATGATACAGTGGGAAGAACACAATTTTACTCATGAAATTTCTTGCCAAGAATGTTTAGCCTGAGTCTAATTTTGAAAGCAATCAGACAAAAACAGATTGTGAGATATTCTATGAGACAATTGGCTAGACCCTTTAAAAATATCAATGTTTTCAAAGAAAAAAGCAGACAGGACTATTACAGATTAAAAGTGATTAAAGAGATGACACATGCAGCAATAATGCATGGCCTTATCTTGGATCCTTGATTGAATAAAAGACAACTTTAAAGGACATTTTTGGACAACTAGGGAAATGTTAATGTGGACTGTATAATGGATAAGATTAACATATCAATGTTAAATTTCCTGGGTGAGATAATGGCATTGTGATTAGGAGAATATCTTTGTTAGAGGATACCAAAAGCTGGTTCTTTGAAAAGCTTAAAAATATTTATAAACCTTTTAGCTATGTTGATCAAGAAATAGCAAATACAAAAATTAATCATTACAGATTTTTAAAGGATAAAAGAAAAATTATAAACGAATTTATCTTAATAAATTCAACAACCTGAAAGAAAAGGACACATTTCTTCTTGAAGAAAACAGATAAATTAACAAAATTGAATCAAGAAGAAATAAAAATTTGATGAGTTGAATAGCCTTTTAGCTATTAAAGAAATTGAAATCTTAGTTTAAAACACTTATTCAGGGACTTCCCTGGTGGTCCAGTAGTTAGGAATCCATCTTGCAATGCAGGGGATGCTGGTTCGATCCCCAGTCGGGGAACTAAGATCCCACATGCTGTGGGGCAGCTAAGCCCATGCGCCACACAACTAGAGAGCCCGTGTGCTGCAACTACAGAGCCCACACGCTCTGGAGCCTGCAGGCCACAACTAGAGAGAGAGAAGCCCATGCACCACAACTAGAGAGAAGCCTATGCACCGCAACGAAAGATCCCATGCGCTGCAACTAAGACTCAACAAAGCCAAAAGAAATTTTAAAAAAATTTATGCAAAGGAAACTCCTGGCACAAATGACCTCACTGCTTTGACTTCATCAAGCTATTAAGGAAGAACCAAGGCTAACCTTACACAAACTCTTTCAGAAAAGAGGGAGTAGAAATACTTTACAATTCATTTTATGACATCAGCATTACCCTGATACCAAAACTGGGTATCAGAAGAAAATAAAACTATAGAATATCTCTCATAAACATGGATAAAACACTTCTTAACAAAATATTAGGTAGAATTCAGCAATATATAATATAGCTTGAGGAAGTAAAGTTTAGCCCAGAAATACAAGGTTGGTTTAACATTCAAAGGTCAATCAATTTAATTCACTGTTAGCAGAATTCAGGAGAAAACTCATATAATCATCTCAATAGATGTAGAAAAAGCATTTGAGGAACTCAATATCCATACATGATAAAAAGTAAAAAATAGTAATAAAATGGGACTTCTTTAACCTCAACAGGTCATCTACGCAAAAATTACAACTAACCTCATATTTAATTATTAGTCTGAATACTTTCCCCCATCAGATCAAGAACACAGCAAGGATGCACTCTCTCACTGCTTGTATTCAATGTTGTATTGGTTATCCTAACAAGTGAAATAGTTAAGAAAAAGAAATAAAAGGCACAGACATTAGAAAAGAAGTTACATATTAATAACACAAATTACTTACTGATAAACTTAACAAAATGTGTGCACAACCTATACATTTAAAACCACAAATATTGCCAATAAAATTTAAAAATAAATGGAGATATATAATAGGCTCATGAATTGGAAAACTCAATACCACTAAGATGTTAATCTTCTCAAATTGATTAATGGATTCAACAGAATCACATTCAAATGCCTAGAGGATACTTTTTGTTAGAAATTGACAACCTGATTCTACAATTTGTATGAAAATGCAAAGTTCCTAGAAGAGTCAAAATAATTTTGAAGAGAAAAATAAAGTTGGAGGACTAACTACCTGATTTCAAGATGTACTATAAAACTTCACAAATATTTTACACAGCACAGGAAACCATAAAACAAAACAAAAAGATAACATACAGACTAGGAGAAAATATTTGCAAATGATGCAACCAACAAGGGCTTAATTTCCAAAATATTCAAACAGCTCATACAACTCAATAACAAAAAAACATACAATCCAATCAAAAAATGAGCAGAAGACTTAAATAGACATTTCTTCAAAGAAGGCATACAGATGGCCAATAGGCACATGAAAAGATGCTCAACATCACTAATTATTAGAGAAATACAAATCAAAACTACAGTGAGGTACCACCTCACACTGGTCAGAATGACCATCATCAAAAAGTCTACAAATAACAAAGGCTGGAGAGGGTGTGGAGAAAAGGAAATCCTCATTTACTGTTGGTGGGAATGTAAATTGGTGCAGCCACTATGGAGAACAGTTGGAGGTTACCCAAAAAACTAAAAATAGGTACTTGGTTAAGTCTCCATGCTTCCATGGCAGGGATACGGGTTCGATCCCTGGTTGGGGAACTAAGATCCCACATGCCACGTGGCATGGCCAAAAAAAAAAAAAGAAACAACTAAAAATAAAGTTGCCATATGATCCAGCAATCCCACTCTTCGGCATATATCTGGACAAAACTATAATCTGAAAACATACATGCACCCCCTATGTTCATAGCAGCACTATTTACAATAGCCAAGACATGGAAACAACCTAAATGTCCATCGACAGATGAATGGATAAAGAGGATGTGATATATGTATAATGGAATATTATTCAACCATAAAAAAGAATGAAATAATGCCATTTGCAGCTACATAGATGGACCTAGAGATTATAATACTAAGGGAAGTAAGTCAGAAAGAGAAAAACAAATATCATATGATATCACTTATATGTGGAATCTAAAATATGACACAAATGAACATATCTATGAAACAGAAACAGACACACAGACATAGAGAACAGATTTATGGTTGCCAAGGGGAAGGGGAGGGTTGGATTGAGAGCTTGGAACTAGCAGATGCAAACTATTATATATAGAATAGATAAAAAACAAAGTCCTATTGTATAGCAAAGGGAACTATATTCAACATCCTGTAATAAGCCATAATGGAATAGAATATGAAAAGGAATATATGTATATATGTATAACTGAATCACTTTTCTGTACACCAAAAACTAACACAATGTTGTAAATCAACTATACTTCAATTAAAAAACAACCATAATGGAAAATAATTTTTTAAAAAACTTCAGAAATAAAAGATATACAAATGGAAAAGGAAGAAGTAAAATTATCTCTGTCTGCAGATGATATATTATATGTAGATAACACTAAAAATTCTACACACACACACACTTTAGAGCTAATCAGTTCAGCAGAGTAGCAAAGTTGCAGGATACAAAATTAACACACAAAAACCAGTTGCATTTTTATACACTATCAATGAACAATTCAAAAAGGAAATCAAAATAATAATTCCACTTACAATAGCATCAAAAAAGAATAAGATACTTAGGAATAAATTTAACTGGTCTTATGCACTGAACAGCAGAAAACACCACTGAAAGGAATTTAAAAAGAAAGGATTAAAGAAGGCATAAATAGATGGAAAGACACCCTATATTCATGGGTTGGAAGACTTAATATTGTTAAAATGACAATACTACCCAGAGTAATCTACCAATTCGATGCAATCTCTATAAAAATCCAAACTACATTATTTTTTCAGAAATAGAAAAACTCATTCTAAAATCCATATGGAATCTCAGGAGACTCCAAATAGCCCAAACAACCTTGAAAAATAAGAATGAAGCTGGAAGACTCACACTTCCTTATTTTAAAACTTACTACAAAGCTACTGTAATCAAAACAGTGTGGTACTGGCATGAGGATGGACATAAAAACCAATGGAATAGAATAAAGAGTGCCCCCACCAGCAAAAACACACACACACACAAAAAAGAGCCCAGAACTCTATTCTCACATATATGGTCAAATGATTTCAATAATGCTGCCAAGATCGTTAAATGAAAGAATAGTTTTTTCAACAAATTTTACTAGGAAAACTGTATATCCACATGCAAAAGAATTAATTTGGAGCATTACCCTACACCACATACAAAAATTAACTCAAAATGAATCAAAGACCCAAATGTAAGAGCTAAAACCATAAAATTCCTAAAATAAAACATAGAGCAAAAGCTTCATGACATTGGTTTTGGCAGTGATTTATTTGATACAACATCAAAAGCACAGGCAATAAAAGGAAAAATAAATTGAACTTCATCAAAATTAAAAACTTTTGTGAACCAAAGGACTCTATCGAGAGAATGAAAACACAACCCACAGAGGAGAAAATATTTCCAAATCATATATCCAGAATTAATTGATAAGGGATTAATATCCAGAATATATAAAGAACTCCTACAACTCAACAACAACAAAAAATCCAGTTTAAAAATGAGCATAAGGGACCTACCTGGTGGTCTAATGGTTAAGAATCTACCTTCCAGTGCAGGGGATGTGGGTTCAATCCCTGGTTGGGGAACTAAGATCCTACATGCTGCGGGACAACTAAGCCCGCGCACTTTAGAGCCTGCATGCCACAACTACTGAGCATGCATACTCTGGAGCCTGCGCACCACAACAAGAGAGCCCACACGCCATAACAAAAGATCCTACATGCTGCAACAAAGATCCCATGTGCTGCAACTAAGACCTGATGTAGCCAAATAAATAAATAAATAATTTTAAAAATAAAAAATAAAAACGGGCATAGGACTCAAATAGACATTTCTCCAAAGAAGAAATACAAATGGCCAATAAGCACATGAAATGATGCTCAACATCACTGATCATTAGGGAAATGCAAATCAAAACCATGATGAAATGTCACTTTGCACCCATTAGGATGGCTATTATGTTTTTTAAAAAAAGGAAAATGACAAGTGTTGGTGAGGACATGGACAAATTGGAACTTTCATGCATTGTTGGTGGGAATGTAAAATAGTGCAGGTGCTGTGGAAAACAGTTTTCATGGTTCCTCAAAAAGTTAAACAGAGAATTACCAGATGACCCAGCAATTCTACTACCAGGTATACACCCAAAAGAATTAAAAGCAGAGACTCAAACAGATACTTGTACCATGTTCACAGTAGCATTGTTTACAATAGCCAGAAGCCACAACCCTTGTCCATCAACAGTTAAATGGATAAGCAGAATGTGGTATATACATACAACAGAATATTATTCAGCCTTAAAAAGGAAAGAAAGTCTAATACATGCTACAACAAGAATGAACCTCAGAAACAATATAAGTGAAGTCACCCAGGCACAAAATGATAAATATTGTGCGATTCCACTTATATGAGGTACTTAGCATAGGCAAATTCATAGAGACATAAAGTGGAATAGTGGTTACCAGGGGCTGGAGGGAGAAGGGGATGGGGAATTATTGTTTAATAGGTACAGAGTTACTGGAAATAGTGGTGATAGCTGCACAACATTGTGAATGTAACTTAATTCCACTAAATTGTACTTATAAAAATATTTAAATGGTAATTTTTGTTGTATATATTTTACAATAAAAGAACAATCAAAAAATTCACTAATCAAAAAATTGTGATCTTGGTGTAAGGACAGATACATAAATCAATGAATCAGAATCGAATCTGCAGAAATACTCCTATGCAATTATGGCCAAATGATTTTCAACATACCAAGATAATTCAAAGGAGTAAGTTTAATATTTTTAACAAATGATATTTAAATGGGAAAAGTTAATCTTGACCCTTATAGCATACACAAAAGCTCAAAATGGATTTTAGGGAAATATATGCAAATGATATATTTGATAATGGACTTGTATCCAGAATATACAAAGAATTTTTACAACTCAATAATAAAAAGACAAATGACCTAATTTAAAAATGGGAATAAGTATTTTAATAGATATTTCTCTAAAGAAGATATGCTAATGGTTAGTAAGCACATGAAAAGATGCTCAATATCATTAGCAAATCAAAGTCACAGGGAGATACCACTTCACATACAGTAGGATGCTACAATCTAAAAGACTGTGGTAAGTGTTGACAAGGATGTGGAGGAATTGAAATCCTCGTTCACTGCTGGTAAGAATGTTAAATAGTAGAGCCACTTTAGAAAACAGTTTGGCAGTTCGTCAAATTGTTAAACATAGAGTTACCATATGATCCAGAAACTCTGCTTGCAGTGTGTGTGTGTGTGTGTGTGTGTGTGTGTGTGTATATATATATATATATAAAAGAAAAGTGAAAACATATGTTCACAAAAATTATGTACACAAACATTCATAGTAGCATTATTCATAATAGCCGAAATAGTGGATACAACTCACATGTTCATTAACCAACGAGTGAATAAACAAAATATGGTATATCCTTACAATAAGCAGAAGTTTTAAATTTTGATGAAGCCCTTTTATTATTTTTTTCTGTCATGGTTTTCAGGGTCCTCTCTGCAAAAACTTTGCTTAATTCATGATCATGAAGACATTCTCTTTTTTCTTCTTCTAATAGATTTAGCTCTTATATTTAAATCTGTTATCCAGTATATCAGTGGTTGACAGTTGGGTATTGAAGTCTCCAGCTATAATTGTGGATTTGTCCTTTCAGTTCTATCAGTTTTTACTTCACATGTTTTTCAGATCTGTTGTTTGGTGCATATGTATTTAGGATTACTGTGTCTTCTTGGTGGATTGATCATTATATAATGCATTTATCTGTCTCTGGTAATTGTCTTTGCTCTAAACTGTACTTTATCGATATTAATATAGCCATTGCTACTCTCTTTTAATTAATGTTTGTATGATGTCTCTTTCTCTATTCTTTTACTGTCAACCTGCCTAGATCATTATATTTGAAGTTTCTTTTAGACAGCAATATAGTTGGGTTGTGTTTTTAAATTCACTCTGCCAAGCTCTGTCTACTAATTGGGTTTTTAAAAATATATAAACCTAGTTATTTATTTTTGGCTGCATTGGGTCTTTGTTGCTGCATGCGGGCTTTCTCTAGTTGCAGTGAGCATGGGCTACTCTTTGCTGCAGTGTGCGGGCTTCTCATTGCGGTAGCTTCTCTTATTGCAGAGCATGGGCTCTAGGCATGTGAGCTTCAGTAGTTGTGGCTCATGGGCTTAGTTGCTCCAAGGCATGTGGGATCTTCCGGGACCAGGGCTCGAACCCATGTCCCCTGCATTGGCAGGGAGACCCTTAACCACTGCACAACCAGGGAAGTCCCTACTAACTGGTATTTAGGCCATTTACATTTAAGGTAATTGTTGATCTGTTAAGTTGCCATTTTATTTTTTATCTTCTGTTTGTTCTCTCTGTTTTTCATTTTTCTGTTTTTCTTTCCTGCCTTCCTCTGTGTTATTTGAAATTTTTAGAATTCCATTTTGATTTATCTATAGTAGTTTTTTTTTGACAGATGTGAAAAGTTTTTATTTTCAGCATAGAACATTATTTGTGGATTCTATCAAGCAATCTCTATACTATACCCTACTAGGAGAGCAAGTCTCTTTTAGAGGATACATACCCTCATGCAGCACGCCTGGGAAAAAGCCAATCTTTGGTTCTCACTTCCCTTTCCTTTTCTCTCTTCCTCTTCCCCCTCATGCACTCAGGAGAGCCCCTTCCTTAAACCCTAACTCCTTTTGTAAGTAGTCTTTGAAACCAACGACTTCAAGCGTGTTTTGTCCTCTTTATAAAATTGTTAGCATTTGCTGGGACTTCTCTGTTTCTTCATAGAGAGTTCTCCAGTTTTTTCCCAGATGGCCCTTTTTATTAATTGTTTTGTGTTAGGGGCAAGTCAGTTCGCTGGGGATAGGAAAATGCTGAAAAACACAGCAAATAAGACACAAGCTAAATAAGCTGCAATCGCTATCCAAAACCTTGGATCTTTCAGCAGTGCCTTATCAAAGCAGCTGAACACGGTATAACCAATGGACATTCCAGCAAATCCACCTGCAATGTGAGCTGCAAAAGACACCAGGGACCCATTTACAGGGACAAAGAACCTTCTGTAGAGAGCAAATCCCATGTCCGACACAATTATAAGGACGATGATGAGTAGGTCTGATAATTCCAAAGGCAGGAATCATTTCTTGAAAATTCACTAGAACATTCATAAAATAGCCTCCCATCAGAGCATGGACTCCTCCTGAGCACCCACAAGAGATTTGAGTGGGTCAAAGATGAAGCTGGCAAGAGATCCTCAGCGATGCTGATGGAGATGATGAACACAGGGGTGGGAGGCAGTTAGCTCTTTCCAGGTATGTTCTTTGCAACGGTTCAGGAAGCATCCATTTTGAGACAATCCTGTGGACCATTTTAGGCTTAAAGGGATCTTTACCTGCCTTGTCCTCTCTCATTTTCTCCTCTTCCAGCTTTTCTTTCATCTCTCTATCCCTAATTCAGATTCACATCCTCCTCCATCTCCAAATTATGAGCAGCAGCCATTGTCTGGGTCCACCCTCCACACTGCCTTAGAAGGAGCCCATGCAAGTAGAAGTCTGAAGCTTAAGCTTTATTAGTTTCACAAGTAATCCAGCCAAAACAATCCTGCTAGTGTTGGAGGGTCTCCTGCAGAAGCGGGGGTGCAGCTGTGTCTCATCGCGAGGACAAGGACACCGGCAGCAGAAGTTCTGGGAAGCACTCCCCGGTGTGAGCCCTCCCAGAATCCGCCACCAGCCCCACCAAAGAGCCCGGGCAGGCTCCAGTGCCGGATCGCCTCAGCTATCTGTAATAGTTTTGAGTGCGTCTCTTTGTACAGTATTTTTAGGGATTGCTCTAGGTATACCTCATACATATGAAACTTATCATGTTCTACTTGATGTCATCTTATCAGTTGAGGGGAGTACCTTCCTTTGTGTTTCTTTACACTCCCCCTTTTTATAATATAATTGTTTTAAATATTTCCTCTACAGATGTTTATAACCACATCAGTGTAACAATTTTTGTTTCAGCTGTCAAACATGTTTTAGAAACCTCAAAAAAGAAGGAAAATCTATTCTATTAAACCATATATTGCTTACTATATTGTTTCATCCTTTCTGATGCTCTGAGGTTGTTTCTTTTAGTTTCTTCCATTCTGTTTAGAGAATTTCCTTTAACCATTCTTTTAGTGTAGATCTGCTGATAGTAATTTTTTAGCTTTCCTTCATCTGAGAATGTCTTGATTTTCCCTGCATTTCTTAAGGCCATTTTTGCTGGATGTAGGATTCTGGATTCAGAGTTCTTATCTTTGGCATTTGAAAAGTGTTGTACCACTTCTTTCTGGCCTCCGTGGCTTTTCATGAGAAATCCATTGTCATTTGAATTGTTTTCCTCTGATAGGCAAGGTGTTGTTTCTCTTTCCTTGCTTTGAAGATTTTTAATGTCTTTAGTTTTCAAAATTTTAACTATGATGTGTTTTGGTTTGGATTTCTTTAGGTTTACTCTGATACTTGAATATGTAGGTTTATGTTATTTGCCACATTTGGTAAGTAAGTTTTAAGCAATTATTTCTTCAAGTATTTTTTCAGCCATGTCTTCTTTCTCTTTTCTTTCTGGGACTCTAATGGCATAAATATTAGATCTTTTGTTATAGTCCCACATATTCCTGAGGCTCTGTTCATTTTTTTAAGGCTATTTTCTCGTTGTTGTTCAGACTGAGTAATTTCTATTGTTCTATCTTGCAGTTCACTGATTCTTTCCTCTGATCCCTCTCTTCTGCCGTTGAACACACCCATTGAGTTTTTTTTTTTTAACATCTTTATTGGAGTATAATTGCTTTACAATGGTGTGTTACTTTCTGCTTTATAACAAAGTGAATCAGCTATACATATACATATATCCCCATATCCCCTCCATTTTGTGTCTCCCTCCCGCCCTCCCTATCCCACCCCTCCAGGTGGTCACAAAGCACAGAGCTGATCTCCCTGTGCTATACGTCTGCTTCCCACTAGCTATCTGTTTTACATTTGGTAGTGTATGTATGTCAATGCCACTCTCTTACTTCGTCCCAGCTTACTCTTCCCCCCTCCCCATGTCCTCAAGTCCATTCTCTATGTCTGCATCTTCATTCCTTCCCTTCCCCTAGGTTCTTCAGAGCCATTTTTTTTTATTCCATATATATGTGTTAGCATATGGTATTTGTTTTTCTCTTTCTGACTTACTTCACTCTGTATGACAGACTCTAGGTCCATCCACCTCACTACAAATAACTCAATTTTGTTTCTTTTTATGGCTGAGTAATATTCCATTGTATATATGTGCCACATGTTCTTTATCCATTCATCTGTTGATGGACGCTTAAGATGCTTTCGTGTCCTGCCTATTGTACATAGAACTGCAATGAACATTGTGGTGCCTGACTCTTTTTGAATTATGGTTTTCTCAGTAGTGGGATTGCTGGGTCATATGGTAGTTCTATTTTTAGTTTTTTAAGGAACCTCCATACTGTTCTCCATGGTGGCAATTTAAGTCCTTTTGAGCATGCCATCCATTTAGTGCAAGGACTTTGATTAATATCAATGATTTCAACATGGATTCTGAATGAAGGCTGATGTTAGAAATATTCAGGTTCCGGTTAACTGTTGACTTGTTTGTGTAAATGCTTTGAAGGGCTAGCTGCTTATCTTCTAGAGGAGCATTCCTGTCTCCTCCTTTATTCTCCATCTCAACATTGTTATTATTTCCATAATAACTTTTATCTAAAATTTAATTCTTTTTACTTGCTTATTTACAATCTTCTCTGGTAAACTGTAAGTTACATAGGGCAGAAACCATGTTTATTTTTCCACCATTGTATTGCTTCTGACTGGCATATAGCAGATGCTTAATAAACATTTGCTCATCCACTTATTTAACAAACATTAATTGAGGACCTATTATGTGCCAGGCCCTATTTTGAATTCTGAAAACAGAAAAAATAAACAAGGTTCTTTCTTTCTCTTATGAAATGAATAAATAATTGTGTTCCAAATATCGATCTGTGGGATATTAATTGCCCTTACATGAAAAAAGCAGTTTATGGACAAATAAATTTAGGAAGCAGTTACTCAAAAGTTGAAGTAATTTTTTTATTGCAGCCTTTATCACTTACTTTAGTAAGCAAACATGAATTTGCACAAGGGGATTGATATATATTCACTGTTTCTTAAGCTCTTCTATCACAGAGATCTCTTTTCAATAAGCAGTCAAAGATAAAGATTTTAAAGTAAGCCATAATTTGTGGGGGGGCATGGTTGTCGTTTTAAGTTTTTAAGTGGGGCAGGAAATTTTGACTAGAGGTGCAATTACTCTATCTAATCCACTCCTATTTATTATCCTTTAATCAACTGATTTAAAATGTATAACACAAAATGATCTTTATAATTTAAGAGCAAATCATGCCTCTTTCAGAAGATATAAAATTTAAATAGTCTTTCAGGTGATTCATGGAGTGGCATATAATTAATAACAGATTTTCAGTATAATAGTTTGCTCCTGAAAGAGGTACACACAACATTGAAACAATCCATGTTTAATTCAGGGCCATGCCAACAGAGCCTTAATCCACTTTACCAATTCACAGGATCACGTACTAAAAAACCAAGTACCTTCTCATTTACATCTCTTAAATGTTCTTTTTCTTCCAGAAGAAGTCCTAGTTCCACCTCTTAATCCCTGTGTCTTTGAAAAAAAATGTATCATCTCTGAACCTCAGTTTCCTCAACTATAAAATGACATAATAATTGCTATTCTCACAGGAATAAATAAGATCAAATATATATACATTTCCTTTTATTACTGGGAGGTTACAGAAAAGAAGAGCCAGGGAAATAGTCTAGAATTATGAATGTGGTAATGGATTCAAGTTGAAGACATCAGTAAGAATGCATGTTTGATTAATATAGATACGGATGGGTAAATATAGCCTGGATCATCTTGTGGCACCAGAAAGTAAGGAATTATTCAAAACACACACACACACACACACACATTAGTGGGACATGTCAATGGGCCACAGGAGCCAACCGAAAGAACTCCCAATGGCCAGAGCTGGAACAATTTGAGCATTGTTCAAATTAAAGCAGCATCTGATTATAACCAAAAGTATAATATAAATATTCATGAGTCCATATTGATACAAATAAATGACTGAATAAATTCATAAATGGGGGCGAACAGATAAATCTCCCATGCAGAAGAATTCCAAACAAATTATGTAGCTACTCCAACTTAAAGGAAGGGGAGATAAGTTCCCACTTCCTGAGTGTGGGCTGTACACAGAAAATTTCTTCCAAAGAGTACAATATGGAAAGCGGGGAAGAAAGAAGAGCCTTACAGTGGAGAAGCCTGACAAACACTCCTTCAGTCAGGGGAGCAAAGTCAACAGCAACAGTCATAAGTCATGTTGGTGGTATGTAACCTTGATATGATATAATAAAAATGCAACTTAACATTTGTAATCTTCCTCCAAAAACGCTGTAACTCATACCATTACACACCTATGAGAGTGGCCAAAATCCAGAACTCAGACAACATCAAATTCTGGCGAGGATATGGATCAACAGGGACTCTCATTCATTGCTGGTGTGAATGCAAAATGGTACAACCACCTTGGAAGTTTGGCAGTTTCTTACAAAACTAATATACTCTTACTATGTGGGGTTTTTTTTTCTTTCCTTTTGCTACTTTTGTTTTCTTTCTTTTTAGCTGCACCACGGGGCATGTGGAATCTTAGTTTCCTGACCAGCGATCGAACCCACACCCCCTGCAGTGGAAGAGCAGAGTCTTAACCACTGGACCGCCAGGGAAGTCCTACTCTTACTATTTGATCCAGCAACTGTATTGCTTGGTATTTACCCCAAAAGTTGAAAACTTATGTTCACACAAGAAGCTGAACACGGATGTTTACAGCACCTTTATTCATAAATGCCAAAACTTGAAAGCAACCAAGATATCCTTTACTAGGTGAATGGATAAATAAAGTGTGGTACACCCAGACAAGGGAATATTATTCACTGCTAAAAAGAAATGTGCTATCAAGCCACGAAAAGACATGGAGGAAACTTAAATACATGTTACTAAGTGAAAGAAGCTGATCTGAAAATGCTACATATTGTATGATTCCAACTGTGTGACATGCTGGAAAAGCCAAAACTACGGAAACAGTAAAAAGATCAGTGGTTTCCGGGGGTTGGGTGTTTGGAGAGATGAATAGACAGAGCACAGAGGATTTTTAGGGCAGTGAAAATACTCTGTATGACACTAAAATGATGGATGTATATTATTATATATTTGTCCAAACCCACAGAATGTGCAACATCAAGAGTTAACCATAAGGTAAACTATGGGTTTTGGGTGGTTGTGACGTGTTGGTGTAGGTTTATCAATTGCAACAAATGTACCACTCAGGTAAGGGATGTTGACAACGGGGGAGACTATGCATGTATAAGGGGCAAGGAGTATGTGAGAAATCTCTGTCCCTCCCTATCAACTTTTCTGTGAATCTAAAACTGCTCTAAAGAAATAAAGATTTTTCTAAAAATTAACAAAATAAACCATAACTAATCTAATCATGTGAAAACCATTACACAAATTCCAATAAGGGAACAACCTTACAATATACCTGACCAGTACTCCTCAACATTGTCAAGGCTTTCAAAGAAAGCAAAGAAAGTCTGAGAAAATGTCACAGCCAAGAGGAGCCTAAAGAGATAAGACAAGTAACTTGGGATCCTGGAACAGAATAAGGATATTAGGTAAAAGCTAAGAAAATATGAATAAACTGTGGACTTTAGTTTAAAATAATACAACTATTGGTTCATTAATTATAACAATGTACCATACTAATAACAAAAGATGTTTATAATAGGGGAAACTGTGTGGATAAGGGGGTAAATGGGAACTCTCTATACTATCTGTTCAATTTTTCTGTAAATCTAAAACTGTTCTAAATGATAAAGTCTATTACTAAAACAGAAAAGGCCTCTCATGATGCTTGGTATGTGAAAGGTGTCCAATAAGTGCTCTGTGTAATCACTGTTATCATCATTGTAATTAATGATAATGTAGCTGATGCTTCCAGTTTGCACTAGTTTATGGTCACAAATACAATCTTATTTATGATAATCATCCTTGTTTTGATAGAAGCCGTTTATAGCATAGAGGGGAAGCATTTGAGCTTTAGAGAAAAGCAGACTGAGATTAAAAACCTGGCTCTGAAATTTTATATTCTTTACATTCTTTATTATTTACTTTGCTTCTCTAATATATTTGCTCCGTACTTTGCCTTCCTCATTTTTAAGACGGGGCTGAAAATAGCACCTACAATAATTGTCAGAGTGAAATGAGGCAATGTAAATATTCATTCATTCATTCTACTAATTTATACTGAGTGCCTACTATGAGGAAAACCAAGAAAGAACAGGGTTTTGGGGGAAGGAGAGTCAGGGAATAGCAGAAGTTCAGTTTTAGATCTGTTCAACTTGAGATGCTTATTTGAGATATACAATGGAAAAATCAAATAAATGGTTATATATGAGTGTCTTAAACACAGAAAAGAGGTCAAAGCTGGGTATGAAATTTAGCCTTACAGTTTTGGGACTGAATAAATTGACTTGAGGAACACTCCAACACTTCGTGCTCAAGTACAAGAAGAATCTGAAAAAAAAAAAAAAAAAGCCTGAGCAGGAGGAACCAGAGAGGTAGGGGGAAAAATCAGGATACAGTGATGTCAAAAGATTAAAAAAAAAAGTTCAAGAAGAAAAGTGTTGAATACTGCAGAGAGGTCAAGTAAAATGAGGAAAAGGAACTATTCATTGCAGTTGGTAATACTAAGGTTGTCGATAACATTGACAAGAGTAGTTTCAGTGAAGTGATAAGGGCAGAAGCTGGAATGAATTGGGAAGAAGAATAAACAGGAGATGAGGAAGAATGGACAGTAGGTTTGACAACTTAAGAGAATTTTGCTGTGAAAGGGAGGAAAGAAATGAGGTGGTGACTGAAGGTGAATTTAGTGTCAAGGGAGGGTTTTTAAAGATGGAACACTAGAGCATGTTTGTAGCATTGGAATGATCCCGTGAAAAGAAAGAAATTTTGCATATACCTAGGTACTCGAAATGGCTTTTTGTTGTTTTATTTATTATTATTATTATTATAGGATATCTAATCTCTCACCTCCAAAATCTCACCCAGTTATGTCTGGAAGTCTGAGAGTATCTCATGTAAGATCATGAATAGTCCTTCTGCTACCACCTGTCATGTCATACTCTGCTGCCAAACTCCCTTCAGTGAAATCTGACCTCCAACTGCCCATGAAATTATTTAATGATGCCTCTTCACTGACACTAGTCCTGAGGCTCATCTTGAATATTTTGATGTCTATTTCAAAGGCACTGCTTCCTGATGCTCCCAAGGCTGCTAGTACCAATATGCTAAAATCCTTTAGCTGCTAAAATCCTTTAGCTGCCAAAATACTGTTGGATTTCTTAGAGTTTCAATAGGCAATATTTAGGGCAGAAGAGAAGAGAATGCTCCTCTTCCACACTTTATAAACCTGGGAATGAAGCAGTGCTGATTGTGACCCAAATTCTCCCAGAGTATTTTCTAAAAATAGCCTGTTCCATATCTTGTTAGAGTACCCAAGGGCTTCAAACCTAAGTCCATTAGTTGGACCCATTCTCTAAGACAAACTCCATGTTGTATTCCCAATTTTTCTTTTCACCCTACTGATTTTATGACTTCTTTCCCCAACTTTTATGCAAAACAATTCATGCAAATTCCTAGTTGGCATAATACACTGGTCTTTTAAGTCTAAATCTCAGAAATAAGGATATAGTTTAGGATAAAGTTTAAAACCTATCTAGAGTTAGTGGTATACCAAGGATGGGACAGTGGGAGTAGTTTGCTCTGAATGAAGGCAATAAGGAGGTGAACTAAGTGTAGAGAATTAAAAACAATAATTAAAAACTGATTAAAGGTAGATCTGTCTTTTATTATCATCATATATCAGCACTTCTAAACCATATCAATGATAAAATATCCTGTCCCCCAAATCTTTTGTTAGTCTAAGTTCTAAATAATTGTGTTTGAATAATATATACATAAGCTTCCAATTAGCACATTTTTTGTATTCTTTTTTTGTTGTTGTTTCTATTTATTTATTTATTTTTACAGTAGGTCCTTGTTGGTTATCTATTTTAAATACAGCAGTGTGTACATGTCAATCCCAAGCTCCCAAACTACCCCTCCCCTCAATTAGCACATTTTAAAATCATTTAAACATTGTATTCTACATGGAAGTTAACTTGGAATTAGCTTCAAACACACTCAGACTCAGCTACACATTTATTTTTAGAGTAGGTTCATAATGGTTCAGAATTACTTGAGTTCACTACATATGTTGTTCTTGTCGCCAACCCCTGTGCTACTACATATTTCTGCATTTAGACAGTAAATTTGATATAAATAATAAGACAGAGATTGTAAAGATGAAGAAAGGAAATTGATTTCTTCAATTCTGTCATTTTACATCATTATATGGAGTTTTTATTTGTGTTTACTATTTCAAATTTAAATGCAGAAACATTTGAAAGCTGCTAAAATCAATCCTGAAGAAGCAAAGATGTATAATTTCAAAAAATTATTGTAAAATGGGATTTCTTAAAATCTCTGTCAAGCTTATCCTTTTTGTTTAACCTTTTTCCTAACTTTTTGTAGATGTGTTGCTTCACTTGAAAGAAGCTTTTCTAAATTAAAGTCAATAAAAAGATTTCTTCAATCAGTGAGTAAAAATAGATTGACAAATCTTTATACATTCTCTACTGAATATGAGTATGTGAAGAAGATCAATTTTGATGAAGTCATGGGCAAATATGCAAACATGAAGGCTTAAAAACAAAATGTTATTCATTATTGCAAAATGTATTACAAAACATGATGTAAGTATAAGTTTCTTTCCCCTTTAAAACTAAATTAATTAGGGACTTCCCTGGTGGCTCAGTGGTTAAGAACCAGCCTGTCAATGCAGGGGACATGGGTTTGAGCCCTGGTCCAGGAAGATCCCACATGCCACGGAGCAACTAAGCCTGTGCGCCACAACTAATGAGACTGTGTGCCACAACTACTGAAGCCTGTGCACCTAGAGCCCGTGCTCTGCAACAAGAGAAGACACTGCAATGAGAAACCCGCGCACCACAACAAAGAGTAGCCCCCGTTCACCGCAACTAGAGAAAGACCGCATGCAGCAATAAAGACCCAACGCAGCCAAAATTAATAAGTAAATTAATAAATTAAAAAAATAAATTAAAAAGTATTAATCTTTTATTTTTCTTTTTCTGTGCTATAATATTTACTTTTTTATTTTCAATAAAAGAAGATTTTCAATCCATGCATATATGGTCAATTAATTTACAAAAAAAGGATCCAAGGATATACAATGGGAAAAGGACAGTCTCTTCAATAAATGGTGTTGAGAAAACTGGACAGCCACATGCAAAAGAATGAAACTAGACCACTGCTTTATATCATACCAAAAATCAACTAAAATGGATTAAAGACTTGAACATAATACCTGAAACCATAAAACTCCTAGAAGAAAACATAGGCAGTGAACTCCTTGACATCTGTCTTGGCAATGATTTTTTTGGATCTGATACCAAAAGCAAAGGCAACAAAAGCAAAAATAAACAAGTGGGACTACATCAAACAAAAAAGCTTCTACACAGCAAATGAAACCATTGGCAAAAAGAAAAGGCAACCTATGGAATGGGAGAAAATATTTGCAAATCTTATATCTGATAAGGAGTTAACATCCAAAACATATAAAGAACCCATACAACTCAACAGCAAAAAATCAACAATCCAAATAAAATATGGACAGAGGATTTGAATAGACATTTTTCTAAAGAAGACATACAGATGGCCAACAGGTACATGAAAATGTGCTCAACATCTCTAATCATCAGGGAAATGCAAATCAAAACCACAATGAGATATCACCTCACTCCTGCTAGAATGGCTACTATCAAAAAGACAAGAAATGACAAGTACTGGTGAGGATGTGGAGAAAAGGGAATCCTGTGCACTTTTGTTGGGAATGTAAACTGGTGCAGCCACTATGGAAAACAGTATGGAGGTTCCTCAAAATATTAAAAATAGAACTACCATATGATTCAGCAATTCCACTTCTGGGTATTTATCTGCAGGAAACAAAAAATACTAACTCAAAAAGACTATATGCACCCTATGTTTATTGCAGCATTATTTACAATAGCCATAATATTGAAACAACCCTAGTGTCCACTGATGGATGACTGAATAAAGAAAATGCGATATATATACACAATGGAATATTATTCAGCCATAAAAAGGAAATCTTGCCAATTGCAACAACATATATAGACCTTGAGGGCATTATGCTGACTGAAATAAGTCAGACAGAGAAAGACAAATACCATATGGTCTCACTTATATGTGGAATCTAAACAAACAAACAAATCCACAAAAAAATGAACTCATAGATACAGAGAACAGATTGGTGATTGCCATAAGTAGGGGATGGGGGGTATGAAAAATAGGTGAAAGTGGTCAAAATGTAACCTTAAACTTCCAGTTATAAAATAAATAAGTCATGGGGATGTAGTGTACAGCATGGTGACTATAGTTAATACTGCATTGTATATTAGAAAGTTGCTAAGAGAGTAGATCTTAAAAGTTCTCATCACAAGAAATTTTTTTTTTTTTTTTTGCCGTACACGGGTCTCTCACTGTTGCGGTATCTCCCGTTGCAGAGCACAGGCTCCGGACGCGCAGGCTCAGCGGCCATGGCTCACGGGCCTAGCTGCTCCGCGGCATGTGGGATCTTCCCGGACCAGGGCACGAACCCGTGTGCCCTGCATCGGCAGGCGGACTCTCAACCACTGCGCCACCAGGGAATCCCGAAAAAAATTTTTTAACTATATGTGGTGATGGATGTTAATGAGACTTATTGCAGTAATCATTTAACAATATATACAAATATTGAATCATTATGTTATATACCTGATACTAATATAATGTTAGATGTCAATTATATCTCAACAAAAAAGAAGATTTTCACTGTCTGTCTTTTTTTTTCTGGCCATTATGATTATTCATTTTATTTTCTGATTTTCACTAAAAATAATTTTGTCATCTAGAGGAGGAATATGTTAGCAAAATGATCCATTTCTGGTGTCAAATACACAAAGTACCCCACTTCCTATAGTAATAACAATTTAATATTTTAAGAATGAGGTTAGGAATATTTTACCTTCTTGAACACTCCATGTCTCTAAATTTGAGGCACTTTATTTTTTATATTTCATTCTGAGTCTTTCACCAATTTGTACATCTTACAAAATTGTCTTATCTCCCCAAATAAACTATAAATTCCATGAGGGCAGTTCATGTAATAGGAAGTCAACAAATATAAATGTAATAAATATTCTCACTGCATCCTAACTAGACCAAAAACTGAATTTGATTTTGAGAAGGAAAGAAGTTAAGCACTGAAATACAATGATTCCAAATTTAGCTGTTCTTGTTCTGAGGCAACTCCATTCTTAATTTAAAATAGTAATTATTATAGCAATGGCACTCTCCCCTTTTGTAGCAGATATCTCTGGTACCACCCATATCACATATTCAGAACGTATCTCTGATTTTAGCTATATCTGTGTTACATCATTCCAGTTCACTTCATATTGCCAGTGTCCTACTCAAATAAGTCTGCATTCTATCCTCAGGCCTTCTCCAGACACCATGGAAGCTTGCTCAGCACATTTGGCAAGCACAGTACAGATGAGTGGGGGATTTAACCTCTATCTGGGGCAACTCTCAATTGATAAGGTGTGGGGTTTGTGGATAAATGCTCAAGTCTCTTTAAAGTGGATTACAAAAAAACTCAATAACACATCCTTATATTTGATTTCCTCTTTCGCTATTTCACTCTACTCACTCCTTCCTTTCTGGTTCCTGGGATTACCTCCTAAATAAACTACCTGCCTCCCAAATAAACTACCTGCATCCAAGACTGTGTCTCTGACTTTGCTTTCAGAGAAACACAAATTGAAAATACTCTCAACCACTATATTCCAGTAACATTAGGGATTTTGTAGTTCTGTGAAGAGGGCAAGCTGTTTCTTCCTTCGGGGCTTTTGTATATGCTATTCCTTCTATTTGTTATGCTTTGTTATCTCATCAGTCAGGTATCAACTTAAATATCATTTCATAAGGGAAAACCTTCCTGACTCCTTAGAGCAGGTTGGATGGCCCCTTGTTTAATGACCTTATATCAACCAGTACTTTTGTTTAATGGTACTTATGTAGTTGAATATTTATTTGGATAATTTTGTGTTTAAAGTTGGTTTCCTGAATTAGGCCATAAGTTCCTTGAGGATAGGAATGATGGTCTGTTCACAGTAATATGCTCAACAACCAGTAAAAGTCTGGCATCCCGTGGGTAGTCAACAAATATGTACTTGGTGCCTATCATTTTTTCAGCACTTTTCTAGACTCTAGGGATACAGTAAAGAACAAATCAGACAAAACTTCTACTCTAATAGATCTTACATTCTAGTAGAGAGAATGAAGACAAAACACAAAATATACAAATAAAATATGTGGTATGCTATAATATGGCAAGTGCTATGAGGAAAATAAAATAGCAAAGGGAAAAAGAGTGTTGAAGGAGTTGCAAATTTAAATAGGGTGATTATGGAAGGTCTCAATGAGGTGAAATTTAAGAAAACACCTAAAAATATGAACAAATATTAATATATGGGTTAAGGCAAAGGGAAAAATAAGTGCAAAGACCCTCAGGCAGGAGGATGCCTGTCACGGGCATATTCAAAGAAAAGCAATGGGACTTCCCTGGTGGCACAGTGGTTAAGAATCTGCCTGCCAATGCAGGGGACACAGGTTAGAGCCCTCATCCGGGAAGATGTCACATGCCGTGGATGCAACTAAGCCCATGTGCCCCAACTACTGATCCTTCACTCTAGAGCCCGTGAGCCACAACTACTGAGCCCACGTGCCACAACTACTGAAGTCCACGCGCCGAGAGCCTGTGCTCTGCAACAAGAGAAACCACCACAATGAGAAGCCCGCGCACCACAATGAAGAGTAGCCGCCGCTTGCCACAACTAGAGAAAGCCTGCATGCAGCAATGAAGACCCAATGCAGCCAAAAATAAATAAATTAATTTAAAAAAAGAAAAGAAAAGCAATGAAGCTAATATGGTAGGATTAGTAGAGTGAGTGAGGAGAAAATAGGAAGAGATGACATCAGAAGGGAGATAGTAAAACAGATAATGGATAGCCTTGGAGAGTATTGTTAGGACTCTTACTTTTACCCTAACTGAGACAGGAAGAAGCCATTGGAGTTTTGAGGAGAAAAGTAATATGATCTGACTTCTATTTTAACACTATGACTGTGGCTGCTATGCTGACAAGGATGACAAAGACAAGGACAGAAACAGAGAGACCAGTTAGGATGCCATTGCAATAATCTGGGCAGGAGATTAAGGTAACTTGGACCAGGATGGTAGCAGTGGAAGTAGTGATAAATAATCAGATTCTAGATATGTTTTATAGAGAGAGCCAGTAGGATTTGCCTCCAAGGTTTTAGGTTTGAACAAATAGAACTGAGATTGGAAAGACTGTAGTAGAAGCAGGTTTGGGGGTAAGATATAAAATATGAGATGCCTATCATATATTCAGATGGAGATGATGGGTAGGCAGTTGGATATACATGAGTCTGGAGTTCAGGGGAGAAAGCCTGGCTGGAGATATAAATTTGGAGGTTGTCATCATATACATGATATTTAAAAGATATTAGATTGGGGCTTCCCTGGTGGCACAGTGGTTGAGAGTCCGCCTGCCAATTCAGGGGACACGGGTTCGTGCCCCGGTCTGGGAAGATCCCACATGCCGTGGAGTGGCTGGGCCCGTGAGCCATGGCCGCTGAGCCTGCGCATCCGGAGCCTGTGCTCCGCAACGGGAGAGGCCACAACAGTGAGAGGCCCGCGTACCGAAAAAAAAATAAATAAAAATAATAAATAAATAAATAAAAGATATTAGATTGGATGAGATGCCTGAAAGTATAAGGTTAGAGAGTAAAATAGAGGAAGTAAAATGTTTCTGCACTGAGACCTTCCAATATTTGAGGTCAGGGAAATGAAGAGGAATCAGCAAAAGAGAAGGAGAAGGAATAGTCAGAGAGAAACGAGGAGAGTGTGCTGGGAGTTGTGGATGGTCTGTTCTGATTGCTTCAAATTTTTCAGTAAAATAGGAAGTAGAATTATTACATGAAAAGTGCAAAAGGGGGAGGAGTAGTTGGAGGTCTGAGGAAACAGAAGGTGTGAATAGTTTTCTAGGAGAGTAGAAGAGCAAAAACTTTTCTACTACCCATACTAGAATAATATAGTATGATTTCTGAATAGCATTGAGGGTCCCTTGAGATTAGTGATTATGTATTTAAAGTGAAAGCAGTCAGTATAAGTTATGTGTTTTTCTCGAGTCACATTTAGTGATGTGAGTGTAGTCAAAGGGTAAAAAGAGAGTTGAATTTAACCAGTTTTACCAAGGGAATATGAGTGAGAGAGAAGCAATTGGGTTGAAGAAAATAATTATAATCATTGGCTATGGAGTTTAAATTAGGTAAGAATGGTTTGTCCATAATGAAGGACAATTAAAAGGTCATAGGAACAATAGGTTTTAATTATCAGGGGGCTTTGAGAATTACCAGAGTTAGGATCCCAGGAGTGAGTAGAAAGACAGATGATGGTTGGAGAGTAGAATGCTTGAAACCAGCATTATAGGAAGTTTATAGTTATAGGTAAGACAAAGTCTAGGGTGTCATTATGGTAGTCAGTGACAGAGCTAGGTTGGAAAGAAGTCAGGTAATGACATGTACATAGTCCAATGGAGATTATACTCAGAGGTAAGAGGGATGACATAAGAGACCTGGGCTCTTTGTAGTGATTGATATAAACAGGGACAAATGGCATCACAAGATTACTTCTGATGGTCCCAAAGAAGATGTTTGTGGTAAAATAGTATTGCAAGAGAGAGAAACTCTTCCCAAAAGCTGAGAGTTTTGTGTCACACCTTGAATTCTGCTGGAGGCACTGAGGAATTCAGAAGGTCCCTGAATAACAAAATTTAACATTTATTGAATGTCAAGGCACTAAACTCAGAATCACTGTAAGAAAATCTTGTGGCCAACTTACTGAAGTCTGGCTTCAATCCTTACCACTGTACTAGAAGGGTGCCAGTGAGCCTGATTAGGTCTTCTTTAGAGGGACTCCATACAAAAGGACTGCTTTGAGGGTGAGGTGACCTCAGCAGATGGGTGGACTGCCAGAAACTAAGGTTCAGAGAAGTTGTAATCAATAAAATGAAAGAGACATTGAGTATTATAGAGAGATTCCCCAGGAATTGGAAAGAAGTGTCCATGAAAAAGCCCACAAAAGCACTCTGTGAAAGAGAGCCAATGATTGTGTAACTGCCATAAAGAAGACCCTGAAGGAAGATTATAACTATATTAGTTTAGTGAGAATTTTCTGCCTCTTACCTGTCCTCTCTCTCCCTTGTTCCAGTCTAGATATAGTCTAGTGAATGGGGGAGAAGGAGTGAAAGTGCAAAATGGTAAAGTAGAAGTCAATTATGTTACTCTTTCCATCACAGGATTTTACATCTGATAGAGGTCAAGCTGGGTAAAGGAGTTTAAATTGTATGAGAGTTTGAAGTAGGAGAGTTTGGACATTTTTAGTTTCAAAAAAGAGACTTCATCTATTTGACAGGGGGATTTTTTAAAAAAATTACTGCAAAGTGACCTGCAAAGCCACGGGACCTCCTGAGGTATCATCCAGGGATGGGGAAGAAAAAGTTGAGAGGGCAGTCTTGAAGGAATCAGTGGGAAAGAAAAAAGTTACTTTCTGTTAGCACTGTACCAGGTTCAGCTTGTTTAGTAAAAAGGTTACCATTATATTACAAGGTAGAAGATGGTAAGTATCATAGTAAAGGAAGGGGAAAAGTTCTTTGAGAGTTGAGTGAAAAAATAAATAAATAAAAAGAATCCAGGAAGTAAAATAGAAGAGGCAGCATTTTAACAGGACCTGAAAATAACATTGGATACTTCAGAGTAGATAGAATTTACAGGTGAGAAGGAAAGGCTGCTAACTAACAGGCTGTATTAACCTGGGTTCCCTAGAAAACAAATTGTGAGGCAAAGCTGAAGTGCTCGTGTAAGAGTGAGGAAAAGGGCAGTGAGGTAGGGGAAAGTTGGTAGCAAATATAATGTGGTATATTACTAAACTGGCCATTACTTCTCAAAGTTACACAAACAGAAACTTACCAAACAGGACATCTCCAGGCAGGTATTACAGAAACACTATGCCTTAGAAAAATCTATTGAAAAAGAATGAAGAGAGAATTTACTGGCTGGCCACTCCTGTGTCCTCTCCCCCATTGTCAAAGTTTCCCCCTCACAGAGTTAATTACCCTATACTTTCCAGTCCCTTGGCCTCTCCTGTACTTTCTGTATAAGCAAGATATCATACTCTGTGCCATAATCCTTCATCTGAGTCTGGAATTTGTGGCAGGAGTCAGAGACTTCAAGGTTCAGTTGTGAGACCACTTGGATCATTGGAGTCTGTAGAACTGGTCATGGAGGCAGTAGCTGGGGCTGAGCAAGCAGCTGAGGGCCAGGAAGACTAGTGGAAAATCTGATGCAATGCATAAAACACATCAAATATACTCCCCAATCCATAACCATGGCCTAGACAGTCCCACTTTTATGGTCCACAGGAATCTTAATTTCAACATTTCCGAAATGTTTTCAAACCTTTTTTATTATGATATATTACATATCCACAGAAAAGGAAAAAAAAGTCACAGACGAAGGGAATATATTTGCAACACATAAAACTCACAAAGGACTCATTATAGAAAAAAAAATATAAAAATCTTCAAACCATCAAAAAGTAGACAACCTAGTAGAAAAAACAGGTAAAAGGCTTATATACTTCACAAAAAAGGAAAATCCAATGCCCATAAATACATGAAAACAGCTCAATTCAATTAGTAAGCAGGAAAATTCACTTTAAATGAAAAATATAATTCCACTTGTAGATAGGATATAGTGGGAAGGATAGACCAATGTTCTGCTGCAACAACTAGAAAAAAATGGATAAATTACAAAAAATCATATTTTAAAATACATCGATGTTCATTTAGATGAATTAAAATTTCAGAAGGCAGAGCCCTCTCCAGGTAAGCTGACAATAGGCAACTGTTTTCTTTCCTCATTGTACTTGCTAATTCCAGGCACAGACTGAGGAATTGGGCTTGGCCTAGTCAGAGGGACTCCCTTGGGAGAAAAAGAAACAGAAAGCCATTTGACAGCTGGCATAATGGATTGGAATTTAGAGGTACCCCAAATGTGCAACCAGTTTATCACATGGGATTTTTTGAAAGAGTGAATCAGGAAGCTGGTGGGCCTGGGCCAGGGAGGCAGAGTAAAATTTCATGGTATTTAGGAGACAAAGAGCCTTGCTAAAGTGAATGGGCCTGAAACAAACACAACGGATATCCCTCTCAAGAAATTTGCTAGATTTAAAACATGCATGTGAAAAGAAACAAAAGAATTAAGTTCAAAACTACAAAGTTTTCAAAGAAATTTCCAAAGAAATTTCAGGACTGAGGAGACAGAAACTCACTTGGCTTTCAATCAACAACCTGGGAAGGTCACACTTGAGGATGGGGTTAAATTGAAAAGGTAGAGTAAAATCTTTTGTGGTTTCATGATATCCAAACTTCTGGATGAGTCTCCAATGGTGTTTCAGGCTTTTCCCACAGTAGGTGAGTACTGAAGACCTACCTAGCTTTCAACTGAAAGCTCAAAAGGGCCACCTCAGAGGTGGATTGAGTTTCATTAAAACTGAAACTCAGCTCCAACCTAGCTCAATCCAGATTGTACTGAGGTAATCTTCACCTTACTCCTTTATTTAGCAGAGAAAAGAGTGAACTATCTCTGGAAAATAACATCACCAGTATTCTCTATGGTCTATTAAGACAATGTCTGCATATAATTAAAAATTATAATACATATAAAGAGAAAAAAAGAGACACCAATAATCAAGATAACAAATAGAGTCAGAACCAGAAATGATCCACATGTTGAAATTAGCAGACAAGGAGTTTAAAATCACTATTACAAATATGTTTTTAAAACTTAAAGACGAGGTTTTTAAAAAGTGGGTGAAAATGTGGAGAACTTCGAGTGAGTTAAAATTCATAAAAAGGATCATCAAATGGATAATCCAGAAATGAAAAATACAATAATTGAAATAATGAACTCATTAAATGCATTTAAAAGCAAACTAGAAAGACTAGTGAATTCAAAAACAGGTCCAATGAAAATATCTATACTGAAGCACAGAAAGAAAAAAGAGTGAGAAAACAAAAGAGTAACAAAAGATGTGTATACACAGTCAAGTAGTCTAACACACATATAATTGGAGTCATGAATGGAGAAGAGAAAAAAATGGGGCTGAAGCAATATTTGAAGAGATAAGGATCAGGACTTTCCAAAATTGATTAAAAGATAGCAATACACAGATTCAAGAGCTTCAGGGTAGATGCAAAGATAATCATTCCCAGATACAATTTAGTAAAATTGCTGAAATCAGAGGAAGGAAACTTAAAATCTTAAAAGCATCCAGAGAAAAGGAGGCATTCCCTTTAAAAGAGCAACAATAAGATTTCTAATTGACTTTCAGCAGAAGGTGAAAATATCATGGAATGGCAATAATTAAATTGCTAAAAGAAAATAACTCCCAACCTAGAATTCTGTACCCAACAAAAATATTCTTCAAAATGAAGTAAAATAAAGACAGAAAGCAAGCTAAATGAATTTGTTGCCAGGAGACTCACACAACAATAAATCCTAAAAGATCTTCAGGCTGAAGGAAAATTATCCCAGAAGAAATACAGAGCTGCAGAATGGAGTGAAGTGTAAATATATGGGTTAGTGCAAAAGCATACAGATTTTTTTCAAAAGACAACACTAACAATATATTGTCTTGTGGTGTTTATTACATATATAGAAATAAAATACATGATAACAATGCCACATGGGGAAGATGGGAGATAGATGGAGTTAAACTATTGTAAGATTCTTCTATTGTGCTAGAAGTTTTGATTTACTTTTGACTGTATTTATTGACTTACTACTAATGATTATAAGTCAAGGATAAATACAGAGGTCTCTAGGGTATTGTCCATTTGGTAGCTACTAGCCATATGTTGCTATTAAGTACTTGATGTGGCCAGTTCAAGTTGAGATGTATTGTAAGAGTAAAACACAGATTTGGAAGACATAGTATGAAAAAAGAATGCAGCATATCTCTAACAATTTTTATATTGATTATATTATGAAATGATAATACCTTGGATATATTTTGTTAAATAAAAACATTCTTTAAAGTAATTTCACTTCTCTCTGTTTGCTTTGTTAATGTGGCTACTAGAAAATTTTAAATTACATCTGTGGCTTGTATTATATTTCTATTGGACAGCACTAATCTAGAACAGTGGTTCTCAACCAGGGTTGATTTGGCTACCCCAGGGAACATTTGGTAATGTCTTGAACTTTTTTGGATGTCACAACTTGTGGGGAGAAAAGTGCTGCCACTGGGTACAGGTTAGAGATGTTGCTGAATATCATTTAATGCACAAGACAGCCTCCATAAGAAAGAATTATCTGGTCCAAAATGTCAATAGTGCTGAGATTGGGGAAACCCTGTTCCAAAGTGATCCTTAATATAATAGTATCATAAAATGTGTAAGTAAAAATTCACTGGTCCAAAAGAAGAAGAAGATGATGATGACTACCATAGGAAAGGAGAAGTAAGAAAACAAAGACTGGATGAGACAAATAGGCAACAAAAAATACGATAGCTTTAAATCTAAATATATCAGTACTTAAATGTACAGGGACATTCTGATTAAAAGACAAATATTGTCAGAATGACTGAAAAAACAGCACCCCAATATTTACTGTTTATAGGAGACATGCTGTAAAGATAAGAACAGATAAAGGTTGAAAATAAACCCTAGCCAAAAGAAAACTATCACAGCTATATTAATGTGAGAAAAAGTAAACTTTAAGGCAAGATGTATTGCTAGATATAAAGGGAGACATTTGATAATGTTTAAAGTATTGATTCAAAGGAACACACAACAATCCTAAATATAAGCACCTAAAAACATAACTTCAAAATATATAAAGGAAAGAAAAGAGAAGGAAGGAAGAAAGGGAACAAAATCGGAATGGTCTTATATCTGTTAAAGAAATTGTGCTCAAAATTAAAACTCTTTCCACAAAGAAAGTTCTAGGCATATATGGCTTCATTGGTAAATTATTCCTAACATTTAATGAAAGAAGTAATACCAATATTAACAAACTCTTTCAGACTATAGTGGAAGAGTAAATACTCACCAACTTGTTTTATTTGCCAGCTTGAAGGTAACCCTGCCTTGTCAGATGATTGTTAGTATTTTTTAAACAATAAAGTATTTTTAAATTAAGGTATCCATATAGGTTTTTTTTAGACATAATGCTTTTTCACACATAATAGATTACACTATAGTGTAAACATAACTTATATGTACTGGGAAACCAAATATTTATGTGACTTGCTTTATTGAGATATTTGCTTTATTGTGGTAGTTTGAAACCAAACCTGCAATATTTCCAATGTATGTCTGTATTATACTAGGTTCTAGCCAGTACTAAAAAAAATTTAATGTATGAAATTGGAAAGGAAATAAAAGTTGCATTATTTGCAGATAATATGATTATATATATAGAAAACCCAAGAAAATCTACAAAAATAACTGAATTTAGCAAGGTAGTTAGATACAAGGTTAATATATGAAAATTAATTGTATTTCTATATGCTAGCTACAAATAATGGAAAGTGAAATTTATGAAGTTATACCATTGACAACGTGAAAAAACTCAATTCCTAGGAATAAATCTAACAAAAGTTGTGAAAGACCTCTACACTGAAAAGTCCAAGACACTGCCTACAGAAATTAAAAAAAGACCTTCATAAAAAGAGAGATAATCCATGTTCATGAAGAAAAAAACCTTACTATTATTAAGATGTCAATTCCCCACAGTTTTATCTATATATTAAATTCAGCCCCGATCAAAATCCCAGAAGGCCTCAATTTTGTAGTAATTGACAAACTGATTCTAAAATTTATATGGAAAAGCAAAGGACTTGGGATAGCCAAGATAATCCTGAATAAGAACAACAAGATTTGAAGACTTACTATGAAGGTAAAGTAATTACTACACTTTGGTATTGGCAAAAGAATAGATATTTGTGTCCCCCCAAAATTTATATGTTGAAATCTAAACTCCCAATGTGATATTATTAGGAGGTAGGGCCCTTGGGGTAGTTAGATCTTGAGGATGGAGCCTTCAGGGATGGGATTAGTGCCCTTATTAAAAGAGACAGAAGAGCTTGCTCTCTCTCTCTCTGCTCTCCACCATGTGAAGATACAATGAGAAGACAGCCAACTGCAAACTAGGAAGTGGGCTCTCACCAGACACTGGATCTGTAGGCATGTTGATCTTGAATTTCCCAGCCTCCAGAACTGTGAGAAATAAATATTTGTCTTTTAAGCCATGCATCAATGGTAATTTGTTATGGCAGTCTGAACTAAGACAATAGACATACAGACCAATATTGGTACAGAGTAGAGAGTTCAGAAATAGAGTCACATATATACAGTCACCTGATTTACAATGAAGGTGTAACTGCAGTTAAGTGGGGGGAGATTTTTTAAACAATGATGCTAGATAAAGTGGATATCTGAGAAACAATGAAACTTTAACCCCTAATTCCTACCATCCATAAGAATTAGTTGAGATGAATTGTGAATCTAAATGTGAAGACTAAAACAATTAAGTTTATAGAGGAAAACATAGGATAATATCTTTATGACTTTGTGATAGGCAAAGATTTAAATAGGACACAAAGAAACACTAACTCTAAAATCTCTAAAATAAAAATTAATAAATTGAACTTTGTTAAAAACTTCAGTTCATCAAAAACACTGACAAAGAAGGTTACAGTCCAGAGAAGATATTCACAAGAAATACATCTAACAAAGTACTTGTATCCTGAGTTTACAAAAAGCTCCTACAAATAAGATAGAGGGAAAAAATAATTTTAACTTAAAAATTGACAAAAGAATTTAACAAGGATTTCTAAAAGAAGATATCCAAATAGCCAATAAGGATCAATATCATTATTGTCAGGGAAATGCAATTTAAAACTACAATGAAATATCACTTTGCATCCACCAGAATAGCTAGTAATGAAAAAAGACTAGGGAATTCCCTTGTGGTCCTGTGATTAGGGGCCCGCGCTTCCTTTGCAAGGGACATGGGTTTGATCCCTGGTTCGGATTTCCCACAAGCTGTGCGGGTGGAGCCAAAAAAAAAAAAAAAAAAAGAGAAAGAAGAAAAGAGAGAAAACGACTAAAAATAATCAGGTACTGGGGCTTCCCTGGTGGCACAGTGGTTAAGAATCCTCCTGCCAATGCAGGGCACATGGGTTCGATCACTGGTCTGGGAAGATCCCACATGCCACGGAGCAACTAAGCCCGTGTGCCCCAACTACTGAAGCCCACACGCCTACAGCCCGTGCTCCACAACAAGAGAAGCCACCACGATGAGAAGCTCGTGCACCGCAACAAAGGCCCAACACAGCCAAAAAAATAATAATAATCAGGTACTGACGAAGATGTGGATCAACTTACTCATACATTGCTAGTGAGCATGTACATTTACACCACTTTAGAAAAGCTTCTTGGCATTATCTACTAAACCTAGACATTCAATTTCACTCCAAGAGAATTCTCCCAAAAGAATAGAATGCGTACATCTATCAAAGAATGCAAGCAGCATATCAACATATGCAAAGAATGTTTATAGTACTTCCGTTTTATTGTAGCAAAAAATTGGAAACAATGTAAATGTTAGTGAGCAGTAGAATGGATAAGCAACTGTGATAAAATCGTACAAGAGACTACACAGCAATGAGAAAATATACAGTACTACATGCATTAACATAGGTGAATCTCACAAATGTTATGTGGAGTGAAAGAAGAGAGTCTAAAAAGAGTACAAGAACAGGCAAAACTAATTCATGATAATATAAATTAGGATACTCATTACCTGGGTGAGGGGTGGTTATAGAAAGAGAAGGGGTGTAAGAGAACCTGGAATGCTGGAAATGATTTATATCTTAATCTGGGTGATAGTTAAAAAGGTGTTTATATATTAAAATTTTGTAGAGTTCTACACAATGCATTTTGCTATATGTATGTTACAGCTTAATGAAAATGGTAGTATGGCTACCATTAAACAGCCTGACCATGTGTCATATTCAGAATAAAATTTTAAGTTATAGGATTTTATTGAAGACCCTTCTTGACCTGGACCTTGCCTTTCCAGAAATATTTCTTCATTCTATCAATAGGCTCCTGTTTACTTGCCATGCCTAAATATTCAGTTTTTAAAAATTATTATACCACACACTCTTGAAACTCCTTTGCAAATGCTGTTTTCTGCCTGAAATATCCTTTTTATCTTCTTGTCCTGCCCCAAGTTTTCCCTAATAATTTACACAAAATTTTAAGTCTTAATTCAATCAGTATCTTATCCAAAAAACCTTCCCAAGCCATCTCAGGCACAATTAGGTACCTCTTTGCTATGTTCTTTTGGTACTCTACCATAGCATTTTCAAACAAACTGTATGTCAAATCTCACTAAACTGTAAAGTCCTTGAAAACAAACTTTTTGTTTTTTAAAAAAATTATTAATACATAGTATAGAGTCTGACATAAATTAGGCACAATAAAAGTTTTTGTAGTGATTGAACAAGAGAACAATGAAGGAAAATGCTTGTAGGCTACAGTATCGAGTTTATTCTACATGTTTAGTAATAGAGTTTGGGGCTTATTTATGGTCTACAGGCTCAAATGACACAACTCTATAATTTCTGACTTGAACACTACAAGGATGGTACTAAATTTACTTCCTTCAAGGAGACATTAAAATATAGAAAGTTGTTCATATTCCGAGAAACAATTTTAGTAGCTAAGTGATTTGAGTAGTGGACAGATGATTTTCCCCAAGACAGGCCCAGCAATCAGTAGATCTACAATCCTTCCTTAAGAGTAACCATGAGAGGAGGACTTCCCTGGCGGTCCAGTGGGTAAGACTCCATGCTCCCAACGCACGGGGCCTGTTTCAATCCCTGGTTGGGGAACTAGATCCCACATGCATGCTGAAACTAAGAAGTCTGCATGCAACTAAGTCTGCATGCCGCAAGGAAGACCCGGTGCAGCCTAAACAAATAAATAAATATTTTTTTAAAAAAGAGCAACCATGAGAGAAATAAAAATGGGCAAATCAGGCTACCATAGCTCATTCTTATGCTCATTCATCGGGAATACAATGACATTAAACATTAGAAAGTATAGAACTGACTGTCTTCATAGCATTTTTAAAGTTATCGTATTTAAAATTTTGAAAATAACCATCTTCATTTAATCGTTAACAAACAGTATATTCCTAAAATATCACAGAGTTATACAGGATTAATTGTCTTGTACCAAAATAATGGGCTTTCAGTTGACAATCTGTGCAGGTATACCTAAAATTCAGCTTAACAGTATTAATGCAGTACAAAACACTCTTTATCTTTAAATCAACAAAAGATGTTTTCAGTATCACACCAAAGCTTACTGGAAACCATGTTTTTGGTCTCTGTATTCATTTTTAAAGTAACTTCTAAATTGTAAAACATTAATTTAGCAAAAGTATAGTCAAACGCATTTTCAAGACATGGTATTGTATTTATTTCATTGTAAACCTTTTCTTTTTAAATTAAAAATTGAGGCTAAAATTCTCAAAAGATATAAATTGGCTGCCACCCTCTTAAATAACAATGTAACGTCACATATCAAAATCTATAAAGTTGTATATTTTAATTTATATTTGAGATTGCCTCATCCATTACATTCATATTGGTTTTGATAGTGATCTGATGTACATTTTTTACCAGACAATTCCTAGAACATGTTGTAAAATATGGTACGGTTTAGTCTAAATAACTTATGATTTAATAGCAGGAAATCCTGTTGCTAAATTTGTTAATATTCATCTACTTCTACAAGGATTTTTATGGTAATTTGCTCTTATAAACATAAGGTCAAAAGTATTATTTGGGAATGTGTATGCAAAACCAAGTTTGGAAGAAAATGTACCACAGTAAACTTTTAACAGAAATGCAGTTTAAGGATTTAGAAATGCAGTTTAAGGATTTAGAAATTTATCATTTTAATGACACTAGAAATAAGCATTTCTCTTAAGAAGCCACCTGTAACACATTAAGTATAAATCATAGTTTTTCAAGTGCTGTTTTGGGACCTTTATGTTGCAATTCCAGATGCATAAGTTAAGTTGATTAAGCAAGGGTATTGCTGTATTTGGGATGAGCAAAAAGAAAGTGATGAAAGGCAGGCCTTAAAATAAGTTAGGCGAGAAACACTTTGGAATTTAAACTTGATATAGAGTAAATGTGAGGGAAAATAATATAGCATAAAGTAAGTAAGCTTTTAATGTAAATATAAACATCTACATAGCAGAGGACCATTGGTTTACTGATCTTATTCGACTTATTATTTTTAAATTGTAGCTTGAAAAGATTCCCTCTTATTTAACAATATAACAAAACAGGACCGAAAGGTCTAAATCAGAAGAAAAACTGTATTTAAGATGTAAATGGGGCTTCCCTGGTGGCGCAGTGGTTGAGAGTCCGCCTGCTGATGCAGGGGACACGGGTTCGTGCCCCGGTCCGGGAGGATCCCACATGCCGTGGAGCGGCTGGGCCTGGGAGCCATGGCCGCTGGGTCTGCGCATCTGGAGCCTGTGCTCCGCGGCGGGAGAGGCCACAACAGTGAGAGGCCCGCGTACCGCAAAAAAAAAAAAAAAAAAAAGATGTAAATGTACCATATAAAATACAGAGTTCAGTCTTAACCCTAGAGCCTCTTAAAACTTTCACTAAAAATCCTCATTATTTTTGAACACTTTTATAATACTTACAAAGTACCAGTTATTTTTCTAAACACTTTACAAATATGAAATAATTAAATCCTTATAATAATCTCATAAGTACTACTATTCTCATCTTACAAACGAGGAAACACATTGCTTTTGGCTGGGTAAAACCTCCAACACGTTGAAGTTAAGCAACTTGCTCAAGGTCACAAAGCTTGGTGGAACCAGACCTAAACTCAGACAATTGCTCCAAAGATTATGTATAATATTATCCACTATATGCTATGCTGCTTCCTCAGTGCCTAATATGAAGTCTTTAGAAGAGTAACTGGCATCAGAAAATAATAGTGTATTTTGAAATTTTTTAATTGAATGAAATGTCAAAAAATATAAATCCTAAGTGTGTATTAACTACTTTCTACTGAAACTCCAAATAAATACTTGAATTCCTGATGAAGTTCTTCAACAAATTTCTATTATCATAGAGATTTTACCTAAGTACCTCCAGTGACAGGGAACCCATATTAAGATAGACAATTTTATATTCAGAAATTAAATTTTTCTTGAAATGTTTCTCCTTCAAGCTTTTATCCTATATATATCTTATCTTCTGAAGTCATATAAAATTAATCTTTAGTACTGCTGCTCTTCAAATATGTGAAAAAACTGATTATATTCTAATTTCCCCTGACCCAAGCTAAACATTCCATTTCCTTCAAAATTTCTTCACATGTAAAGTGGAGTTTCCTCACATTTCTACTTTTTCTCCTTTGGACATGCTCCAATCTGTCTTGTATCATTTAAAGTGCAGCATTCCCAAACCAAATTCCATATTAAAGAGGTATTTGGGGGATTCCCTGGTGGAACAGTGGTTAAGAATCCGCCTGCCAATGCAGGGGACATGGGTTTGAGTCCTGGTCTGGGAAGATCCCACATGCCGTGGAGCAACTAAGCCCGTGCACCACAACAACTGAGCCTGTGCTCTAGAACCCATGAGTCACAACTGCTGAGCCTGTGTGCCACAACTACTGAAGCCTGCGTGCCTAGAGCCCGTGCTCCGCAACAAGAGAAGCAACCACAATGAGAAGCCCGCGCACTGCAACGAAGAGTTGCCCCTGCTCGCCACAACTAGAGAAAGCCCACACGCAGAAATGCACAGCCAAAAATAAATAAATTTATTAAAAAAATAAAAATTAAAAAAAAAGCATCCACCTGCCAATGCAGGGGACATGGGTTAGAGCCCTGGTCCAGGAAGATCCCACATGCTGTGGAGCAACTAAGCCCGTCTGCCACAGCTACTGAGCCTGTACTCTAGAACCCGCGAGCCACAACTACTGAGCCCACGTGCTACAACTACTGAAGCCCACGCACCTAGAGCCCGTGCTCCACAACAAGAGGAGCCACAGCAATGAGAAGCCCACGCACCGCAACGAAGAGCAGTCTTGGCTTGCCGCAACTAGAGAAAGCCCACGCAGCAATGAAGACCCAATGCTGCCAAGAAAAAAAAAAGTAGTATTTTGGCCATAACAGAGTAGCAACATTACCTTTCATTGTAAATACTGTTTATGTAGATGAATATTGACTTTTTTAGACAGCAAAAATTTATAGACTTTACACTAAGTTCATCATAAAATAAAGCCTCTAAGATTTTTTTTGCACATATGCTGCAGGTGACAAACATAATTTACTCGTGCAATTGATTTTTGGACATAAATTCAAAATAATTTAACTTTATGAAATGTATCCTATTGGAGATCAGTCTGTCATTCCAGTCTGTTGAGATCTTTTAAAATCTCGATTACCTTTTTAAACTAATGAGCTATCTCTTCTCATTTTTCTCTATCAAACTTGATTGGGACACTATCAGTGTTTATTCAACATCGTCATTTATATACCAAACTTGAAAGAAACAAGCCCTACTACCAGCTTTTTAGATATTTATTAAATAAACTGTTCATTTTATAACAGTTTTAGATATACTGAATTATGACAATGATAGTACAGAGAGATATATCCCACCCCCAGTTTCCTCTATTATTAACATCTTAAATTGTTAGTATGGTACATTTGTCACAATTAATGAGACAATATTGATACATTATTATTAAGTAAAGGCCATAGTTTACTCAGATTTCCTGCATTTTCCCCTAATGTCCTCTTTCTGATCCAGGATCTCATTCAGGATACCACATTATATTTAGTTGTCATGTCTCCTTAGGCTCCTCTTGGTTGTGATAGTTTCTCAGAATTTGCTTGTTTTTTATGACCTTGACCATTTTGAAAAGTACTGCCAGGTATTTTGTGGAATTTGTCTGATATTTTTCTCATGAATAGACTGAGGTTATGGGTTTTGGGGAGGAAGACCACACAGGTAAAGTGCCATGCTCATCATATCATATCCAATATGACTACTATCAATACTATCAATATGACTTATCACTGTTGATGCCAGCATTGGTCACTTGGCTTGAGATGTTTGTCAGGATTCTCCACTGTAAAATCACTCTCTCTCCTTTAAAAAAAATCTATTTCCATAATTTATTCTTTGGAAGAAAGTCACTACGTGCAGCCTACACTTATGAAATGGGGATTTATGCTTCATCTCTTTAAAGGTGAATTATCTATGTAAATTATTTGGAATTCTTCATGAGATAATTGTCTATTCTCCCCCCCATGTATTCATTTATTCAAACATTTATTTATATCAGTATGGGCTTATATATATTTATTTTAGGGTTTGGGTTATAATCCAATGCTACTTCATTAATTTTGTTATTCAAATTGTTTCAGCTATTGGGAACTCTTTCAGGTAGCTACTGCGTCCTTTTGATATACCCCCATTATTCTGGGTGTTTGAGTACTTTCTTACTTTCCAGCGCTACTTTCTTACTTTCTGGTTCATGTTGTAAATTTCTTGCCTCAGTAATAGAATTAGCCATTTCTCTAGGGCCTACCACTAATTTTTTAAAAAATTAATTAATTTAATTAATTTATTTTTGGCTGTGTTGGGTCTTCATTGCTGTGCGCAGGCTTTCTCTAGTTGTGGCCAGCAGGGGCTACTCCTTGCTGCTGTGCACATGCTTCTCTTTGTGGTGGCTTCTCTTGTTGCGGAGCATGGGCTCTAGACGGGCAGGCTTCAGTAGTCATGGCATGTGGGCTCAGTAGTTGTGGTACGCGGGCTCTAGAGCACAGGCTCAGTAGTTGTGGTGCACAGGCTTAGTGGCTCTGTGGCATGTGAGATCTTCCCGCACCAGGGTTTGAACCCGTGTCCCCTGCATTGGCAGGCGGATTCTTAACCACTGCACCACCAGGGAAGACCGCTACCACTAACTTTTAATGACCAAAGACTGCCTCTAGTTTAAAACACACCTATGATTCTTATTATTGTCTTTAATAAATATTCATTTTTAATAAACACACATTTTATTGCTTAATTATCAAGTCAACATGTCTACGTTATCCACTACCTATTGTCAAAAGAGATTAGGTGCAGAGAGTGTTAGCTGAATTCCAGACACAACGTATAATGGTTTCCTTCTTCTAATAAAGGTCAATTAATTCTTTCTAATGACATTGTCCAAAGAAAAGAACAGGTTCTTCTTATTGAACACAGGCTATGTGCAAGTATGACTGAAAAAGATTAAAGAACAAAGTATCACAATATGAAAATGAGTAATTAATTAAAGCTGTTAAAAACGCAAATAAAATCTCAGCATCCAGAGGGTAGGATAATATGTGGCAAACAATCTATAATTATTCCTCTTTACACTGGATAGATACTTATTAGACCATTGTGAGCTAACAATACATTCTATAACCTCAGAAAAATAGGGCTTTTAGAGATAGTAATGAAAATGATGAAAGGGTTGAGAAATAGGAATTACTAATAAAGGTTAAAGAACACTATATTACTCTGGAGAAAAGAAACATACAGGGTTATTTAATAGTGCTCTTGAAAATTAAGACAATCCTCTTTCTCTAGTTGTTTTAGGTGTAATGATAGGTTGTTTATTTGTGATTTTTCTTGTTTCTTAAGGAAAGATTGTATTGCTATAAAATTCCCTCTTAGAGATGCTATTACCATGTCCCATAGGTTTTGGATCTTCATGCTTTAATTTTCATTTGACTCTAGGTAGTTTTTTGATTTCCTCTTTGATTTATTCAGTGATCCATTGGTTGTTTATTAGTCTATTGTTTAGTCTCCACGTGTTTGTGTTTTTTTACAGTTTTTTTCTTGTAGTTGATTTCTAATCTCATAGAGTTGTGACCAGAAAAGATGCTCGATATGATTTCTATTTTCTTAAATTTACCAACACTTGATTTGTGGCCCAAGATGTGATCTATCCTGGAGAATGTTCCATGTGCACTTGGAAGAAGAAAGTATATTCTGCTGTTTTATGGGTGGAATGCTCTATAAATATCAATTAAGTCTCTCTGGTCTAATGTGTCATTTAAGGCCCGTGTTTGCATATTTTTCTGTCTGGATGAACTGTCCATTGATAAAAGTGGGGTGTTAAAGTCCCCCACTATTATTGTATTACTGTCAATTTCTCCTTTTATGGTTGTTGGTATATGTCTTATTGAGGTGCTCCTATGTGGGGGTGCATATATATTTACAACTGTTACATCTTCTTGGATTGATCCCTTGATCATTATGTAGTGTTCTTCTTTGTCTCTTGTAACAGTCTTTATTTTAAAGTCTATTTTGTCTGATATGAGTATTGCTACTGCAGCTTTCTTGTGATTTCCATTTGCATGGAATACCTTTTTCCATCCCCTCACTTTCAGTCTGTGTGTGTCCCTAGGTCTGAAGTGGGTCTTTTGTTGACAGCATATATATGGGTCATATTTTTGTATCCATTCAGCCAGTCTGTGTCTTTTGGTTGGAGCATTTAATCCATTTACATTTAAAGTAATTATCGATATGTATTTTCTTAATTGTCTTGGATTTGCTTTTGTAGATCTTTTTTCTTCCCTTCGTCTTTTGTTCTCTTCTCTTGTCATTTGATGACTAATTTAAGTGTTGTGTTTGGATTCCTTTTTCTTTTTTGTGTGTGTATCTATTGTAGATTTTCAGTTTGCAGTCACCATGAGGATTTCATATAGCAGTCTATATATAAACAAGATTTTTTTAAGTTGCTAGTCTTTTTTTCTTTATTTCGGTATGCGGGCCTCTCACTGCTGTGGCCTCTCCCGTTGTGGAGCATAGGCTCCGGACGCGCAGACTTAGTGGCCATGGCTCACAGGCCCAGCTGTTCCGTGGCACATGGGATCTTCCCGGACCGAGGCACGAACCCGTGTCCCCCGCATTGGCAAGTGGACTCTCAACCACTGCGCCACCAGGGAAGCCGTAAGTTTCTAGTCTTTTAATTTCAAATGTATTTCCAATATCCTGCATTTGTGCTCTCTTCTCACAATTGCTGGTTTTGATGTCATATTTGTGTGCAGATGATTTCCTACCTTTATTTTATGTTTGCCTATACTGGTGAGCTTTTCCATTCATAATTTTCTTGTTTCTAGCCTTTCCTTTTCCACCTAGAGAAGTTCCTTTATCATTTGTTGAAAGCTGGTCTGGTGGAGCGGAATTCTCTTAGTTTTTGCTTGTCTGTAAAGATTTTCTCTGTGAAATCTGAATGAGAGCCTTGCTGGGTAGAGTATTCTTGGTTGTATGCTTTCCCCTTTCATCACTTTAAATATATCATGCCACTCCCTTCTGGCCTGCAGAGTTTCTGCTGAGAAGTCAGCTGATAACTTTATGGGAGTTCCCTTGTATGTTATTTGTTGCGTTTCTCTTATTGCTTTTAATATTTTTTCTTTGTCTTTAATTTTTGTCAGTTTGATTACTATGTGTCTCAGCATGTTCCTCCTTGGGTTTATCCTGCCTGGGACTCTCTATGCTTCCTGGAGTTGGGTGACTGTTTCCTTTCCCATGTTAAGGAATTTTTCAGCTAGTATCTCTTCAAATAGTTCCTCAGGTTCTTTCTCTCTCTCTTCTCCTTCTGGGACCCATATAATGCGAATATTTGTGTATTTCACATTGCCCCAGAGTTCTCTTAGACTGTCTTCATTACTTTTCATTCTTTTTTCTTTATTCTGTTTCATGGCAGTGATTTCCACCATTCTGTCTTCCAGGTCACTTATCCGTTCTTCTGCCTCAGTTATTCTGCTATTGATTCCTTCTAGTGTAGATTTCATTTCAGTTATTGTATTGTTCATCTCTGTTTGTTTGTTCTTTAATTCTTCTAGGTCTTTGTTAAACATTTCTTGCATCTTCTTGATCTTTGCCTCCATTGTTTTTCTGAGGTCCTGGATTATCTTCACTATCATTACTCTGAATTCTTCTGGTAGATTTCCTATCTCCACATCACTTAGTTGTTCTTCTGGGGTTTTATTTTGTTCTTTCATCTGGGATATATTCCTCTGCTATATCATCTTGTCAAACTTTCTGTGATTGCAGTTTCCATTCCACAGGCTGCAGCGTTGTAGTTCTTCTTGCTTCTGTTGTCTGCCCTCTGGTGGGTCAGGCTGTCTAAGAGGCTTGTGCAGGCTTCCTGATGGGAGGGCCTGGTTCCTGCCTGCTGGTGGGTGGAGCTGGGTCTTGTGCCTCTGGTGGGCAGGGCTGTGCTCAGGAAGAGTTTAAGTAGCCTGTCTGACATTGGGTGGGGCTCTGTTTGTTGTTTGGCCTGAGGCATCCCAGCACTGGAGCCTACAGGCTGTTGGGTGGGGCTAGGTCTTGGGAGGGCGATGGTGGCCTCTAGGAGGGCTTCTGCCAAAGAGTATTCACAAGAGCTGCCACTGCCAGTGTCTTCCCCCGCCCCCCGCCCCGAGCCACAGCCATCCCCCACCTCCCCAGGAGACCCTTCAATACTAGGAGGTAGGTCTGGCCCAATCTCTAATGAGGTCACTGCTTTTTTTCCCTCAGTCCTTGTGCATACCAGATCTGTGTGCACCCTCCAAGAGTGGAGATTCTGTTTCTCCCAGTCCTGTGGAATTCCTGTGATTGAACCCCTCCGGCCTTCAAAGCCAGATTTTCTGAGGGCTTCTCCTCCCATTGCCAGACCCCCATGCTGGGAAGCCTCACATGAGGCTCAGGACTTTCACTCCTGTGGGAGAACTTCTGTGGTATAATTATTTTACAGTTTGTGGGTTGTCCACCTGGCGGGTATGGGATTTGATTTTATCGTGATTGCACCTCTCCTACCGTCTCGTTGTCTCATTGTGGCTTCTTCTTTGTCTTTGGTTGTAGGCTATCTTTTTTGGTAGGTTCCAGTGGTTTTTTGTTTGTTTTTTGTAAATCGTTGCTCAGAGGTTAATTGTGATTTCAGTGTTTTTGTAAGAAGGGGTGAGCTCATTTCCTTCTACTTTGCCATCTTGCCAGCAAGTCCTCTAAGATATTCATTTTGGTGCCTGAAAGCAATTTAGACATTACTGAAAACATTAAAATCATTTGATATAGTGCATTTAAAAAATTTTTATTTTATATTGGAGTATAGTTGATTTACAATGTTGTGTTAGTTTCAGGCATACAGCAAAGTGATTTAGTTATACACATTCATATATCTACAGCAAAGTGATTTAGTTATACATATTCATATATCTATTCTTTTTCAGATTCTTTTCCCATATAGATTATTACAGAGTATTGTTCCCTGTGCTACACAGTAGGTCCTTGTTGATTACCTATGTTATATATAGTAGTGCGTGTATGTTAGTCCCAACCTCCTAATTTATCCCTCCCCATCACCTTTGCCCTTTGGTAACCATAAGTTTGTTTTCTAACTCTGTGAGTCTGTTTTGGTTTTGTAAATAAGTTCATTTGTATCATTTTTTTAGATTCCACATATAAATGATATCATATTTGTCTTTCTCTGTCTGACTTACTTCACTTAGTATGGTAATCTCTAGGTCCATCCATGTTGCTGCAAATGGCATTATTTCATTCTTTGTTTATGGCTGAATAATATTCCCTTGTATATATGTACCATATCTTCTTTGTCCATTCCTCTGTCAATGGACATTTAGGTGGCTTTTGTGTCTTGTATTGTAAATAGTGCTGCAATGAACTTTGGGGTGCATGTATCTTTTCAAATTATGGTTTTCTACAGATATACACCCAGGAGTGGGATTGATGGATCAAATGATAGATTTATTTTTAGTTTTTAAAGGAACATTTATACCATTCTCTATAGCGACTGTACCAATATACATTCCCACCAATGGTGTAGGAGGGTTATCTTTTCTCCACACAATATGGTACTTTTTTTTTTTTTGCGGTACATGGGCCTTTCACTGTTGTGGCCTCTCCCGTTGCAGAGCACAGGCTCCGGACGCACAGGCTCAGCGGCCATGGCTCACAGGCCCAGCCACTCCGCGGCATGTGGGATCTTCCCGGACTGGGGCACGAACCCGTGTCCCCTGCATCGGCAGGCAGACTCTCAACCACTGCGCCACCAGGGAAGCCCTATATGGTACATTTTTGAGGAGAGCAGATGATACTTTTTTGTGATTCCAACCCATGAGTCTCTCTAGAGATCAAATTCAGGATGCAATTAATTTAATCACTTGGAAGCTGGGGCCAAAAATAAAACAAATGTAAAAACAACTTACTGTTGGTATAACATGCCCCTTTAATAGTATGTAAAGGACTAAAACATCCACTTATAGATAATTTTAGTCAATTGTTTTATTCCAAGTTTAAATATATACTACAGAGATATCATAGCTTTGAAAGTTTTGGTGCAAGGACATGAAGGTTTGTGATAGTCACAGCTAAAGCATAGAGACAAAAGTACAAAATAAAAGGTACTAATTTGGAAAGGAAGAGGCAAAAGTATTACTATTTGCAGATGATATGATAAAAAATCTAAAGAATGTAAGAGAATAGACTGAAGATTTTTAGAAACATGAACAACTTTACTAAGTTAGTTGGTTACAAAATAAATATGCAAAATTACAAAGTTTTACCATATATGATAATAAAACCATTATGATGACAACCATCACAAAAAATATATTTTTTAAACAAACAAACCTGAAGAATTTCTAGTTATGAACTTGATAAGAAACGTAAGAATTATGTTGAAAAGCATAAGCCTGATGGATATAAAAGACACTAATTCAATGGAAAATATATCTTACCTAAGCATAGAAAAATGCTATTTATCCTTTTATTAATTTGTACATTTAATATACTCACAATAAAAATTAATTTTTTGGAGTGAAATACATCATTCAATTCTTCTGAAAAAATTAATATATGAAAGGTCTGTTTCCAGAAAAATGTTGGATTATACACTCTAAAGGGTTTTCCTATTACATTATAATGGCATCCTGGATAAAATACAAGTTTTTTTTAAAAAAGCTTTGCTGGGCATTCAATAAAGTGAAAGAAATTTCCAAGAGCCAAAATAAAGACACAGTAATATGAAATGTGAATTGTGAGAGGTTAGGAGTTTCCTTCAGAGTTAAATGCCAATGACAACACTAATATTGGGAGGCAAAATATGGACCCTGCCCCAAAGTAAAAAAGCTGAACTTGAGACTCCAATAATTAACTAGAGTTCATGAATGGGGTAAAGTGGTCCTATATTTATAGCATCCCTGGTTATTATTAGAAGCAAGCATAACAACATGCTTTCCTCTTTGGAAATTCTAATTTAGACTTTCATGATTCTATGTATTGAATTCAATAAATTATATGAACTCAAAATACCAAACACACAAGGAAAAAGTTACCGTGAGTAAGAGTCAGCAAAATAACAACAAATTTAGACCTTCAGCAACTTTATATATTAGAAGATCTGATAAAGAATATAAAATAAGGAAATTATTGATATGATATTTCTAAAATGTCAATAAACAAGAGACAATCAAAATGATTGGGCAAATTTGAAAGTAAATAAAACTTCTAGAAATGAAAAATAAAAGAAATTTTAAAAATTAGTTGATGAGTTAAGTGACAGACTAGCTACAGAAAAATGTGGATAATAGACATGAAATAGAAAGGAAGATGTATATAAGGCAATTTCCAAGAATGAGTCACAAAGACAAAGAGTAAAAAGGAAAATAGGAAGAAGAATTTAAGAACTAAAATATGTCTAAGGAGATTCCAAAAAAGACTGGAGGAGATGTAACATTTAAAGAGATTACAGCTTGGAGTTTTCCAGAATTAATAAAATACATGATTATTCAGATATAAGAACAATAACATGTACCACACAGGATAAGCAAAAACAAAAACAATCCACTCCTAGATATATTACTGAGAAACTTGGAAAAAAACAACATAGACAAAAAAGATAAATCTTAAAAGGAGCCAGAAATAAAAATGGACAGGTCAGTTATAAAGCAGTAATACATAGGGCCAGAAAGAAGACCTCTCAGAAGCAATCATGGAAGAGAAGAAATGGAATAATATCTTCAAAGTGCTTAGAAAAAAATAACCTTCTAAAGTTGTATAGCAAAATTTTATTTCAAGAATAATGGTTTTCTTTAAAACATGCTTTTAGATTGGCAACATTTATAAGAGTTACCTACCAAGAAACCTAAACGAAAAATCTTCTAGAGGGTTCATTTTAGAAATAGGAAAGATGACCCCAGCAGGGTAGTCTACAATACATAAAGAAATAGTGAATATATATAAACATGTAGAGAAATCTAAACGAAAATTGCCTGATAGCAACAGTAACAACAACGTTTATTTCGTGGTGTGTAGTAGAATTCAGAGGGAAAGACTTCTAGCTGTAGCAGAATGAAAAGTTTGACAAACGTTTTCACCACAAAACAACTTAAAACTGGACAAAATTGCAAAAAAAACAGAAACAAAAACAATCTTCACAGACCAGAGGGAATCAACAAAGTGAGAAATGTTTGTGAAAACCTGCTGAATAGTAGGGAGAATGTGGAATTCCTGCATGGGGCTGCTTGCATTCTCACACAAACAGGAAAATATGACCCATTCTCAGGAAAAATGCAGCCTACAAAAACTGATTTTAGGTGTGTTATAATGTTGCATTTAGCGCAAAATGATTTCAAAGTAGTTATGAGTTCAAAGAATTAAAGGGACCCCCATTTAAAGATTAAAGGAAAATAGAATGACAATTACTGAACAAATAGGGAATATCAATATAAGCAGGAATTATTTAAAAGAAGCAAATGGTAATTTTAGAATTGAAAAGTAAAATAATCAAATGAAAAATTCATTTTGTTCAGCTGCATATTTAAGTGCCGAAAAAATAAAATCAGTGAACATCAGCTAGATCCATAGAAATAATACAAATTTAAGAACACAGTAAAACATTGAATAAAGATTAACAGGGCCTCAGAGACCTGGTATCAAGTGTACCAACATACATATAGTGGAAGTCTCAGAGGAGAAGAGAGGGAGAAAGGGGCAGAACAATTATTTGAAAAATAATGGTTGAAACCTTCGCAAATTTGATTAAAGGAAGAAAACATTGATTTAGACTTTCAAGAAGCTCGAAAAGCTAGAGGTACTAAGAGAAAATCTTGAAAGTCGCAAGAGAAAAAAGATTAATCAAGTATGGGTACACTTAAGCAATATTGTGGGTTCAGTTCCAGACCACTACAATAAAGCAAATATTGCAATAAAGCAAGTCACACAATTTTTTTGGTTCCCATTCCACATAAAAGTTATGTTTATACTATGCCATAGTTTATTAAGTGTGCAACAGCATTATGTTTAAAACAACAATGCACCTACCTTAATTTAAAAATAGGTTATCACTAAAAAATGCCAACCATCATCTGAGCCTTCAGCGAGTTGTAATCTTTTTGCTGGCAGAGGGTCTTGCTTTGATGCTGATGGCCACTGACTGATCAAGGAGATGGCTGCTGAAAGTTGGGATGCCTGTGGCAATTTCTTAAAGTAAGACAACAGTGAAGTTTCCTGTATATATTGACTCTTGTTTTCACAGACAATTTCTCTGTAGAATGCAATGCTATTTGACAACGTTTTATCCACAGTAGAACTTCTTACAAAATTGGGGTCAGTCCTCTCAAACCCTGCTGCTGCTTTATCAACTAAGTTTATGCAATATCCTAAATCGATTGTTGAAATGACAACTCCTTGGCCACAAGCCAAGGAGTGAGGGAAGCTTGGAGAAGACAGAAAAGGCAAGGGACAGATTCTCCCTTGGAACCTGCAGAAGGAATGCAGCTCTGCCCATACATTGACTCTGACCCATTTCAGACTTCTGACCAGGACTGTAAGATAACAAATTTCTGTTGTATTAAACCACTAAGTTGGTGGCAATTTGTTAGGAAATTGCCTAACAAATTGGTGATAGGAAACTCACACAGGCAGAGCACCCTTCTCTCTTGGGGGTTAATTCCAGGCAGCTTTGCTAAATTAGTGTTGAGAGAACAGTAAGTGCTACGAGCTCAAGGAAGAGGGATCCCTGAGGGCCAGGGTGTAAGGGCCTGAAGAACTTGGCTGGAAAGATGAATGGATGCAAACAGAGATGAAGCTCACAAGGGAAGGTGTGACAGTTGGAGGCACTTGTGGCAGGGTTAGCCAGAGGTGGGGGATGGATGAGTTGACCTCTGCCTGCCTGGGGAGTAAGTTCTCCAGGGTGGAGCTAGCACAAATGCAAAAGAACTTCAAGGGAGGAGAGATTTCTTAGCAGGGTTCATCTTTGTCTTTTCTTTGTATCTTTGTAGCATCTCTTCTCCTATGTCAACTCCACAGGAAAGAGAACTTTCTTGGCAATTTATGCTAAATAAACAAACACACCAGATTTCTCAAGGCAGGCTACCAGCTCCCAGCATATACAGCCAGCAGCTCAGCTAAAGGGAAGCCGTCCTCATCCACTTCTCATCCAGGGATATCTGTGGGTGAAATAGTATCTTCACCTCCTGCCTTCATGATGACCATCAGAGTAATGAAGTGCCAACTATCAAAATGATGCACAACTTCAGACTAATCTTCTCATGTTCTCAGTAGCTATGACACCACATTATTATTGCCACAAAGTTAGGGAGGGCTTAAACCACTACATCTCATGGAGTTTGGGTCCTAGTAGCACAGTAGGATTCCTGAACCACTATCTCAGGAGCTGGGGTTCTAATTTTATAGATAGAAAGTTAAGATTCTATTTTTTTATTGCAGTATAATTGATCCACAATGCTGTGTTAGTTTCTGCCGCACAATGAAGTGAATCGGCCATATGTACACATATATCCCCCCTCCCTTGGACATTCCCCGCCCCCCATCCCACCCATATAGGTCAACATAGAGCACCGAGCTGAGCTCCTTGTGCTATAGAGGAGGTTCCCACTAGCTACCTATTTTACACATGATAGTGTATTTATGTCAAAACTAATCTTCCAATTCATCCCACCCTCTCCTTCCCTCGCTGTTTCCACCTGTCCATTCTCTATGTCTGCATCTCTATTCCTGCCCTGCAAATAGGTTCATCTATACCATTTTTCTAGATTTCATGCATATGCGTTAATATACGATATTTGTTTTTCTCTTTCTGAGCCACTTCACTTTGTATGATAGACTCTTGGTCCATTCACATTTCTACAAATGACCCAATTTCATTCCTTTTTATGGCTGGGTAATATTCCATTGTATATATGTACCACATCTTCTTTATCCATTCAGCTGTTGATGGACATTTAGGTTGTTTCCATGTCCTGGCTATCGTAAATAGTGCTCCAATGAACACTGGGGTACATGTGCCCTTTTGAATTATGGTTTTCTCAGGGTATATGCCCAGTAATGGGATTGCTGGGTCATATGGTAGTTCTATTTTTAGTTTTTAAAGGAACATCCATACTGTTCTCCATAGTGGCTGTATCAGTTTACATTCCCATCAACAGTGCAAGAGAGTTCCCTTTCTCCACACCCTCTCCAGCATTTACTGTATGTAGATTTTTTTTGATGATAGTCATTCTGACCGGTGTGAGGTGATACCTCATTGTAGTTTTGATTTGCATTTCTCTAATGATTAGTGATGTTGAGCATCTTTTCATGTGCCTCTTGGCATCTGTATACCTTCTTTGGAGAAATGTCTATTTAGGTCTTCCACCCATTTTTTGATTAGGTTGTTTGTTTTTTTGGTATTGAGCTGCATGGGCTGTTTGTGTATTTTGGAGATTAATCCTTTGTCAGTTGCTTCATTTGCAAACATTTTCTCCCATTCTGAGGGTTGACTTTTCATCTCGTTTATGGTTTCCTTTGCTGTGAAAAGGCTTTTAAGTTTCATTAGGTCCCAATTGCTTATTTTTGTTTTTATTTTCATTACTCTAGGAGGTGGGTCAGAGAAGATCTTGCTATGAATTATGTCAAAGAGTGTTTTTCCTATGTTTTGCTCTAAGAGTTTTATAGTGTCTGGCTTTACATTTAGGTCTTTAATCCATTTTGAGTTTATTTTTGTGTATGGTGTTAGGGAGTGTTCTAATTTCATTCTTTTGCATGCAGCTGTCATTTTTCCCAGCACCACTTATTGAAGAGGCTGTCTTTTCTCCATTGTATACTCTTGCCTTCTTTGTCATAGATTAGGTAACTATAGGTGCATGGGTTTATCTCTGGGCTTTCTATCCTGTACCACTGATCTATATTTCTGTTTTTGTGCCAGTACCATACTATTTTGATTACTGTAGCTTTGTAGTGTAGTCTGAAGTCAGGGAGCCTGATTCCTCCAGTTCTGTTTTTCTTTCTCAAGATTTCTTTGGCAATTTAGGGTCTTTTGTGTTTCCATACAAATTGTAAACATTTTTGTTCTAATTATATGAAAAATGCCATTGGTAATTTGATAGGAATTGCATTGAATCTGTAGATTGCCTTGGATAGTATAGTAATTTTCACAATATTGATTCTTCCAATCCAAGAACATGGTATACTTCTCCTTCTGTTTATGTCATCTTTGATTTCTTTCATCAGTGTTCTATAGTTTTCTGAGTAGAGGTCTTTTACCTCCTTAGGTAGATTTATTCCTAAGTATTTTATTCTTTTTGTTGCAATGGTAAATGTGATCGTTTGCTTAATTTCTCCTTCTGATCTTTCATTGTTAGCGTATAGGAATGCAAGAGATTTCTATGCATTAATTTTCTATCCCGCAACTTTACCAAATTCATTGATTAGCTGTAATAGTTTTCTGGTGGCATCTTTAGGATTTTCTATGTATAGTATAATGTCATCTGCAAACAATGACAGTTTTACTTCTTCTTTTCCAATTTGTAGTCATTTTAGTTCTTTTCCTTCTCTGATTGCTGTGGCTAGGACTTCCAAAACTATGTTGAATAAGAGTGGCGAGAGTAAACATCCTTGTCTCATTCCTGATCTTTGAGGAAGTGCTTTCAGTTTTTCACCATTGAGAATGATGTTTGCTGTAGGTTTGTCATGTATGGCCTTTATTATGCTGAGGTAGGTTCCCTCTATGCCTGCTTTCTGGAGAGCTTTTATCATAAATCAGTGTTGAATTTTGTCAAAAGCTTTTTCTGCGTCTATTGAGATGATCATATAGATTTTATTCTTTAATTTGTTAATATGGTGTATCACATTGATTGATTTGCATATATTGAAGAATCCTTGCATCCCTGGGATAAATCCCAATTGAGCATGGTGTATGATCCTTTGAATGTGTTGTTCGATTCTGTTTGCTAGTACTTCATTGAGGATTTTTCTGTCTACGTTCATTAGTGGTATTGGTCTGTAATTTTCTTTGTCTGTTTTTGGTATCAGGGTGATGGTGGCCTTGTAGAACGAGTTTAGGAGTGTTCCTCCCTCTACAGGTTTTTGGAAGAGTTTGAGAAGGATAGGTGTTAGCTCTTCTTTAAATGTTTGACAGAATTCAGCTGTGAAGCCATCTGGTCCTGCACTTTTGTTTGTTGGAAGATCTTTAATTACAGTTCAATTTCATTACTTTTTACAGGGTCTGTTTATATTTTCTAATTTTTCCTGGTTCAATCTTGGAAAGTTGTACCTTTCCAAGAATTTGTCCATTTCTTCCAGGTTATCCATTTTATTGGCATATAGTTGCTTGTAGTAGTCTCTTATGATCTTTTGTATTTCTGCGTTGTGAGTTGTAATCTCTCTTTTTTTATTTCTAGTTTTATTGATTTGCATCCTCTCGCTTTTTAAAAATTTTTATTTATTTATTATTTTAGGATACAGTGTGTCTTCGTTGCTGTGCACAGGCCTTCTCTAGTTGTGTTGAGTGGGGGCTACTCTTCATTGCGGTGCACGGGCTTCTTACTGCAGTGCCTTCTCTTGATGTGGAGCATGGGATCTAGGTGCATGGGCTTCAGTAGTTGTGGCACAAGGGCTCAGTAGTTGTGGCTTGAGGGCTCTAGAGTGCAGGCTCAGCAGTTGTGGTGCACAAGCTTAGTTGCTCTGTGGCATGTGGGATCTTCCCAGACCAGGGCTCGAACCCATGTCCCCTGAATTGGCAGCGAGATTCTTAACCACTGCACCACCAGAGAAGTCCCTCCTCTCCCTTTTTTTCTTGATAATTCTGGCTAAAGTTTTATCAATTTTGTTTATCTTCTCAAAGAACCAGCTTTTAGTTTTATTGATCTTTGCTATCATTCCCTTCATTTCTTTTTCCTTTATTTCTTATCTGATCTTTATGATTTCTTTCCTTCTACTAGCTTTGAGATTTCTTAGTTCTTTTTCCTTTAGTTGCTTTCAGTGTAAGGTTAGATTGTTTATTTGAGATTTTTCTTGTTTCCTGAGGTGAGATTGAATTGCTATAACCTTCCCCCTTAGAACTGCTTTTGCTGCATCCTATAGGTTTTGGATCATCGTGTTTTTGTTCTCATTTGTTTCTATGTATTTTTAAATTTCCTTTTTGATATCTTCAGTGATCTCTTGGTTATTTAGTAATGCATTGTTTAGCCTCCATGTATTTTTTTTTTTACAGTTTTCTTCCTGTAGTTGATTTCTAATCTCATAGTGTTGTGGTCAGAAAAGATACTTGATACGATTTCAGTTTTCTTAAAGTTACCAAGGCTTGATTTGTGACCCAAGATGTGATCTATACTGGAGAATGTTCCTTGTTCACTTGAGAAGAAAGTGTACTCTGCCACTTTCAGGTGGAATGTCCTATAAATAGCAATTAAATCTATTTGGTCTATTGTGTCATTTAAATCTGTGTTTCCTTATTTATTTTCTTTCTTTATGATCTGTCCATTGGTGTAAGTGGGGTGTTAAAGTTCCCCACTATTATTGTGTTACTGTCAATTTCCCCTTTTATGGCTGTTAGCATTTGCCTATGTATTGAGGTGCTCCTATGTTGGGTGCATAAATATTTACAATTATTATACCTTCTTTTGGAGTGATCCCTTGATTATTATGTAGTGTCCTTCCTTATCTCTTGTAACAGTCTTTATTTTAAAGTTTATTTTATCTAATATGAGTATTGCTACTCCAGCTTTCTTTGATTTCCATTTGCATGGAATACCTTTTTCCATCCCCTCACTTTCAGTATGTATGTGTCCCTAGGTCTGAAGTGAGGGACACATAGGCAGCATATATATGGGTCTTGTTTTTGTATCCATTCAGCCAGTCTTTGTCTTTTGGTTGGAGCATTTAGTCCATTTACATTCAAGGTAATTGTCAATATGTATGTTCCTATTACCATATTCTCAATTGTTTTGTGTTTTTGTGGGTCTTTTTCTCCTATTGTGTTTCCTGCCTAGAGAAGTTCCTTTAGCCTTTGTTGTAAAGCTAGTTTGGTGGTGCTGAATTCTCTTAGCTTTTGCTTTTCTGTAAACCTTTTGATTTCTCCATCAAATCTGAATGAGATCCTTGTTGGGTAGAGTAATCTTGGTTATGGGTTTTTCCATTTCATCACTTTAAATATATCCTGCCACTCCCTTCTGGCCTTCAGAGTTTCTGCTGAAAAATCAGCTGATAACCTTATGGGGATTCCATTATATGTTATTGGTTGCTTTTCCCTTGCTGTTTTTAATATTTTTTCTTTGAATTTAATTTTTGTTAGTTTGATTAATATGTGTCTTGGTGTGTTTCTCCAGGGCTTATCCTGTATGGGACTCTTTGTGCTTCCTTGCCTTGGGTGGCTCTTTCCTTTCCCATGTTAGGGAAGTTTTCAACTATAATCTCTTCAAATGTTTTCTCAGACACTTTCTCTTTCTCTTCTTCTTCTGGGACCCTTATAATTGAAATGTTTATACATTTAATGTTGTCCCAGAGGTCTCTGAGACTGTCCTCAATTCTTTTCATTCTCTTCTCTTTTTCTGCTCCTTGGCAGTTGTTTCCACCATTCTCTCTTACAGCTCACTTATTCATTCTTATGCCTCAGTTATTCTGATATTGATTCCTTCTAGTGTATTTTTCATTTCAGTTATTGTGTTGTTCATCACTGCTTGCTTGTTCTTTAGTTCTTCTAGGTCTTTGTTAAATGTTTCTTATATTTTCTCCGTCCATATCTCCATTCTATTTCTGAGAGTTTGGATCATCTTTACTATCATTACTCTGAATTCCTTTTCAGGTAGGTTGCCTATTTTCTCTTCATTTATTTGGTCTTGTATGTTTTTACCTTGCTCCTTCTTCTGTGATATATTATTTTGTCATCTAATTTATTTGATGGATGGGGCTGTATTCCTCTCTTACTGGTTGTTTGTCCTGAGGCATCCAGCACTGGAGCTTGCTGGCAGTTGGGTAGAGCTAGGTCTTGGTGCCAAGATGAGGACCTCCAGAAGACCTCACTCTGATCAATATTCCCTGGGGTCTGAGGTTCTCAGTTAGTCTAGTGGTTTGGACTTTGTGCACCCACCACAGGAGCTCAGGCCCAACTCCCAGCCTGGGAACCAAGATTCTGCAAGCCATGTGGTGCAGCAATAGAAAAAAAAGGGAGCAGTACAATTACAGGAATAAAAGATAAAAGAAAATTAGAAAAATAAAAATTATATTAGAAAAAATATAAGTGAAACAAAAACAACAAGGTCAAACAGAACCACAACAGAAAGAAAACAGGGTGGTGGTGGGGAACAAACCAAAAGGAGCAGAACAATAACAAAGAATAAAATTAGAAAAATAAAAAATTTATTAGAAAAAATATATATAAATGAAACAAGTTAAATAGAACCACAACCTCAAAAAGAAAAGAAAGAAATAAAGGCCAGAAAATGCTTTGGCTGTGTGGGTGGAGCTTAGGCAGGGTGTGGGGCTTAGGTGGTGGGGGTGCTTAGGGTGGGGGCAGAGCCTAGGCTCAGGACCTGTGTAGCCAGGAAAGTCAGCATGGACAGAGGGGCCTCTGAGTGCAGAGTTCGGAGGTAAGGCCCTGGGTGGGGATGCAGGAGTGGGGTTTATGGGGTCTTGGAGGGCAGAGGATCTGGCCCGGGACCTCAGCTGGCTCCCTGGGGTCCAAGTGGGTGGGGGAAATTATGGCCGTGTTCCCTTCTGATCCTCCAATCTCCTGAGGATCTCTCCCCATCCCTGTTGCTCCCCTCACCGTGGGTGAGCCCCTCTGTGTATGGAAACCCCTCCCATCCCCCAGCCTCCCCTCAACAGTGTCAGTCCCATCCTGGCTCCACTTCTTCTTCCCCCTCCCTCCCCCCACGTCCTGCTCAGTCGCTCAGGGGTTCCTCCTTTCCCCTTAGGTGTCTGTGGTTCTCCATCTGTGCCTGGTAGGTGTCCTAGTTGTGAGGAACTATGACCTCCGTGTCCTCCTCCTTCACCATCTTAACTCTGCCCCTCAGTTATCCATTTTAAACATAGCAGTGTATACACGTCAGTCCCAAACTCCCTAACTATCCCTTCCCCCTGGTAACCATAAGTTCATTCTCTAAGTCTCTGAGTCTGTTTCTGTTTTGTAAATAAGTTCATTTGTATCTTTTCTTTTCAGATTCCACATATAAGCAATATCATATGATATTTCTCTTTCTCTGTCTGACTTACTTCAGTCAGTATGACAATCTCTAGGTCTGTCCATGTTACTGCAAATGGCATTACTTCATTCTTTTTCTTTTTTTTTAAACATCTTTATTGGGGTATAATTGCTTTACAATGGTGGGTTAGTTTCCGCTTTATAACAAAGTGAATCAGTTATACATATACATATGTTCCCATATCTCTTCCCTCTTGCGTCTTCCTTCCTCCCACCCTCCCTATCCCACCCCTCCAGGCGGTCACAAAGCACCGAGCCGATATCCCTGTGCCATGTGGCTGCTTCCCACTAGCTATCTACCTTACGTTTGTTAGTGTGTATATGTCCATGACTCTCTCTCGCCCTGTCACAGCTCACCCTTCCCCCTCCCCATATCCTCAAGTCTGTTCTCCAGTAGGTCTGTGTCTTTATTCCTGTCTTACCCCTAGGTTCTTCATGACATTTTTTTTCTTAAATTCCATATATATGTGTTAGCATACGGTGTTTGTCTTTTTCTTTCTGACTTACTTCACTCTGTATGACAGACTCTAGGTCTATCCACCTCATTACAAATAGCTCAATTTCGTTTCTTTTTATGGCTGAGTAATATTCCATTGTATATATGTGCCACATCTTCTTTATCCATTCATCTGATGATGGGCACTTAGGTTGTTTCCATCTCCGGGCTATTGTAAATAGAGCTGCAATGAACATTTTGGTACATGATTCTTTTTGAATTTTGGTTTTCTCAGGGTATATGCCCAGTAGTGGGATTGCTGGGTCATATGGTAGTTCTATTTGTAGTTTTTTAAGGAACCTCCATACTGTTCTCCATAGTGGCTGAACCAATTCACATTCCCACCAGCAGTGCAAGAGTGTTCCCTTTTCTCCACACCCTCTCCAGCATTTATTGTTTCTAGATTTTTTGATGATGGCCATTCTGACTGGTGTGAGATGATATCTCATTGTAGTTTTGATTTGCATTTCTCTAATGATTAATGATGTTGAGCATTCTTTCATGTGTTTGTTGGCAGTCTCTATATCTTCTTTGGAGAAATGTCTATTTAGGTCTTCTGCCCATTTTTGGATTGGGTTGTTTGTTGTTTTGTTATTGAGCTGCATGAGCTGCTTATAAATTTTGGAGATTAATCCTTTGTCAGTTGCTTCATTTGCAAATATTTTTTCCCATTCTGAGGGTTGTCTTTTGGTCTTGTTTATGGTTTCCTTTGCTGTGCAAAAGCTTTGAAGTTTCATTAGGTCCCATTTGTTTATTTTTGTTTTTATTTCCATTACTCTAGGAGGTGGGTCAGAAAGGATCTTGCTGTGATTTATGTCATAGAGTGTTCTACCTATGTTTTCCTGTAAGAGTTTGATAGTTTCTGGCCTTACATTTAAGTCTTTAATCCATTTTGAGCTTATTTTTGTGTATGGTGTTAGGGAGTGATCTAATCTCATACTTTTACATGTATCGGTCCAGTTTTCCCAGCACCACTTATTGAAGAGGCTGTCCTTTCCCCACTGTACATTCCTGCCACCTTTATCAAAGATAAGTTTACTTCATTCTTTTTAATGGCCGAGTAATAGTCCATTGTATATATGTACCACATCTTCTTTATCCATTCCTCTGTCAATGGACATTTAGGTTGCTTCCATGTCTTGGCTATTGTAAACTGTACTGCAATGAACATTGGGGTGCATGTATCCTTTTGGACCAGGTTTTTCTCCGGATATATGCCCAGGAGTGGTATTGCAGGATCATATGGTAGCTCTATTTTTTGCTTTTTAAGGAACCTCCATACTGTTCTTCATAGTGGCTGTACCAATTTACATTCCCACCAACAGTGTAGGACAGTTCCCTTTTACCCACACCCTCTCCAGCATTCACTGTTTGTGGATTTTTTGATGATAGCCATTTTGACTGGCATGAGGTAATATCTCATTGTAGTTTTGATTTGCATTTCTCTAATAATTAGCAGAGTCGAACATCTTTTCATGTGCCTCTTAGCCATCTGTATGTCTTTGGAGAAATGTCTATTTAGGTCTTCTGCCCATTTTTTGATTGGGTTGTTTGTTTTGATGATATTAAGCCAGAAATGCCACAGATTTTTGTATATTATACTTCTGTCTACCTTGCTGAGTTCATTTATTAGTTGTAATAGTTTTTGTGAGGAGACTTTAGGGTTCACTCTATAGAGTATCATTTCATCTGTAAACAGTGACAGTTTTACCTCTTCCTTTTCAATTTGGATACATTTTATTTCTTTTTCTTGTCTGATTGCTGTGGGTAGGACTTTCAATACTGTATTGAATAGAAGTGATGAGAGTGGGCATTCTTGTCTTGTTCCTGAATTTAGTGGGAAGGTTTTCACCTTTTCACTTTTGAGCATTATGTTGGCTGTGGGTTTGTCATAAATGGCTTTTATTATGTTGAGATATGTTTTCTCTATACCCACTTTGGTGAAAGTTTTTATCATGAGTGGATGGTGAATTTTGTCAAATGCTTTTTCTTCATGTATTGAGATGGTCATGTGGTTTTGTCTTTCCTTTTGTTAATTTGGTGTATCACACTGATTGATTTTTATATGTTGAACCATCCCTGAGACCCTGGAATGAGTCTAACTTGATCATGGTGTATGATCCTTTTTATGTATTGTTGGATTCGGTTTGATAATATTTTTTGAGGATTTTTGCATCTATAGTCATCAAAGATATTGACCTGTAATTTCCTTTTTTTGTAGTGTCTTTGTATGGTTTTGGTATCAGGGTGATGGTGGCTTCATAAAATGAATTTGGGAGTGAACTGTCTTCTTCAACCTTTTAGAATAGTTTGAGAAAGACAGGTATAAGTTCTTCTTTGTATGTTTGGTAGAATTACTCAGTGAAGCTGTTCAGTCCTGGACTTTTGTTTGCAGGGAGTTTTTTTTTTCTTATTACAGGTTCTATTTCACTTCTAGTGATTTGTCTGTTCAAATTATCTCTTTCTTCTTGATTCAACTTTGATTGGCTGTATATTTCTAGAAACTTGTCCATTTTTTTCTATGTTGTCCAATTTGTTGGCATATAACTGTTCATAGTATTCTGTTATGACTTTCTGCATTTCTGTGGTGTTGGTTGTATACTTCCCTTCCCAACCTTTCATCTAACCTCCCTTCCCTATCTCCCGTCTCCAAATGCCTGTGTCAAAGAGTAGAATTTTTTGAAAGTATCAGAGAATAGAATATAGAAAAAGAGAGAACATGAATTATTTTTATGAGGCAAGGATAACCTTGACAGAGCATCCAAAAAGGATAGTAAAAGAAACTTGCAAGCAGATTTCATTTATGAAAAAATGCCTGTAAAAATCTTAAATATTAGCTAACTGAATTCAGCAGTGTATTTTTAAAATGTGATATGATATAATGGAGCTTAGTAATGTAAAAAAACATTATTGAAATTAGTCACGTTAATGGACTATGGTAGATATTTTGGATAGTTCGCTCAACCTCAGTTTCTCTCTTTATGTATTTGTAGAGGTTGGAAAGCTGTAAAAACTACATTTCTCAGACTCCTTTGCAGCTAGGTTTCTGGTTATGAGTCAGGTTCTACCAATAGAATATACTCAAAAGAGATTTACAAGATGAAAGTGAGATAGATGCCATTTAGCTGTAGTTCTGGTCTGTTGCTGCTAGAAAGCAAGTTTTGTAAATGTGCAGCTCTCTGAAAAAGCATTCCAGTGTCCATTACCCTGTGAGTAAAGAAACAATAGTCATGGCAATGTTTCTGCATCTGAATTTATACTTGGTAATCTCTAGTTTGCTGTCTTAGACATTCATTCTTTGCCTTGTTGGGTGCAAGAGACCACTGTGGCAGCAGCTTCTTAAAGCATAAATGCTGTGGCCTCAGTGGTAGTTGTCCCCTAGTGTATCACTTCAGACTTACTCTGGCAGTAGTCCCAGATTGCTTATTCAAGAAGCCACTCCTTTAACTCTCCAAAGATTTTGTAAGCACCTAATTCCCTGTATTAAATTCCTTCCTGCTTGAAATAAATTCCTTCCTGCTTGAAATATCTAGTCTTTTTTCTCCTATCTGGAGCAAACCCAGATTGATAGAGTATTTGGTATCAGTAATGGATGATGCTATAAACAAAATTACTGAAATGTGCAGCATCTGCATTTGTTTAGTAGATGGAAAGGAAACAACTGCATGCTGGAAATTTAATTATTTTCATATACTGTGGAAAGACATTTGGTAAAATTGTTGTCTCTGATATCTTGGAAGTAAAATTATGTACTAACAGAACCTGGAGCTCTAGATGAATAAGTTACAAAATACTAGCATATAGTGTGTATTTCTTGATGCTTACAGCAAGATATTACAAGAAAGAAATCTCTTCAGACAAGAATTGGCCAATTTTCAAGCATAGATGAAAAACAATTCAGTTCTCTTAAGGGAGATCCTCCCTGCCTGTGGCTTACAATCTAGGATGACTCATACCCAGCAGGGTTGGAAAACTCCAACTACTTATATTCCTCTAAACATGAGTATTTGGCTCCAGATTTTTCTCAAGCTTCTTCCATTAATACTTCTCTTCTACAAAATGGCAGTTAGAGCAACTGCAAAGATTAGATTAAGGGTGAAGTCTTCCCACCCAAGACTGTTATTAACTTAATTGGACTCAAAATAACTGCCATTAAATGAAGAAGAGACAGATCTTGCCCAGACACCACCCCCCAAAAAAAGGAAAATAAGTCTCAAAAAAACAACTTACACTGTGATTATTAGCACATAGAACTGTCTGGAAGTATATCAGAAACCTACTAAATATTTTAGGAAATTGTGTTGCCAAAGAAACAATAATCCTAGTTTATAGAAACCAGTGATTATGTCTGGGTGTGGATATCTTTGAGTTTATCCTAAACTGGAGTTTGTTTAGTTTTTCTGAGGTGTTGATTAATGTTTTTCACCAAATTTAGGAAATCTTTGGCCAAAATTTCTTCAAGTATTTTTTCTGCTCCTTTCTTTCTCTCCTTGCCTTCTTGGAGTACCCTTATGCATTATGCATTATACATATATACCAGTATGCATATGAGAATGCATAATTGAGATTATCCAGTCTAAGGAACAGAAAGAAAAAAGAATGAACAAAAATGAACAGAGTCTCAGAGACATGTGGAATACTATCAGGCATATCAACATATGCGTAATTGAAGTCCCACAAGAAATAGCAAGAGAGAAAGAGCATAAGGAATATTTGAAGAAATAATGCCCCAAATCATCCCAAACTTGATGAAAAATATTAATCTACACATCCACATAGCATAATAGATTACAGGTAGAATAAACTCAAAGAGATCTACACCCAGACAGTTCAAAATCAAACTGTTGAAAGACAAAGAGAATCTTGAAAGCAGCAAGGGAGATGTAACTCATCAGGTAAAAATATCCTAAATAAGATAAATAGGTAATTTCTAATCAGAAGTCATGGAAGCCAGAAGTCATGAGGCAACATATTCAAAGCGCTCAAAAAAAAAAAAAAAAAAGACTGTCAAAAATTCTACACCCTGTGAAACCATTCTTCAAAATTGAAGAACTTAAGACACTCCCAGATAAACAAAAACTGAGAGAATTCATCACTAGCAGACCTGTACTACAAGCAATACTAAAAGGAGTCCTTCAGGCTAAAAACTACACTGTGATACCATTTCTCACCTACCAGATTCGCCAAACCTCACAAGCTTTTCAACACACTGTATTGGTGAGGCTTTGAGGAAAGAAGCACTTTCATACATTGCTGATGAGAATGAAAAATAATGCATTCTCTATAGAGGTGAATATGGCAATATATAACAAGTTACATATATGTATATCTTCTATAATTTGACCAGCAACCCCATGTGTAAAAATTTACTCTTAAAATACAACTCCAAAAATATGAAAATATATATGCCCTAGGCTATTTATTTCTCCATTATTTGTAATTACAGAATACTGAAAAAACTTAAATGCTCATACATAGGAGATTGGTTAAATAAATTATAGTATATTCACACAATAGAGTATGAGGAAGATCTGTTAAAACTGAAAGGCAAGGATTTTCAGGATGTACTATAAAGTGAAAAAAAGCAAACTGTATGAAGAGCAAATATAATACGCTATCTTTTATGAAAGAAATAAGGGGAAATGAGAGAATATATATATATCTTCTGATCTGTACTCAAAAAAAGTAGCATATGAAAAACAAACAAATAACCAATTTAATTGACAATGTAACAAATGTAATGTAATGGGACAAGCTGACATCATCATTATATAGTATATGACTAAAATGAATAACCTGAATTTAATGGTGAGGAAAACATAAAAAAACCTTAGGATATTCTGCAAAACAACTAGCCTATCCCCTTCAAAAATATCAATATCATGAAAGACAGAGAAAATTTGAAAAACCATTCTATATTAAAGGAGACTAAATGGACATAGCAACAAAATGCCATGTGTAATTGTAATTGGATATATAATCATATATTTTCTTGTTCTAAGGAAAAACACACAGAAGTATTTAGGGGCATTATGTTTATAACTCCCACTCTCGAATGACTCAAGAAATTATATATATACAAATACATATGTATTTATGATCTAGCAATTTCACTTTTGGCAAATAACCAAAAGAATTGAAAGCAGGGTCTTGAAGAGTTATTTGTACACCCATGTTCATAGCATTGTTATTCACATTAGCTAAAATGTGGAACCAACCCAAGTGTCCATCAATTGATAAATGGATAAACAAAATGTGGTACATACATACAGTGGAATATTAATCAACCTTAAAAAGTAAAAATTTCTGAAATTTGCTACAACATGGATGAACCTTGAGAACATCATGCTAATTGAAATGTTAGTCACAAAAAGATAAACATTGTATGATTATACTTATATGAGATACTTAGAGTAGTGAAAATTACAGAGACAGGAGGAATGGTGGTTTCCAGGTGCTGGGAGGAGGGTAGAATGGGGAGTTATTGTTTAATAGTTATAGTGTTTCAATCTTACAAGATGAAAAGAGCTATGGAGATGGGGAGCTCCCCATCTCCATAGCTCCATCTCCATAGCATGTGATGGTTGCACAACATTATGAATTATTTAATACCCCTGAACTATACACCTAAAAATGGTTAAGATTGGTAAATTTTATGTCAAGTGCATTTTACCACAACAGAAAATTGAAAAATGCATATATGTGTGTATGTAGAGAGAGTGAAAGAAAAGAGTAATAATTTAAAAACTAGGAAAACAGTAAAAATTAGTGAATTTGATGGAAGGATATACAAAACTTTGTACTATTCTTGCTACTCTTTCTTAGGCTTGAAAGTATTTCAAAATAAGTTTTTAAAAAAGATAACAGAGACTTCCCTGGTGGCCCAGTGGGTAAGATGCCGTGCTCCCAATGCAGGGGGCCCGGATTTGATCCCTGGTCAGGGAACTAGATCCCTCATGCATGCCACAACTAAGAGTCCACATTACTCAACTAAGAAGCCTGCATCCTGCAACTAAGAAGCCATCAGCCAAAAGAAAGGAAGGAAGGAAGGAAGGAAGGAAAGAAGGAAGGAAGGAAGGAAGAGAAAGAGTGAAAAGAAAGGGAAGAGGTTAATTAAAAAAAAAGATATCGATTACTCATACTCATCAAATGTTTTTTTTTTAACCAGTGTCTGCATTAGATGAACGTATGATTTGATGATGAATAATGAGAAATGACTATTGGAAGACAGGAGGAAAGAGGCAGTAATTGAAGGGTTGCAAAATTCAGAATAAGTCCAAAAGAAAACAAGATTTTTGAATAGTTACATCACCAAAACAGAATTTATGAAAGGCAATTCTTAAGCAACAGATTATGTTGGAAGTAGGCTACTAGATTAAAATCTGGGAGAGTATATAAGTTTTTAAAATAAGTAATTAAGGTTCTTTTTATAGGTTTTTGGATAAGTAATTCAGAAATCAGGTAGAAAATATATTAGACCTATTAAACAGATAGAGGAATGGCAAAATCTTGTGATGGATAAGTCATGTAAAAAAACTAGGGAAATCAAAGAAGACTTCAAGTTTCAAGCAGAGCTAACTAATAATAATTGCACACCATAATAGAAAAATGCAAAGAGATAAGAGTTCAGTGATAATTTTTTAAAATAATGACTTTTAGGTGTTTGTAGGAAATCCAGTCATAGTATTTTCACAAAATTTTCACTTCACTTTTTCCCATTTCCTAGCTTCCCTCTTGAGCTGCTTTCTTAAATTTCACTGTATTCCTGCTGTATAACTGCCCATTTGGGCAAATTCTCCCCACCCACTCATCAAATTCTCCCTTAGGTTTTCCTTCAAAATACATCCTTAAAATGATTATATTAGATATTTCATAAACAAAGTCATTATTACTACAGCTATGGTGAACTCAAATTGGAAGAGCCTTAAATATTGTTAACAATTATAGGGACTTCCCTGGTGGTGGGTGGTTAAGACTCCGCCTGCCAATGCAGGGGACATGGGTTCGATCCCTGGTCCGGGAAGATCCCACATGCCGCGGAGCAACTAAGCTTGTGCATCACAACTACTGAGCCTGCGCTCTAGAGCCCTCAAGCCATAACCACTGAGCCCACGCACCACAACTACTGAGCCCATGCGCCGCAACTACTGAAGCCCACGTGCTCTAGGGCCTATATGCTGCAACTACTGAGCCCGTGTGCTGCAACTACTGAAGCTTGCATGCCTAGAGCCTATACTCCGCAACAAAAGAAGTCACCACAATGAGAAGCCTGTGCACTGCAACTAAGAGTAGCCTGCACTCGCCACAGCTAGAGGAAGCCTGCTCACAGCAATGAAGACCCAACGCAGCCAAAAAAACAAAAAACAATTATATATATTTAACTATAAATAATAGTTAATTGTTATAAACTATATGAGTTTCCATCAACTGTGCAAACACGCTTTATTTTTTAATAAATTTTTTCTGCAGTTTTGGTAATTTTTGTTGTTTAAGACTGTTTTAGTCTGCTCAAGCTGTCTTAACAAAGTACCGTAGACTGAGTAGCTTAAACAACAGACATTTATTTTATCACAGTTCTAGAGGCTTGAAGTCCAAAATCAGGGTGTTAGTATAATCAGTTTCTGGTGAGAATTATTCCTGGCTTACAGAAGGCCACCTTCTGGCTGTGTCCTCACATTGTGGAGAGAGAGAACAAGCTCTCTGGTGTCTCTTCTTATAAGGGCATTTATCCCATCATGAGGGCCCCCTTTATGATCTCATCAAAACCTAATTATCTCCGTAAAGCCCCATCATCAAATACCATCACACTGTGGGGTTAAACCTTCAACATATGAATTCTGGGGGGACACAATTCAGTTCATAGCGAAGACCTAGTCTATATATAAGATTAAGTGATGCTAATTAATTGGACACCATTTGGATATTATTCTTAATTTTGGCAGTAAAGATGGAACAAGAGATCATTAAAAACATATCCATTAATTTGTAAAATATAAAAGGTCTAATTTATGTCTATTTTAGCAACTTTGAATAGCATTTCATCATTTAATATTCCCTTTGAAGAAATACATGTTTACAAAGAATAAACATTTTAATACTAAATTATAATAATTTGAACATGTGAAATGTATAAATGAGTATTATTATGGACAACAAATGAATATTTGGTGGTAATTTTGTCATATACAATAGTGTGTCAAACACTTTTCTCCCTTCCTATTTTCAAATTTCTATGTTAACATGTTAACCACGGCACCATCTTGTGGATATTTATCAAATAGCTGAGCTGTACAAACATTTATTTGAAGGTATTGAAAATGAAAGTATTCATGAAAAAAAAATGAAAGTTTTAAAATGAAGTTTAGGTTAATGAAGTAAAACATTGACAAGTAATCTTCCTCAGTCTCTTTCAAAGTGCTTCAAGTATATAAATAAACCCTTGAACCAACTCCAGCATTTTTACTTTTTCTTTTTAAAGCATTTTCTTCATTAAATGTTTATATAAAATTTCAAAATGGCCAGTTGGTTCTAAATACACCAAATAGATTATATTTTAGTGTGTATGGTATGTGTATGTATGTTTACATATATAAATATAAATGTTGTGTATGCTACTAAAATTTTATATTGATTTAAGATCAGGATCTGTTAAAATATGGGAACTGATACAGAGTAGGTTTTAAAAAATGAAAAAAATGTTCTGTAAATTTAAGTTTAATCACTCACTGGCTATGAACCACTTATTTTAAAATTTATTTTTCTGAGGTAGAATGAAAAATACTGGTAATTGTCAAATATTAGAGGAGACATACCAAAACGCATCAAGCTCTGACAATATCAAATCAAAAAGTATATATTATTTTCATAGGAAGGATTTAAATAGTTATTGACTAATAGGAAATTATACTACATATGGTGGTATTTTAATTAGAAAAGTCTTAATCATGAAATGTTTTAATGACTTCTTCAGAGAGTATACAGAAAAATCATTGGTGTAATTAATGTGATTTTTCAAAAAGATTACTGAAAGTGTTTTTCTGTAATATTTTCTTTTTAAGGTTTGGAATTTAGAGTTCACAATTTCATTTAATGGTAGATCTCAATATAGGCTAGGCATTTAGGTACATTATCTAATATAATCCTTCCAACAATCTTTTGATTTGGTCCTATTATTTCTACTTTGCACATAGGGAAAATCAAGACTGAGCAATTATATAAGTCACCAAGGTCACACAGCTAATAAGAAGTCATAATTTTAACCTAAGTCTTAAAAGCCCGAATTCTTGTCACAACACAAACCTGCTTCTTAGAAATTCAGATAAATATCAGAGATTATAATCAAGAGATTAAAACGGAATTTAAAAATCTGTTTACTGAAAGTTCAAAGGTATGCCAAAGTAAAACTGTTAAATTTTTTTTCAAATTTTTAGTGGAGTATAGTTGATTTACAATGTTGTGTTAAAAAACTTTAACTTTTTTATATGCAAGTTTTAGTGCACTAAGTTTAAGATTATTGTAGTTTGAGACAAAATTCTTCCAGCTATATAATACTGTAAAAGTATAGGAATGCAAGGTATATTAATCCTAGATAGCTGTAACTAAGAATAGAACATAAATAGAAAGCAAATTTCCTTAATGGTAACTCTCTTAAGCATTAATATCCTCTTTTTTAAAATAAATTTATTTATTTGTTTATTTTTCGCTGTGTTGGGTTTTGGTTGCTGCACACGGGCTTTCTCTAGTTGCGGCGAGCAGGGGCTACTCCTTGTTGCGGTGCGCAGGCTTCTCATTGTGGTGGCTTCTCTTGTTGCGGAGCATGGGCTTTAGTACTTGTGGCTTGTGGGCTCTAGAGCGCAGGCTCGGTAGTTGTGGCTCACGGGCTTAGTTGCTCCGTGGCATGTGGGATCTTCCTGGACCAGGGCTTGAACCCATGTCCCCTGCATTGGCAGGTGGATTCTTAACCACTGTGCCACCAGGGAAGCCCAAGCATTAATATCCTCTTAATCATTATTTTCTTTTATTAAATACTATAGCTTAAAACTCTTTACAAGTCTTTTAAAATTAAAAAACATTATGGTAGGGACACAATATGAGATCTACCCTGTTACCAAATTTTGAAGTGCATAATACAGTATTGTTAATTATAGGCACAATGTTGGACAATACATCTCTAAAATGTATTCATCTTGTGTAACTGAAGCTTGATACCCGTTGAACAACGATTTCCCATTTCCCCTCCCTTCTGTCCCTGGTAACCACCTTTGTACTCTCTGTTTCTATGAGTTTTACTATTTTAGATAGCTCATAAAAGTGGAATCATTCTGTATTTGTCCTTCTGTGACTGGCTTATTTCACTTGCATAATGCCCTCCAGGTTTATCCATGTTGTTCCAGGATTCTCTTCCTGTTTTAAGGTTGAATAATATTCCATTGTATGTATATAACACATTTTCTTTATCCATTCATGTGTTCATGGACATTTAGGTTTTTCCCACATCTTGACTATTGTGAATAGTGCTGTAATGAACAATGGAGTGTTCATCTGAGATCCAGATTTCAATTCTCTTTGATATATACCCAGAAGTAGGATTGCTAGATCATATGGTAATTCTATTTTTATTTTTTTGAGGAATCTCCATACTGTTTTGCACAGTGGTTGCACCAGTTTACATTACCACCAACAGTATATAAGTATTCCAATTTCTTGATGATAGCCCTCCTAACAAGTGAGAGGTGATATCTCATTGTGATACTGATTTGCATTTTCCTGATGATTAGTAATACTAAGCACCTTTCCATATACCTGTTGGCCATTTGTATGTCTTCTTTGGAGAAATATCTATTCAAGTCCTTTGCCCATTTAAGAAATATGTTATTTGCTTTTTTTTGCTGTTATGTTATAAAAGTTCCTTGTATATTTTAGATATGAATCTCCTACCAGATATATGGTTTGCAAATATTTTATATTCTGTACGTTGCCTTGTCACTCTGTAGATTGTTTTTTGGTTTTGGGGTTGTTTTTTTGTTTGTTTCTGTTTGCTTTTGCGGTGCAGAAGCTTTTTAGTTTTATGTAGTCCCACTTGGCTTTTTTCATTTGTGTTGCTTGTGCTTTCTGATGTTATATCCATATCAGTATCATATATCAATCATTGCCAAGCTCACTGTTTTAAAGCTTTTCTCCTATTCTTTCTTCTAGGAGTTTTACATTTCCAGGTCTTAACATTTAAATCATTAATCCATTTTGAGTTGATTTTTGAATATGGTATAAGAGTTCAATTTTGTTCTTTTGCATGTGGATATCTAGTTTTCCCAACATTATTTGTTGATGAGACTGTTCTTTTCCCATTGTATGTTCTTGGCTCCCTTGTCAAAGATCAATTCATCATATATCCATGGGTTTATTTCTAGACTCTATTATGTTCCATTGTTCCATATATATGTCTGTTATTATGCCAGTCATGCTGTTTCAATTACTATTGCTTTGTAATATATTTTAACAGTGATGCTCCAGCTTTGTTCTTTTTCCTCAAGATTACTTTGGCAATTGGAATCTTTTGTGGATCTATATGAATTTCAGGATTTTTTTTTCTATTTTTTAGAAAACTGTCTTTGGGATTTGTGTGTGTGTGTGTGGTATGTGGGACTCTCACTGTTGTGGCCTCTCCCGTTGAGAAGCACAGGCTCCGGATGTGCAGGCTCAGTGGCCATGGCTCACGGGCCCAGCTGCTCCACAGCATGTGGGATCTTCCCGGACTGGGGCACGAACCCATGTCCCCTGCATCGGCAGGCAGACTCTCAACCACTGCGCCACCAGGGAAGCCCTGTCTTTGGGATTTTGATAGAGATTGCATCAAATCTGTAGATTGCTTTTGGTAATATGGACATTTTAACAATATCAAGTCTTCCAATCCATAAACATGGGAAGTGTTTCCATTCATTTGTGTCTTCTTTAATTTCTTTCTTCAATGATTTATGGTTTCTATAGTACAAATCTTTAATCTTTGGTCAAGTTTATTCCTATGTATTTTATTCTTTCTGACACTATTGTAAATGAGATTGTTTTCTTAATTTCCATTTCAGATAATTTGTTTCTAGTGTATAGAAGTAAAACCGATATTTGTATGTTGATTTTGTACCCTGTAACTTTACTGTATTCATTTATTAGTTCTAATAGTTTTTTTTTTTTGTGGAGTCCTTAGGATTTTCTATACATTAGATCATGTCATTTGCAAATAGAAATAATTTTACTTTTTCCTTTCTGATGTGGGTGCCTTTTATTTCTTTCTCTTGCTTAATTTTTCAGGCTATGACTTCCAGGATTATGTTGAATAGAAGTGGAGAGAGTGGACATCCTTGCATTTTTCCTGATCTTAGAGGAGAGGCTGTTAGTTTTTCACTGTTGAGTATGATGTTAGCTATGGGATTTTCATATTTGTCCTTTACTATGTTGAATTAAATGCCTTCTGTACCTACTTTGTGGAGAGATTTTACCATGAAAAGGTGTTAAATTTTGTCAAATGCTTCTTCTGCCTTTATAAAGATGATCATGTGATTTTTATTCTTCAACCTGTTAATTTGGTGAATCACATTAACTCATTTGCATATGGTGAACCATCCTTACACCTCAGGGATAAATCCCCTTGGTCATGATGTATGATCATTTTAATGAGCTAGTGTTTTTTGTTTGTTTGTTTTCAGAATTTTTACATCTACATTCATTAGGGATATCAGTCTGTAGTTTTCTTGTAGTATTTTTCTGACTTGGGTATCAGAGTAATGCTGGCTTCATAAAATGAGATTGGAAGTGTTCCCTCTTCCTCAATTTTTGGAAAGTTTAAGAAGGACTGGTGTTAATTATTAAATGTTGGGACTTCCGTGGTGGTGCAGTGGTTAAGAATCTGTCTGCCAATGCAGGGAACACGGGTTTGATCCCTGTTTCCGGGAAGATTCCCATATGCCGCGGAACAACTAAGCGCATGAGCCACAACTACTGAGCCCATGTGCCACAACTACTGAAGCCCGTGCACCTAGAGCCCATGCTCTGCAACAAGAGAAGCCACCAGAGTGAGAAGCCCCTGCTCGTGCAACTAGAGAAAGCCTGGGCACAGCAATGAAGACCCAACACAACCAAAAATAAAATAAACAAATGAATAAATTTTTAAAAATTATTAAATTTTTGGTAGACTTCATCAGTGAAGCCATCTGGTTCTGGGCTTTTCTTTGTTGGGAGATTTTTTTTTATTAGTGATGAAACCTCCTTATTTGATATTGGTCTGTTCAACTTTTCTAAACCTTAATGATTCTGTCTTGGTGGATTAGTTGTTTCTAGGAATTTAGCCTTTTCTTTTAGGTTATCCAATTTGATTGCATATAATTGTTCATAATAGTTTCTTATGAACTTTTAAATTTCTGTGGCATCAGAAATTTCATTTCTGATTTTATTTATTTTAGTTTTCTCTCTTTTTTTTCTTAGTTTAGCCAAAGGTTTGTCAATTTTTAAAATCTTTTTAAAAAACCAACTGTTTTTTTTTAAAATTATTATTATTTTTTTGCCACACTGTGCGTCTTGCAGGATCTATGTCAATTATGTCAGTCCTCTGTGTTAGGTGAGGTAGAAACCAACCCCTTGGGTGGTGCACTGAAGTACTGGTAACTTTGGGGGCATTCTCCACTCTTTCCCCTCCGTTCTGGGAGAGAAGCCTCAGTTACATGCCTTTTTCCTGTCTTGCAGAGCCATGCCAGCTGCAAAAAATGCTGTCTGTTCCTTAAGCTACCTGAGACGTCTGGACTATACCAGTTCTTTCCGTGCTCCATGTGAAATGAGACTAAAGCTGGTCCCTCTGGAGGTCTACTGGAAGGCCAGGGATGTTGGAAGTTTGCCCTACTTTTTCTCTGTGCCCCCCAAAAGAGGAGTCAGAATCTCTCTTTGTGCTTTGTTGTGATACAGGTAAAGAAAAATCGCTGTTTAACCTGTCTCAGTGCAGCTGATCTCAGCCTTGTGCTTGTCTGAAGTACTGTAACTTCTAACTGAATTATATACTGCTCATAAGCTTATTTTGTTACTTATGTTATTGTTAAATCTGTGTATCTGTGAGGAAACAAGGACAAGGACTTCCTATTTTTCCATCTAGCTGATGTCATTCCAACATGTCTTTTAGACATAAATTCTCTGACTCATCCATTATGAAGATAAATGTACTAGAGTTTTGATAGAAATTGTTCAATTTTGTTCTGTGTTACATAAATAGTTAGGTCACTGCAGCCATCATATATAAGTAGAATAATTGTTCTTTACAAATCTTCCCAAATCTTTTTTGGAATTTCTTTTTCAAAATAATCTAAAATTAAATGACAGAAGTATTTTCTGGTCTACAATATCATTCAAAAAACATTCTGAAATTCATTTTTTTCCCTTAAAAAGTCTCCTAGCAACAGACAGCTCACAGAAATAAAATATAAGTATTTCAAACACATTACTAAAAAATCTTCCTCATAATAAGAAAAATAAATTAGAACTACACTCTGATAGTTTCCTTATAGTGACAAAAAAGTTTAATATAATATCATATTTGTGAGGATGTGGAAAAATAAAGGCATTCACGTACATTGTTTTAACTGAGCATTTTATATGATTCCATTTTCTCTCTCTCTCTCTCTCTTTTTTTTTTTTTTGCCACACTGCCCGGCTTGGGGGATCTTATTTTCCCAACCAGGGATTGAACCTAGGCCCTCGGCAGTGAGAGCCTGGAGTCTTAACCACTGGACCGCCAGGGAATTCCCTCAATTTTCTCTTTCTTAGCACATCAGTTATACTTAAAAATGTGTTTTTCATGGTTACTTTAGAATTTGGAATACACATTAACATCTAAGTCCAGTTTCAAACAACGCTGTAACACTTCATGCGTAGTGTGAGTACCGTAGCACAACAAAATAACCCTATTGCCTCCCTTCCATCCTTTGTATCATTATTTTAGTAATTGTACTTATATATAAGCATACACACATAATTAAACACATTGTTGGTATTATTTTGAACAAAATGTTATCTATTAGATCAATTAAGAATAATAAAAATAAAAATTTTTAATTATTCCTTATTCCTTCTCTGATGATCTCCCTTTCTTAATGTAGATCTGAGTTTCTGCTCTATATGATTTTCCTTCTTTCTAAAGAACTTCTTTTAACATTTCTTGCAAGGCAGATCTACTAGCAACAAATTTTCTCAATTTTTGTTTGTCTGAGAAAGTCTTTATTTCTCCTTCATTTTTGAAGGATAATTTTGCAGTGTACAGAATTCTAAGTAGTTTTTTTTTCTCTTAATGCTTCATATATTTCTCTCCGCTCTCTTCTTGCTTGCATGGTTTCTGAGGAGAAGTTGAATGTAATTTATCTTTGTCCTTTTATAGGTAAGGTTTTCCCACCCTCCACCCTGCCTCTGGTTTCTTTCAGGATTTCTTCTTTATCTTTGATGTTCTATAATTTGAAAAAAATACGCTTAGGTGTAGTTTCTTGGCATTCATCCTGCTTGATGTTGTCTGAGTTCCTGGATCTGTGATTTGGTGCCTGACATTAATTTGGGGAAGATCTTAGTCATTATTATCTTAAATACATCTACTGTTCCTTTCTCTTTCTTCTCCTTCTAGTATTCCCATTACACATACATTATAGCTTCTGTATTTGTCCCACAGTCCTTGAATATTCTGGTTTTTTGCAGGCTTTTTTCTCTTTTCTTTTTAGTTTTGGAAGTTTCTACTGATATATCCTCAAGTTTAGAGATTATCTCTTTGGTCATGTCTAGTCAACTAATAAGCCCATCAAAGGCATTCTTCATTTCTGTTATAGTGTTTTCGATCTTTAGCATTTATTTTTGGTTCTTAGGATTTTCATCTCTCTGCTTACATTGCATATCTGTGCTTGCATGCTGTCTAATTTATCAATTAGAGCCCTTAGCATGTTTTTAAAAAATTTTTATTGGAGTATAGTTGATTTACATAGAGCCCTTAGAATATTAATCAGTTGTTTTAAATTACCATTCTGGTAATTCCAAAGTCCCTGCCATACCTCACTCTGATTCTTGCTCTGTGCCTTCAAAGTGTGTTTTTTGTCTTTTAGTATACCATATTATACTGTATAATTTTTTTTCTTGATAGCCAGACATGATACGCTAGGTAAAAGGAACTGCTGTAAAGAGAACTTTAGTATTGTGCTAGTAAGGTGTCAGGTGAGGGGAAACATTCTATAGTCCTGTGATTAGGTCTCAGTCTTTTAGTGAGCCTATGCCATTGGACTGTCAATTTCACAAGTGTATCTCATTTTTTTTCCCTCTTGGGTGAGGCAGAATGGCTAGAGGGAGCTGGAGTTGAGCATTCTCCTTCCCCCAGGAGAGTTAGACTCTGATAATATCCCAGCAGATTAGGCTCTGATTAACCAGTTTTCCCTGATATCAGGTCTTGTCAAGAAGAACGGAATGATCTGGCATATTTCACACTTGTTCCTTTTCCCCTCGTCCTGCTGGAAACATGAAGGGATTTTTTTTCTCCGATATTTGCTGTGGGAATTTGGCGGAACTCTAGGAGAGAAATACAACAACATTGTAGGTTCTCCTCTATGATTTTGTCCCCTGGAGTTTTTAACTCTCAGATTTACCACATTGAGCCTCCAGCAATTCATCAATTACAGTTCAGGTTCTCCTACCCTGACACTGGTTTCTGATTCATTTTCTACTCAGGCAGGAGTCTCTGTTCTGGTAAGCTGTGACTCCCTGTATTCAAATGTCTCTCTCTCTAATCTTGGGGGCAGTGGTTTGCCTTGTGTCTTCCCCTCTCTTACAGATCCAAAATGAGTTTTTTACTTTTCAATCTGTTCAGTTTTTTACTTATTGTTAGGATGGAGTGGTGACTTCTAAGCTCCCTACATGTGAAACTGGAAACCAGAAGTCCTCATATATTATTGATGGAAGTGTCAATATATAGTGGTATTTCCATGGAAGACAGTTTGGCAAAATCTATCAAAATTACAAATGAACATATCCTTTAACCCAACAATTCTACATATGAATTTATTCCATAGATTTATTCATATATATATATGAAATGATATATATAAAAGGTTATTCATTGCAACAGTTTGTATTAGCAAAAGATTGGAAGCAACTTGATATTCATCAACTGAGATCTAGTTATCTTCATATATTCATGGGATGGAAAACTAAGCAGCCATACATATGAAACTGCTAACACTATTTGCTTGAGGAGAAGGGAACCACAACAGAAGGTAGATATTTCATTATTCACCCACTTGTATCTTTTAAGTGTTGAACCACCTGAATTTACAAGCTCTTAAAAATAAATAACTGAGTTAACCCCCTGCTCCCCAAGCCCTCTGCACCTGCCTGCTCTGGTTCCCCAAGGACCTTACACCCAAGATGGGCATGTCTAGGGTGACATATACTCACTCTGGAGATTCAACTACATGATATAGATGATCTCTGCAGCACAGTGGCACCCTGGCCTCTTGCCTCCCTATGCCCCAACTCCTTGTAAGATCAGACTTTCCTAGCTCTGGGTGCTTCAGTGTCCTAGATGGGGTCAGATATGCAGCCTACAATTTGAAAATGCTAATTTAAGTCTAACATGGACCCAGGATGGGGCAGTGACTTGTCCAAGGTCACACAACCAGTAAAGTCCCAGAAATATATCACCTGCCTCCCAGACTGTGGTCCTTTCTTCTGCCCTTCATTAAACACTTTGGACCTTTGGGAATAAATGAATCTCTAAATGTTGGAGTACTCCAACACTCAGTTCTTAGACCACATTTTTTTCATAACTCAAGCCTAGACCTCTCCCTTGAACTCCAGACCTGTTTATCTAATTGCCTACTTCGCATCTTCACTTGGATGCTTAATAGCGTCTCAAAATTAATGTATTAAAAACTAGCCTTGATATTCACACTGTGAAATAAAATTCATATTTTATGGCAAGAAAAATTTAAACATAAAAAATTTTTTTTCTGCCCTTTGGCTTCCTCTTTTCCCTCTATTGTGCATTGTGTATCTGCATTATGTCAATGCATGAACCAAATCTTCCCCATCAGCAGAAATACGTGCTTAACCATAAAGAACAATATTCTCCTAGCACCAAGGAGACAACTCCTAAAGAGATAATATTCCCTCTTAATCTTGTAAGGGGCTATGATGACCCATGACCCACTACTCGCTAGATTGTGTAACCCGTCAATAATACGTTGTTTAACGTACAGCCCTGTGTCTCAAAAACTTATATAATTGCTTTGACCTCTAACTGGCAGAGCAGTTCTCGGAGATTTTTGAGAAGCTGTTCCCAGGGTTCTAATCCTCAATTCAGCTCGAATAAAACCTTCCATTTCTTTTTAGAGCAACTGATTAATTTTTTCTTCAAAAAATCCTCAAACCAACTCCTCCTGGCAATTCCATAATTGCATTTATACAGATAAAATATTTGGTGTCATCTTCTGACTCCTTTCTCTTATATCTAATATTCAGTTAGATAGCAAATTATATTGACTCCATCTTTAAAGTATATCCAGACTTTTATCATTTTTACAATCCCCATTGTTACCACCCTGGTCCAAACTGCCATCATCTCTTATCTCAGCTATTTTAATATCCTCCCTTAAGTGATCTCTTTGCTTCTGCTCTTCTTCCTCAACCCAGTTCACACCTCCCAGTATCTATTCTCAATACACCAGCAGAGTAATCCTATTAATCTGCATATAGCCAGATAATGTCACTTCTCTCTTTAAAACACTCCAATGAATTTCCATCTCACTCATAGTAAAACCTAAGTCCCTACTATGACCTAGATGGCCTTCATGATCTAGACCTCCCCCTCTTTATTACTCTAACATTATATTCAACAATTCTGTCTTTTTCTCACTCCACCCCAGCCACACTACCCTCCTTGTTGTTCCTTGACATGTCAAAGATGCTTCAGTCTTCAGGGCCATTTGCATCTGCTTTTCCTTCTTCCTGAAATACAGTTCCCCAAGAAGTAACATAGTTACTTCCCTCACTTTCTTTAGGCATTGACTCGAAAGCTACCTCCTCAGTGTGGTCTTTCCTGACCAACCTATCAACATTTTCAGCTCTTTCCCAATGCCTTCATATCCTCTTCCCTGCTTTAATTCTTATCACTATCTTAAATATATGGTATATCTAAAGATAAATATATGTATTTATCTTGTTATTGTCTGTTCCCCCATTACAATGCATGTATACTGAGAGAAGTATTTTGAATATTTTATCCACTGTATCCCTAGCACCTAGAACAGTGTAGAATAACTTTATTGTTTATTTATTGTTGAATAAATAAATGAAGGCATGAAGTGAAATAGGGTTGGGAAGAACAACTACTCTTTAGTTTTCCCCCAGTTCTTTTCCTGTTGAGGTATACTTTTACAAAATAAAATACACAGATCGTAAGAGGATAGTTTGGTGAGTTAATAAGTGTATACTCATGAAGCCATAACTCCAGTCAAGATATAGAACACTTCTATAACCCTAAAAAATTTCCTCATGCTTCTTCCCTGTCAGTTCTCCCACCTCCAGAAGCAACTACTGCTCTCATTTCTATCACCGAAGATTAGTTTTGTCTAGTTTTGAACATCATGTAAACAGAATTTCCTACTTGTAGTAACATAATGTCTGGGAGGTTTATCCACATTCATGTATGCATCAGTAATTCATCCCTTTTTACTGTCAAGTAGTATTTCATGTTACAAATATACCACAATTAATTTGTTGATGGATATTTGGATCGTTGGCTATTTCTTTGGCTATGATGAATAAGGCTGATATTAATATTCTCGTACAAATCTTTTTTTTTTTTTTTTTTTTGTGGTACGCGGGCCTCTCACTGTTGTGGCCTCTCCCGTTGTGGAGCACAGGCTCCGGACGCGTAGGCTCAGCGGCCATGGCTCACGAGCCCAGCCGCTCCGTGGCATGTGGGATCTTCCCGGACCGGGGCACGAACCCGTGTCCCCTGCATTGGCAGGTGGACTCTCAACCACTGCACCACCAGGGAAGCCCTGTACAAATCTTTTTGTGGACATTTCATTTTATGAAAATTTTCATTTCTCTTGAGTATATACTTAGGAGTGGAATTGCTGAGTCATAAGGTAATGTATTAATTATTTAAGAAAGTGACAGTTTTACAAAATGGCTTACCATTCTAGAATTCACTAAGCAATGCATGAAACTTGCCAGTGAAGCGTCTTTTTGTTTTGTTTTGTTTTCATAGTTTTATAATGTTCTCAGTAAGAAGCAATGTGGCAAGAAGAAAGAATGAGGACTCTGGAATTAGTCCAAGTTTGGAAATTTTTTAAAATATTAGAGCAATCTTGCTGTCTGTTTGAAAACCAGGGTCCAAAATATATTAATTATATATAATTATAAAAATATACTATATAATTATTATTTATATAATATATAAATATGTTTTATATTGAAATATTAATTATATATAATATGCAACATATATCATTATATATTAATATAATACATGTTATTATAGTTAATATGATATATATATTTAGAAAGAATATAGATATATTTATAAGGTTTAGATATATGAACTTTATAATATATAGATATATATACAAATAAAGATAAAAGCCTCAGTACTGAGGACAGACTGTAGATGGAGTTTATTCCTATGTCAAATACCTAACTATTTTATGAAGATTAGAATTAGTATGTATAGTTTCTAGAAATGTTTCTGGTGACAGAGGTTCATCAATAAAGGTATTGGATGAATGAATACAAATTTATTCCAGTCTATTTCAGATTTATACTGCATAACCTGATGTGTAAGACTGGTTGTTAGCCAGAAAATTCAGATAGTACAAAGAGCTACTTCAGAGAGGTCATTTATTTGCTAATAAGTAGAAGGAAAATGGATTATTAATTATTTTCCTTTCAATCACTGAAACTAATAATTTAACTAAATAATTAATATTCAGGGTTAGGATTCTTTCAAAATATTAATTCGAATCACAAGTAACTAACATTAAAATTGTAGACTGAAGAAAAAATATAGAATTCTATTATATTCATTATTTTCCTATTAGCAATCATCTAAAGAATTTTATTTTGGTCCCTGCTCAGTGTGGTGAGAACAATTTTCTTTGCAGCTCAGGAGCCGATGTGGTGTGTTTTCACTTCGTGTGCCAGGAGACTCAATGACTCGGAAAGAGATAAGTTTAAAGACCAAAAAGAATTTTATTTTGATATTTGAGAGAGTTACTCTCATTCTGCCAATGAGTCAAGTTAGATTAAATGAGATGAAGTTTCATATCAAAGTTAGGATATCTTAGCTGCTAGTAGTAGGACAACATTTAGTTTAGTGTGTGGCCTATCATAAATACTTAACTAACACTTGTTGAACTGGGAATTGCACCAATTCTTCTGACTTGTAGTTTGGCACTCTTTTTACTATATCACACCACCCCTCATAATTCCCAAATTTGCAAAGAAACTGTTAGATTTTCAGAAAAAAATCCTCAAACATTTTAGAACTAAAAATTAAACAATGATTACTTTTTATGTAATTTCAGTTCTTTTCTTAGAAACTTAATTTCAAATACAATAAAAGTCAACGATAATGAGGCCCACAATAAGATAAATTTGAACATAATACAATTGGGAATTGGCTCCAGTCTTCTCCCAGCCCCTGTTCTCAAACATGGATAAGCTAAAAAAAAAATATATATATATATATATATTATATATATATATATATATATATTTTGGCAGTGCTGTGTGGCATGCAGGATCTCAGTTCCCCAACCAGGGACTGAACCCGGGCCGAGGCAGTGAAAGCCCAGAATCATAACCACTAGGCTGGCAGGGAAATTAAAATTCTTATCGTTGTTTATGTGTGGGAGGGAGGGTGGTAGAGGGGTAAAGGAAGGGAATATGGACCGAAGGCAGAAGCCATAAAAGGAAAAAGCAGTCGATATCATTAGAGAGATCAGTAGTGGGGAGTGTGGGTCTCCAAAGCCCCATATTCTCCTGGCCCTATCTCCCCAGATCAGTGTAAAAACTCGGTGTCAACTAAAGAAGAGATTACTGGAATCACTGCAGCTGTCCAGAAGTTCCAAATAAACACAGAACCCATAATTATTTCTGTCAATATTTCAGCCAGAATAAACAACTGCCAGTACCACACCAGTATCTGGATGGATTTGAATGGTGTAAACAGACCTGTATCTATGAGACATTAGCTGCACAAACTTGCCTCTATTTCATTTCAGAAGTCTCACAATATTATGACCTTGTATTTTATGCAATTAAAAAATTTGAAACCTACTAGTTTCACATCAAAATAGGGTTTTGCCATACTCAAAATAGTCCTATTATAGGACTGTCCAGAAAGTTTATCACTTGTCCTTTGGTTACACATGTGGTAATCTTTTTTCCTTCTGACACACTCATCCAAATAACAGGAGTATACCAAAAAGAGCTCCGTTTACAAGTGGCACTGCTGTTTCCTAATTTGAAATCACAAGGTAAATAAAGACTAACTTTATAGGCTTCTCACCTTGTCAGATTCTTCCCATTACACATCACGTGGCAGACATGAGTGACATTTCTATGAGTGACAAATACTAAGACTCTATTGACAATCATTGGTTTAGTATAATTACCAACACCTCTATCAACAGCAACAGAAAAACAGTGTATGAAAAAGAAATAGACAAAATGTGATTACATTTTTATAGGCCTTTTATTTTATTTTTTGTCAACACGCAAAAATCAGTTGTATTTCTACACACTAATAATGGACAATCTGAAAAGGAAATTCCATTTACAATAGGCTTTAAAAATATAGAAATTAACTTATCAAGAAACTTGTACAATGAAAAATCTAAAACATTGCTGAGAGAAATTAAAGAAGACATCAATAAATGGAAATGAATTCCATCTTCATGAATTGGAAGACAATATTGTTCAGGTCAATACTACCCAAAGCAATCTACAGACTCAGTGTAACCTCTATTAAAATGAAATTTAAAATTTTCTATTTTTTACAGAAATAGAAAAACACATCCTAAAACTCATATGGAATCTCAAGGAACCCTGAATAGCCAAAAAAGTCTTGCAAAAGAAGAACAAAGCTGGAGAACTTAATATTACTTGATTTCAAAACTTCCTACAAAGCTACAATAATGAAAACAGTATTTGCTAACGTTTTACTAGCATATTGACAGACATATAGACCAATGAAATAGACTAGAAAGACCTGAAATAACCCATGAATATATGGTCAAATGACTTTTGTATCCATTTAGCCAGTCTATGTCTTTTGGTTGGAACATTTAACCCATTTACATTTAAAGTAATTACTGATATATATGTTCTTATTGCCATTTTGTTAATTGTTTTGGGTTTGTTTGTGTAGGACTTTTTCTTCCCTTCCTCTTTTGTTCTTTTCTCTTGTGATTTGATGACTATTTTTAGTGTTGTGTTTGGATTCCTTTTTCTTTTTTGTGTGTATATCTATTGTAGATTTTTGATTTGCAGTTACCATGAGATTTTGATATAGCAGTCTATATATATACAAGATTGTTTAAGTTTCTGGTCTCTTAATTTCAAATGCATTTTCAGTATCCTGCATTTGTACTCTCCTCTTCTCATTATTGCTGGTTTTGATATCATGTTTGTGTGTGGATAATTTCCTGCCTATACTGTACGTTTGCCTTTACTGGTGAGCTTTCCTATGCATAATTTTCTTGTTTCTAGTTGTGGCATTTTCTTTTCCACTTAGAGAAGTTCCTTTAGCATTTGTTGTAAAGCTGGTTTGGTGGCACTGAATTCTCTTAGCTTTTGCTTGTCTGAAAAGCTTTTGATTTCTCCATCGACTCTAAATGAGAGCCTTGCTGGGCAGAGTATTCTTGGTTGTAGGTTTTTTCCTTTCATCACTTTAAATATATCGTGCCACTCCCTTCTGGCATGCAGAGTTTCTCCTGAGAAGTCAGCTAATAACTATGGGAGTTCCCTGGTATGTTGTTTGTTTCTTTTCCCTTGTTGCTTTTAATATTTTCTCTTTCTCTTTAATTTTTGTCAATTTGATTACTATGTATCTCGGCATGTCCCTCCTTGGGTTTATCCTGTGTGGGACTCTCTGCACTTCCTGGACTTGGATGACTGTTTTCTTTCCCACGTTAGGGAAGTTTTCAGCTATTATCTCTTCAAATATTTTCTCAGGCCCTTTCTCTCTCTCCTCTCCTTCTGGGACCCCTATAATGCGAATGCTGGTACATTTACTGTTGTCCAGAGGTCTCTTTAAACTGTCCCATTTCTTTTCATTCTTTCTTCTGTTCTGTAGCAGTGATTTCCACCATTCTGTCTTCCAGCTCACTTTTCTGTTCTTCTGCCTCATTTATTCTGCTATTGATTCTTTCTAGTGTATTTTTCTTTTCAGTTATTGTATTGTTCAAATCTGTTTGTTTGTTATTTATATCTTCTAGCTCTTTGTTAATCATTTCTTGAATCTTCTTGGTCCGTGCCTCCATTCTTTTTCTGAGATCTTGGATCATCTTTACTATCATTACTCTGAATTCTTCTTCAGGTATATTTCCTATCTCCACTTCATTTAGTTGTTCTTCTGTGGTTTGATCTTGTTCCTTTTGATGTAACATTCCTCTGCCACCTCATTTTGTTTAACTTTTTGTGTTTGCAGTCCCACAGCCTGCAGGATGTAGCTCCTCTTGCTTCTGGTGTCTGCCCCCTGGTGGATAAGGCTGGTATAAGAGGCTTTTGAAGGCTTCCTGATGGGAGGCACTGGTGCCTGCCCACTGGTAGGTGGAGTGGGCAGGGCTGTGTCAAGGGGTGTGTTTAGAGCTGTGGGCTCAGGAATACTTTAAGCAGCCTGTCTACTGATGGGTGGGGCTGTGTTCCTGCCCTGTTGGTTGTTTGGTCTGAGGTGTCCCAGCCCTGGAGCCTACAGGCTATTGGGTGGGGCTAGGTGTTGGGGGGGAAATGGTGGCCTCCAGGACAGCTCATGCCAATGAGTACTCCCCAGTACCTATGCCATCAGTGTCCTTGTCCCCACAGTGAGCCACAGCTGCCCCCCACCTCCACAGGAGACCCTCTAACACCAGCAGGTAGGTCTGGCCCAGTCTCCTATGAAGTCACTGCTGTTTCCCCTGGGTCCCAGTGCACATGAGACTTTGTGTGTGCTCTCCAAGATTCAAGTTTCTGTTTCCCACTCCTGTGGAGTTCCTGCGATCAAGCCCTGCTGGCCTTCAAAGCCAAGTGCTCTGTGGGCTCCTCCTCCCAATGCCAGACCCCCAGACTGGGGAGCCCATCATGGGACTCAGAGCTCTCACTCCTGTGATGTAATTATTTTCCAGTTTGTGGGTCACCCACCCAACAGGTATTGGATTTGACTGTATTGCAAATGTGCCTTTCCTACCATCTTGCTGTGACTTCTTCTTTGTCTTTGGAAGTAGAATATCTTTTTTGGTAGATTCCAGTCTTTTTTGCTGATGATTTTTCAGCAGTTAGTTGTGATTTTGCAGTTTTCATGAGAGGAGGAGAGCTCAGGTCCTTCTATTCTGCCATCTTGTCCAAGCCCCCTATGGTCAAAATAGGCCTTTTAGTTTACAGTTTCTTTGTCAAAACCAAATGAACACCCTAGTTCTCCCTCTTCTTGGTGTCACAGGTCCTAAGATACACGACAGTCTTCTCCTCTGAGTAGTAGCTATGACTACAATCTCATCTCTTAGGATTTTCCTCAGAAGTAGCACCGTGTCCTCAGTTAACTTATATATTATCCACTTCTTTTTACATCCATAGGCCCCACTACCAACAGTCCACCTGAATCCTCTTGAGGCTAGAGTACTGTTGTTCAATGATGTCCTCTAGGAAGGGGATTCCAGCAGGGTGACTGAATCCCCATCTTTTAAAGATCCTACCATCATTCTCCTACTCCTTTTACCATTCCTTAGCTATACCAGACCAGGGGCCAATCAGGACCTCAATTGCTTGAGTGGCTCATCAATTTTCAAATAAGATAATCTCCAGTTCACAACTTAAGGGGGAAAGAGAAAAGTCTGGGCAAATTTATCATTTATTATTTTTTCGCTGCACTGGGTCTTCATTGCTGCGTGTAGGCTTTCTCTAGTTGTGGTGAGTGGGGGGCTACTCTTCATTGTAGTGCACAAGCTTCTCACTGCAGTGGCTTCTCTTGTTGCGGAGCATGTGCTCTAGGCGAATGGTCTTCAGTAGTTGCAGCATGCGGGCTCAGTAGTTGCGGCATGTGGGTCCGACAGCATGTGGGCTTCTGTAGTTGTGCTGCATGGGCTTAGTAGTTGTGGCACTTAGGCTCAGTAGTTGTGGCTTGGGGGCTCTAGAGCGCAGGCTCAGTAGTTGTGGTGCACAGGCTTAGTTCCTCCACGGCATGTGGGATCTTCCTGGACCAGGGATCAAACCTGTGTCCCCTGCATTGGCAGGTGGATTCTTAACCACTGCACCACCAGGGAAATCCCTTGGCAAATTTAATTCAGGAAAGTAGCATCCTAAATCATCATGTTATATACATAAAAACAAAGTTTATAATACAATGTTGTATATACATTGTCAAGTAGTGACATGTATACTCTAAATGCTATAGAACTTAAGATGAGAGCTAATTAGTAATGAACGAATGATAGTTCAGTCTTAAAGGAAAGGTTGATAAGGAAGGACAGACAGACAAGAGTACAGATAGGAAAATCAAGGTGGGACTCATAGTGTGCACGTGCATGTCATATGTTGGGAGCCAAATTTAACTGTAGTTGAGTGGAATAGTTTTGTAGAGGCTGGACTATAGAGGCTTTGAATACCATGGAATACTTTTAAATAGCAGAGGTAAAATGGCCAAAGCAATGTTTTATGAAGATTATTCTGACATTGGTGGTTAGAAGGCACCAAAAGGGGAAACGAAAAAACACACAGAGAGCAATAACACTATCACAGTATTTCAGGCATAAGGTACTTAGGATCTGAACAACTGTAGTGACATCTGGAATGAAAAATGAGTGGATTTCAAATACATCACTAAAAAATAATGAACAAAACTCGTCACTGAATGGGAATAAGAGTAGAAGATAAGGTGAAGGATGGAGTCAAAGATAACTAAGGTTTATATCTGGATAACTGGTAGAGTGACAGTTCCATTAAAACAAAGAAGCCTTTGTGGGCTCTTTAATCTTAAATTTTCTTCAGTTTCCTAGTGACAGACAAGAAAAATGACCTCCCTCAAAGATGTTCATGTCTTAATCCTTAGAACCTATTAATATACTGCCTTCCATGGCAAAAGAGACTTTGCAATATGATTAAATTAAGGATATTGTGATGTGTATATTATGCTGGATTATCCTGATGGGCCCAATATACTCACAAGGGTCATTATAAGAGTGAGGCAAGAGGGAAAAGTTGGAGAAACTGCCATGTGATGACAAAGGCAAAGGGACACAGCCATGTAATATGGGGCCAGGAGCCAAAGAATGATGGTAGCCTTCAGAAGCTAAAAACAAACAAATTCTCTTCTAAAGCCTCCAGAAGTAACACAGCCCTACTGGCATCCATTTTAGGAGTTAAGATCATAAATTTATGTTGCCATAAGCCAATAAATTTTGTTATAGCAGTAACAGGAAACTAATACAGTTCTATTCTCAGTCTTCTTCTTGCTCTCCTTGAGTGGTATCATCCATACCAGTGGTTTCAACTATAACCCATACACAGATGACTGCCCAAAATAAATTTCCAGACAAGCATTTCCAAATCATGGACTACACATCCTAAAAATCCTACAGATATCTCAAAAACATTAAACTCAATTTATATAAATCTTAACTCAATACTTTCTCTCAAATCTGACTCTTCTGTGCACCACTGCTACTGCCTTAGGTTTGGTGCTCATTTATCCTAGTTTTGCTAATTGTAGTAGCCTCTTAACTGATTTTTCTGCCATTACTTTCTAATTCCATCTATCTTCAACTGTGCCATCAGATACATTCGTTAAAAAATGAGTTTATGTCACTTCTCTGAAAACCTTCAACAGACCCACCTGTTGTAGGGTGTATAAAGGCTACAACCTACTTCTCTAGTCTCATCTCCATCACAGCACCATGTTCCAAAATCACATGCCAATTGAGGCACCACAATTGCTGTTATATTCTGAACGCTTTTTCAGTTATCACAAGGCCTTTCTCTATGACTACAGGGAATGCTTCCTTATTTCCAAGCATATCCTCAATATAAACTCTTAATGGTGATACTTGAAAAAAATTAATCTTCAGAAAGATAATCAGAGTTTAAAAAATCAGGGCAACTGGTTTGATTTGTAATATTTTGGACAAATTACTTATTTTCTGTAGTTTTACAATGATATTTGTTTTCCATTTTCCAAAGAGAAGAAAATTCTATTGGTGAACGTGTGGAGAGAGCATCCCAAACTGAGATAATGAAGGCCACGTGGAGTGAGGAGGGTAACCTTATAGGATATCTGTTAGGTGTAGAATGTCAGACCTTGAAAAGAATAACAAAAAAGAAGAGGCTGACAAGGGATGTAAGACCTCAAGCAGGGTGAGGACTTCTATGCAGGTGAGGGGTCCAGCATGAGGCACCTGAATCTGAGCACAGTGAGAATATCTTCAGAGAGCTGACTCCCCAACAGAGGGTGTTAAAGCCCAAGTAGGGTGGGAAGTATGTTCCTGTGGAAGGACAGCCCTATGAAGAATGTCAGATCCTGAGTGGAGTGAGAAAGGCATTTTCATGGAAGGGTGGCTTGGCTTAGGATGTTGGAATCTGAGTGGAATGAAGACGGATCATTACAGGAGAAAGTAGCAAGAATGGGAGACTGGAGTCATGTCTTTTCCAGAATGTCACGTTAATAAAATCATACAGTAGTATGATTTTGCATTTGGATTCTTTCTCTTAACATGATGCTTTAGTGATTCATCCATATTGTTGCATAAATTAGTGGTTCATTCCTTTTTATTGCAGGGTAGTATTTCATGACATGGATACAGACAGCATGATTTGATTATACATTCACTGCTGATGTACATTGAATTATTTCTAGTTTTATCTATAATGAGTAAAACTGCTACATGAACATTTCTTTGGGTACACCTGTATTTGTGTTTCTCTTAAGACCTATAAAGAGTGTTGCTAGTAAGCCTATATTTAACTCTCTAAGAAACTGCCAAACTATTTTCCAAAGTGAATGTACTATTCTCTATTGCCATTGGTAAGTAGGAGAATTCTGTACCCTTGCCATTACTTGGTATTTGTAGGGTTTTTTTTGCTTTATGTTTTTTAGCCATTTTAATGTAGATGGATAGTGGTATCTCATTGAGGCTTCAGTTTGCATTTCCCTAATGACTATGGATTTTAAGCAAATTTTTATGTGCTCATTTGCCACTTATATATCCTCTGTAATATTTGTATAAAACTTTTGCCCATATTTAAAAATTGGATTTTGCATCTTATTATTGGATGAGCACAAGTTCTTTATCAGACATGTGTTTTACGAATATTTTTCTCAGCATCTGTGGCTTGTCTTTCCATTTTCTTAATATTATCTTTCAATGAGCAAAAGTTTTTAAATTTGAAATAGTCTAATATATCTATTTTTCTTTTATGGTTTACGCTTTTGTTTCCTAAGAAATATTTGCCTAATCTAAATTCATGAAGGTTTCATTCTAGAATTTTTGGAATAGTTTTAGCTGTTACAGTTTGGTCTATGATTCATTTTATGTAAAATTTTGTATATGGTATGAATTAAAGTTTGAAATCAATTCTTGGGACTTCTCTGGTGGCACAGTGGTTAAGAATACGCCTGCCAATGCAGTGGACACAAGTTCGATCCCTGATAAGGAAAGATCCCACATGCTGCAGAGCAATTAAGCCCATGTGCCACAACTACTGAGCCTGTGCTCTAGGCCCACAAGCCACAACTGCTGAGCCTGCATGCCACAACTACTGAAGCCTGCGTGCCCAGAGCCCTTGCTCCGCAACAAGAGAAGCCACCGTAATGAGAAGGCCGTGCTTGGCAATGAAGAGTAGCCCCCGCTCGCCGCAACTAGAGAAAGCCCGTGTGCAGCAACAAAGACCCAATGCAGCCAAAAATAAATAAATAAATAAATTTATTTTAAAAAATCAATTCTCTTGCACACAGATGTTCAATTGTGCCAACATTTATTGAAAAGTTTATCTTCTCCCACTGAATTACCTTGGCACTTTTCTTGATATAACCATATATATGTGTCTATTCCTGAAATATCCATTCTATTCCCTTGATCTATATCTATTCTTAGGTCAATACCACACTGTTTTAATTACTGTAGCTTTACTGTAAGTCAAGAAATCAGAGACTGTGAGTCCTTCTCTTTGTTCTTCTTTTTCAAAATCATGTAGTATACAAACTTTTGTACCTGGGTCTTTTCCCTTACTTAGCATGATTTTTTAGAGATTCATCCATATTGTTACAAAAAGTAGTGGTTTGTTCCTTTTTATAACTGGGTAGAATTCCATGATAGGGATGTGGTATCATTTGTTTATCTATTCACGGATGAGCAATTCACCAGCTGTTTCCAATTTTTACCTGTAGTGAATGAAGCTGCTATGCATACTTACATACAGATCTTTGTTTAAAACTATGTTTACATTTCTCTTCTATATAAATTTTAGGATCAGCTTGTCAATATCTTTTTAGAAATTTTACTGAGATTTTGGTTGAGATTACTTTGAATCTACACCAATTTCAGGAAAACTGGCATTTTAAATATGCTGAGTCTTATGATTCATGAAAATGTCATCTCTCCATTTAGTTGATATTTTAAATTTCCTATCAATATCTTGCACATTTTAGTTTATAAGTCTTGCACATATTTTGTTAGATTTATCCCTATTTATTTTTATACTATTATAAATTGTGTTTTTAAAGTTTCAATTTCAAACTCTTCATTGATAATATATATAAATAAAATTTAGTTTTGTATGTTGGTCTTGTATCCTTTGACCTTACTGTATTCATTTATTAGTTTTAGTAGCTTTCTATAGATTCTTTGAGATTTTCTACATAGACTATCCCTCCATCTGTAATAGGTTAATTTCTTTCTTTCCAATCTGCATGCCTTTTGTTTCCATTTATTACCTTATTGAATAGACTTCCAGTGCAACGTTGAACAGAAGTAATAAGAATGGGTATCCTTGCCTTGTTCCTAATCTTAGGATGAAAGCATCCAGTATGTTAGCTGTAGATTTTTCACAGGTATCTATCAAGGAATAGGAAATTTTAACAAAGGCTTTAATTACTCTGTTAAAATGATTGTTTACTTAAAACTTTTCTCTCCTGATATCCTGAATAAAAATGATTGTTTTTTAAAAAATTGAAGTAGTTTATTTCCAATGTTGTGTTAGTTTCGGGTGTATAGCAAAGAGATTGTCATATATATATATATATATTAATCTTTTTCAGATACTTTTCCATTACAGGTTATTACAAGATATTGAATATAGTTCCCTGTGCTATACAGTTGGTCCTTGCTGTTTATCTATGTTATATATAGTAGTGTGTATCTGTTAATCCCAAACTCCTAATTTATCCCTCCCCCCCCTTCTCCTGTGGTAACCATAAATTTGTTTTCTATGTCCATGAATCTACTTCTGTTTTGTACATAAGTTAGTTTGTATCATTTTTTTAGATCCCACATATAAGTGATGTCATATGATATTTGTCTTTCTCTGACTTACTTCACTTAGCATGATAATCTCTAGGTCCATCCATGTTGCTGAAAATGGCATTATTTCATTCTTTTTATGGCTGAGTAATATTCCATTATATATACATACCACATCTTTTTTATCCATTCATCTACTGATGGACATTTAGGTTGCTTCCCTGTCTTGGCTATTGTAAATAGTGCTGCAATGGTCATTGGGTGCATGTATCTTTTTTCAAATTATGGCTTTCATCTTTTCTGGATATATGGCCAGGAATGGGATTGCTGGATCATATGGTAACTCTATTTTTAGTTTTTTATGGAACCTCCATACTGTTCTCCATAGTGGCCATATCAATTTCCATTCCCACCAACAGAATACGATGAATCCCTTTTCTCCACACCCTCTCCAGCATTTATTATATGTAGACTTTTTATGATAGCCATTCTGACTGGTGTGAGGTCATACCTCATTGTAGTTTTGATTTGCATTTCTCTAATAATTAGCGATGCTGAGCATCTTTTCATGTACCTGTTGGTCATTTGTATGTCTTCCTTGAAAAAATGTCTATTTAGGTCTTCTGCCCATTTTTTGATTGGGTTGTTTTTTTGATATTGAGCTATATGAGTTGTTTGTATACTTTGGAAATTAATCCTTTGCTGATTGCATTGTTTGCAAATATTTCCTCTCATTCTGTAGGTTGTTTTTTGTTTTGTTTATGGTTTCCTTCATTGTGCAAAAGCTCTTAAGTTTGATTGGGCCCCATTTGTTTATTTTTGTTTTTAAAGGGGATGGATTTTAAAAAATTGTTGTGACTTATGTCAAAGAGTGTTCTGCTTATGTTTTCCTCTAGGAGCTTTATAGTATATGGCCTTACACTTAGGTCGTTAATCCATTTCAAGTTTATTTTTTATATGGTTTTAGAGAATGTTCTAATTTCATTCTTGTACATGTAGCTGTCCAATTTTGCCATCACCACTTACTGAAGAGACTGTCTTTTCTCCATTGTATAATTCTTGCCTCCTTTGTTGTAGATTAATTGACCATTGATGCATGGGTTTATTTCTGGGCTCTATATCCTGTTCCATTGATCTATGTGTCTCTTTTTGTTCCAGTACGACACTGTTTCTTTTTAAACTTGAAGTATAGTTGATTTACAATGTTGTGTTAGTTTCAGTTGTACAGCACAGTGGCTCAGTGATTCAGTTATATAAATATACATATATATTTATATATATTCTTTTCACATTCTTTTCCTTTATAGGTTATTATAAAATATTGAGTATAGTTCCCTGTACTACACGGTAGGTCCTTGTTGGTTACCTATTTTTTATATAGTAGTGTGTATATTTTAATCCCATACTCCCAATTTATCCTTCCTTTGTTTCCCCTTTTGTAACCATAAGTTTGTTTTCTATGACTGTGAGAGTACCATAATGTTTTGATGACTGTAGCTTTAATAGTATAGACTGAAATCAGGGACCACGATTCCTCCAGCTCCATTCTTTTTACTCAGATTTTTTGGCTATTTGGGGTCTTTTGTATGTCCATACAAATTTTAAAATTATTTGTTCTATTTCTGTGAAAAATGCCATTGATAATTTGATAGGGATTACACTGAATCTGTAGCTTGTCTTGGGTAGTATGGTCATTTTAACAATATTGATTCTTCAATCCAAGAACACAGTATATCTTTCCATCTGTTTATGTCATCTTCAATTTCTTTCATCAGGGTATTATAGTTTTCAGAGCACAGGTCTTTTGCTTCCTTAGGTAGGTTTATTCCTAGGTATTTTATTCTTTTGATGTGATGGTAAATGGGATTGTTTCCTTAATTTCTCTTTCTGATATTTTGCCATTAGTGTATAGAAATGCAACAGATTTCTGTATATTAATTTTGTATCCTGCAACTTTGCTGAATTTATTGATTAGCTCTAGTAATTTTCTGATGGTGTCTTTAGGATTTCCTATGTATAGTATCATGCCATCTGCAAACAGTGACAGTTTTACTTCTTCCTTTTCAATTTGGATTCCTTTTATTTCTTTTTCTTCTCTGATTGCTGTGAATGACTGATTTTCAAATGTTTAACCAATCTTGCATTCTTGAGATAAACCTTGCTTATTTATGATGCAATACCCTTGGTATATAACACTGGATTATATTTGCTATTAATATGTTAAGGATTTTTGCAACTGTGTTCATGAGGAATACTGGTCTGTAGTTTTCTTCTAACATGTTTTACTGGTTTTGGTTTCAGCGTATGCTGGTCTCATAAAATGAATTAGGGGACTTCCCTGGTGGTCCAGTAGTTAAGATTCCATGCTCCCAATACAGGGGGCCCGGTTTTGATCCCTGATCTGGGAACTAGATCCCACATGCCGCCACTAAAAAAAAAAAAAAGATCCTGCATGCAGCAACAAAGATCTCGCATGCAGCAAAGAAGATCCTGTGTGCCACAAATAAGACCCGGCACAGCCAAATTAGTTAATTAATTAATTAAAAAAACTTGTTGGGAAGTTACCTCTTCTTCTGCATTCTGAAAGAATTTGTGAAGAATTGGCATTATTTCCTCTTTAAATGATTGATAGAATTCACCAGTAGAGTCACCTGAGCCTATAGTTTTCTTTGTGGAAATTTTTAATTAAAAATTAAAATTTATTTGATAGATACATGGCTATTCATATTATATATTTATTCCTGAGTGAGCTTTGTTAGTTCCTTTCAAGAAATTTGCCAATTTGACCTAAGTTATCAAGTTTATTGTCATAAAGCTGTTCATTATATTCTCCTTTAAGGTCTGTAGTATTTTTCTCTCTTCATTCTGAATATTGGTAATTTATGTCTTCTTTCTGTTTGTTCTTGATCAATCTTGTTAGAGGTTTATACATCCTATTGATTCTTTCAAAGTACCTGCTTTTGTTTTCACTGACTTTTCCATGTTTTCCTCTTAGCAATTTCATTCATTATTCTCTTTTCTTTATTTCCTCATTCTTCTTGCTTTGGGTAAAATTTGCTTTTTCTTACATTGGAGTCAAACATGTATTTAAGACATTTCTTATTTCCAAATTTCCCTCTAACCACTGCTTTAGCTGCATTTCTCAAATTCTAATATGTGTATTTTCTTTCTTTTCTTTTTCTCCTCAGGTTGCTTAAAAAGTTTTTTTTGAAATATAATATATACATGATTCAATTCACCTATTTAAAGTATACAATTCAATAGATTTTAATGTATTCATAGACTTGATAACTATCATAACAATCTAAGTTTAGAATATTTCATCACCCTCAAAAGAAATCTTGAACCAATTAGCAGTCATTCCCCACACCACCTAGGCAACCACTAATCAAATTCCTGTCTCTATAGATTTGGCTTTTCCAGATATTTCACATAAATTTAATCATACAATATGTAGCTTTTCATGTTTGGATTCTTTTGTGTAATAATGTTTTTAAGGTTCATCCATGTTGTGGCATGTATCTCTACTCCATTCCTTTTTCTGGCTGAATAATATTCCATTGTTTGCATATAATACATTTCGTTTATTCATGTGTTATTCATCAGTATAACATCAGTTATACAGCTCTTCTCAAGTTTTTAATGGTGGCATAGTATTCCATTGTACCACAGTTTATTCCAACCAGTTACCTGTGAATGGGGAGTAAGTTTTTAAATTGAGAAGAGCAAGTACTTGAACTTTGTTCCTGTTTTTCAAGATTGCTTTGATTATTCTGAGTTCTCTACATTTGTAAATGAATTTTAGTTATCTACTTATCAATTTCTGCAAAAAAGGAAACTTGGATTTTGTTAGAGATTGCTCTCCATCTGTAGACCAATGTGAAGAGTATAAACATCTAACAATATTAAATATTCCAATCCAAACATATGGGATGTTTTTCCATTTATTTAGTTCTTTTATTCTGTTTGATGTCATTGTAAATGAAATTTTCTTAATTTTCAGACTGTTCATTGCTGGAGTATAGAAATACAATTGATTTTTGTATATTGATCTTGTGTCTGCAACCTTGCTAAACTATTTTATTAGCTCTAATAGCTTTTTCATGTGTGTTCAAAAATTTTAGGATTTTCTATATATAAGACCATTTCATATGCAAATAGATATGGTGTTACTTCTTTTCCAGTGTGAATACCTTTTTTTAAAAATTAAATTAATTTTTTTATACAGCAGGTTCTTATTAGTCATCCATTTTATACACATCAGTGTATACATGTCAATCCCAATCTCCCAATTCATCACACCACCACTGACCCTCCGCTGCTCTCCCCCCTTGGTGTCCATACGTTTTTTTTCTCTACTTCTGTGTCTCAATTTCTGCTCTGCACCAGTTCATCTGTACCATTTTCTACATTCCACATATATGTGTTAATATACGATATTTGTTTTTCTCTTTCTGACTTACTTCACTCTGCATGACAGTCTCTAGATCCATCCACGACTCTACAAATGATCCAATTTCGTTCCTTTTTATGGCTGAGTAATATTCTATTGTACATATGTACCACATCTCCTTTATCCATTGTCTGTCGATGGGCATTTAGGTTGCTTCCATGACCTGGCTATTGTAAATAGTGCTGCAATGAACACTGGGGTGCATGTGTCTTTTTGAATTATGGTTCTCTCTGGGTATATCCCGAGTAGTGGGATTGCTGGGTCATATGGTAATTCCATTTTTAGTTTTTTAAGGAACCTCCATACTGTTCTCCATAGTGGATGTATCAACTTACATTCCCACGAACAGTGCAAGAGGGTTCCCTTTTCTGCACACCCTCTCCAGCATTTGTTGTTTGTACATTTTCTGATGATGCCCGTTCTAACTGGTGTGAGGTGATATCTCATTGTAGTTTTGATTTGCATTTCCCTAATAATTAGTGATGTTGAGCAGCTTTTCAGGTGCTTCTTGCCCATCTGTATGTCTTCTTTGGAGAAATGTCTATTTAGGTTTTCTGCCCCTTTTTGGATTGTATTGTTTGTTTTTTTAATATTTAGCTGCATGAGCTGTTTATATATTTTGGAGATTAATCTTTCTCCGATGATTCATTTGCAAATATTTTCTCCCATTCTGAGGGTTGTCTTTTCGTCCTGTTTATGGTTTCTTTGCTGTGCAAAAGTTTTAAATTTCATTAGGTCCCATTTTTTAATTTTTGTTTTTATTTCCATAACTCTAGGAGATGGATCAAAAAATATCTTGCTGTGATTTATGTCAAAGAGTGTTTTTCCTCTAAGACTTTTATAGTGCCCAGTCTTACATTTAGGTGTCTAATCCATTTTTAGTTTACTTTTGTGTATGGTGTTAGGGAGTGTTCTAATTTCATTCTTTTACATGTAGCTGTCCAGTTTTCCCAGCATCACTTATTAAAGAGACTGTCTTTTCTCCATTGTATATCCTTGCCTCCTTTTTCATAGATTAGTTGACCATAGGTGCGTGGGTTTATCTCTGGGCTTTCTATCCTATTCCATTGATCTATATTTCTGTTTCTGTGCCAGTACCATATTGTCTTCATTACTGTAGCTTTGTACTATAGTCTGAAGTCAGGGAGTCTGATTCCTCCAGCTCCGTTTTATTTTCCCTCAAGACTGCTGTGGCTATTCGGGGTCTTTTGTGTCTCCATACAAATTTTAACATTTTTTTGTTCTAGTTCTGTAAAAAAAAGCCATTGGTAATTTGATAGGGATTGCACTGAATCTGTATATTGCTTTGGGTAGTAGAGTCATTTTCACAATATTGATTCTTCTAATCCAAAAACATGGCATATCTCTCCATCTGTTGGTATCATCTTTAATTTCTTTTAACAGTGTCTTGTAGTTTTTTTCATACAGGTCTTTTGTCTCCCTAGGTAGGTTTATTCCTAGGTATTTTATTATTTTTGTTGCAATGGTAAATGGGAGTGTTTCCTTAATTTCTCTTTCAGATTTTTCATCATTCGTGTATAGGAATGCAAGAGATTTCAGTGCATTAATTTTGTATCTTGCAACATTATCAAATTCATTGATTAGCTCTAGTAGTTTTCTGGTGGCATCTTTAGGATTCTCTATGTATAGTATCATGTCATCTGCAAACAGTGACAGCTTTACTTCTTCTTTTCCGATTTGGATTCCTTGTATTTCTTTTTCTTCCCTGATTGCTGTGGCTAAAACTTTGAAAACTATGTTGAATAATAGTGGTGAGAATGGACATCCTTGTCTTTTTCCTGGTCTTAGAGGAAATGCTTTCAGTTTTTCACCATTGAGAATGATGTTTGCTGTTGGTTTGTCATATATGGCCTTTATTATGTTGAGGTAGGTTCCCTCTATGCCCACTTTCTGGAGAGTTTTTATCATAAATGGGTGTTGAATTTTGTCAAAAGCTTTTTCTGCATCTATTGAGATGATCCTATGGTTTTTCTTTAATTTGTTAATATGGTGCATCACATTGATTGATTTGCATATATGAAGAATCCTTGCATCCCTGGGATAAATCCCACTTGAGCATGGTGTATGATCCTACGAATGTGTTGTTCGATTCTGTTTGCTAGTACTTCATTGTGGATTTTTGTGTCTATGTTCATTAGTGTTATTGGTCTGTAATTTTCTTTGCCTGATTTTGGTATCAGGGTGATTGTGGCCTCATAGAATGAGTTTGGGAGTTTTCCTTTGTCTGCAATCTTTTGGAAGAGTTTGAGAAGGATGGGTGTTAGCTGTTCTGTAAATGTTTGATAGAATTCACCTGTGAAGTCATCTGGTCCTGGACTTTTGTTTCGTGGAAGATTTTTAATCACAGTTTCAATTTCATTATTTGTGATTGGTCTGTTCATATTTTTTATTTCTTCCTGGTTCAGTCTTGGAAGATTTTACCTTTCTAAGAATTTGTCCATTTCTTCCAGGTTGTCCATTTTATTTATTTTTCTGTTATTTATTTTTTTTTTGTGGTACGCAGGCCTCTCACTGTTGTGGTCTCTCCCATTGTGGAGCACAGGCTCCGGACGCACAGGCTCCGGACGCACAGGCTCAGTGGCCATGGCTCACGGGCCCAGCCACTCCATGGCATGTGGGATCTTCCTGGACTGCCAGGCGGACTCTCAACTACTGTGCCACCAGGGAAGCCCCATTTTATTGGCATAGAGTTACTTGTAGTAGTCTCTTAGGATGCTTTGTATTTCTGCAGTGTCTGTTGTAACTTCTCCTTTCTCATTTCTAATTTTATTGATTTGAGTCCTCTCCATCTTTTCCTTGATGAATCTGGCTAATGGTTTATTAATTTTGTTTATCTTCTCAAAGAACCAGCTTTTAATTTTATTGATCTTTGCTATTGTTTTCTTTGTTTCTATTATTTTTTTTGTGATTTTTATGATTTCTTTCCTTCTGCCAACTTTGGGTTTTGTTTGTTCTTCTTTCTCTAGTTCCTTTAGGTGTAACATTGGATTGTTTATTTGAGATTTTTCTTGCTTCTTGTGGTAGGCTTGTATAGCTATAAACTTCCCACTTGGAACTACTTTTGCTGCATCTCATAGGTTTTGGATCGTCATGTTTTCATGGTCATTTGTCTCTAGGTATTTTTAAATTTCTTCAGTGATCTCTTAGTGTATTGTTTAGCCTCCATGTGTTTTTTTCACTTTTTTTCCCCTGAAATTGGTTTCTAATCTCATAGCATTGTGGAGAAAAGATGCTTGATATGATTTCAATTTTCTTAAATTTACTGAGGCTTGATTTGTGACACAAGATATGATCTATCCTGGAGAATGTTCTGTGTTCACCTGAGAAAGTATAATCTGCTGTTTTTGAATGGAATGTCCTATAAATATCAATTAAATCTATCTGGTCTATTGTGCCATTTAAAGCTTGTGTTTCCTTTTTAATTTTCTGTTTGGATGATCTGCCCATTGGTGGAAGTGAGGTTTTAAAGTCTCCCACTATTATTGTGTTACTGTCGATTTCCTGTTTTAGAGCTGTTAGCAGTTGCCTTATGTACTGAGGTGCTCCTATGTTGGGTGCATATATAATTGTTATATCTTCTTCATGGATTGATCCCTTGATCATTATGTAGTGTCCTTCCTTGTCTCTTGTAACATTCTTTATTTTAAAGCCTATTTTTTCTGATATGAGTATTGCTACTCCAGCTTTCTTTTGATTTCCATTTGCATGGAATGTCTTTTTGCATTCTCACTTTCAGTCTGTAGTTGTCCCTAGGTCTGAAGTGGGTGTCTTGTAGACAGCATATATATGGGTCTTGTTTTTGTATCCATTCAGCAAGCTTGTGTCTTTTGATTGGACCATTTAATCCATTCACGTTTAAGGTAATTATTGATATGTATGTTCCTATTACCATTTTCTTAATTGTTTTGTGTTTGTTTCTGTAGGTCCTTTTCTTCTCTTGTGTTTCCCATTTAGAGAAGTTCCTTTAGCATTTGTTGTAGAGCTGGTTTGGTGGTGCTGAATTCTCTTGGCTTTTGCTTGTCTGTGAAGCTTTTGATTTCTCCATCGAATCTGAATGAGATCCTTTCCGGGTAGAATTATCTTGGCTGTAGGTTCTTCCCTTTCATTACTTTAAGTATATCATGCCATTCCCTTGTGGTTTGTAGAGTTTCTGCTGAGAAATCAGCTGTTAGCCTTATGGGCGTTCCCTTGTATGTTATTTGTCCTTTTTCCCTTGCTGCTTTCAGTAATTTTTCTTTAATTTTTGCCAATTTGATTACTATGTGTCTCAGCATGTTTCTCCTTGGCTTTATCCTGTATGGGACTCTCTGCACTTCGTGGACTTGGGTGGCCATTTCCTTTCCCATGTTAGGGAAGTTTTTGACTATAATCTCTTCAGATATTTTCTCAGATCCTTTCTCTCTCTCTTCTTCTGCGACCCCTATCATGTGAATGTTGTTGCGTTTATTGTTGTCCCAGAGGTCTCTTAGGGTGTCCGCATTTCTTTTAATTCTTTTTTCTTTATTTTGTTCCACAGCAGTGAATGCCACCATTCTGTCTTCGAGGTCACTTATCCGTTCTTCTGCCTCAGTTATTCTGCTATTGATTCCTTCTAGTGTAGTTTTCATTTCAGTTATTGTATTGTTCATCTGTGTTTGTTTGTTCTTTAATTCTTCTAGGTCTTTGTTAAACATTTCTTGTATCTTCTCGATCTTTGCCTCCATTCTTTTTTCCGAGGTCCTGCATTATCTTCACTATCATTATTCTGAATTCTTTTTCTGGAAGATTGCCTATCTCCGTTTCATTTAGTTGTTTTTCTGGGGTTTTATTTTGTTCCTTCATCTGGTACATAGCCCTCTGCCTTTTCATCTTGTCTGTCTTTCTGTGAATGTGGTTTTTGTTCCACAGGCTGCAGGATTGTAGTTCTTCCTGTTTCTGCTGTCTGCCCTCTGGTGGATGAGGCTTGTGGAAGTTTCCTGATGGGAGGGACTGGTGGTGGATAGAGCTGGCTGTTGCTCTGGTGGGCAGAGATCAGTAAAACTTTAATCTGCTTGTCTGCTGGTGGGTGGGGCTGGGTTCCTTCCCTTTTAGTTGTTTGGCCTGAGGTGACCCAACCCTGGATCCTAGCCATGCTCTTTGGTGGGGCTAATGGCGGGCTCTGGGAGGGCTCATGCCAAGGAGTACTTTCCAGAACTTCTGCTGCCAGTGTCCTTGTCCTCACGGTGAGGCACAGCCAGCCCCTGCCTCTGCAGGAGACCCTCCAACACTAGCAGGTATGTCTGGTTCAGTCTCCTATGGGGTCACTGCTCCTTCCCCTGTGTCCCAATGCACACACTACTTTGTGTGTGCCCTCCAAGAGCAGAATCTCTGTTTCCCCCCATCCTGTCGAAGTCCTGCAATCAAATCCCACTAGACTTCAAAGTTTGATTCTCTAGCAATTCCTACTCCTGCTGCCGGACCCCCAGGTTTGGAAGCCTGATGTGGGGCTCAGAACCTTCACTCCAGTGGGTGTACTTCTGTGGTATAAGTTGAATACCTTTTTATTAAATTAAAATATGGTTGACATACAATATTATGCTAGTTTCAGATATACTACATAGTGATTTGACATTTGTATACATTATGAAATGACCACATCTATAAGTCTAGGAACCATCTGTCCCCATACAAAGTTATTACAATATTACCATATTCTTTATGCTGTATATATTACATCCCCATGGCTTATTTTATAACTGGAGATCTGTACTTCTTAGTCCCCTTCACCTATTTCAGCTCTCCCCATTCCCCTCCCCTCTGGCAACCACCCATCTGTATCTATCAGTCTGTTTTCATTTTGTTTTGTTTGTTTTGGTTTTTAATTCCATATATGTGAGATCATAAGGTATTTGACTTTCCAGGTCTGACTTATTCATTTAGCGTAATACCCTATAGATCCATCCATGTTGTTGCAAATGGCAGGATTTCTCTTTTTTATGGCTGAGTAGTATTCCATTGTATTTCTGTATATATATATATATATATATTCTTCTTTATTCATTAATCTATCATTGGACACTTAGGTTGTTTCCATATCTTGGCTATTTTAAATAATGTTGTAATGAACATTGATGTGCATATATCTTTTCAAATTAGTGTTTTTGCTTTCTTTGGTTAAATACCCAGAAGCGAACATGCTGGATCCTACTGCAGATTTATTTTTAATTTTTGAGAAACCTCCATATTGTGTTCCATAGTGACTATACCAATTTATAATCCTACAAACAATGCACAAGGGTTCCCACTTCTTCATATCTTTGCCAACACTTGTTATTTGTTGGTTTTTGATGATAGCCATTTTGACAGGTGTGAGGTGGTATCTTGAGGTTTTGATTTTCATTGCTCTGATTATTAGTAAGATTGAGCATGTTTTCATATGCCTGTTGGCCATCTGTATTTTTCTTGTTCAGAAAAATGTCTATTCAGCTGTTGTGCCCATTTTTTAATCAGGGGTTTGGGTTTTTTTGTTTGTTTGATGTTGAGATGTATGAGCTTTTTGTATATTTTGGATATTAACCCCTTATTAGGTATATCATTTGCAAATATCTTTCCCATTTAGTAGGCTGCCTTTTTTGTTGATAGTCTCCTTTGTTGTTCAAAACCTTTTTAGTTGTATGTAGTCCCATTTGTTTAATTTTGCTTCTGTTTCTTTGCCTGATGAGATAGATCTTCCAAAATATTGCTGTGCTTGATGTCAAAGAGTGTCCTGCCTATGTTTATTTCTAGGAGTTTTATGGTTTCAGGACTTACATTTAAGTGTTTAATCCATTTTAAGTTTACTTTTGTATATGGTGTGAGTAAGTAGTCCAGTTTGATTCTTCAGCATCTAGCTGTCTTGTTTTCCCAACCCTATTTATTCAAGGGGCTGTCTTTTCCCTATTGTATATTCCTGCCTCTTTTGTCATAGAGTAATTGACCATATAAGCATGGGTTTATTTCTGTGTCCCAGAAATAAACTCTTCTTTAAATGTTTAGTAGAATTCACTTGTGAAGCTGTTTAATCCAGGACTTCTGTATTTTTAGGAGTTTTCAAAATTACTGATTCAATTTCATTACCGGTAATTGGTCTGTTCATATTTTCTATTTCTTCTTGATTTTGTCTTGGGAGATTTCACATTTCTAGGAATTTATCCATTCTTTCTAGGTGTCTGTTTTACACATAAAATTGTTCATAGTAATCTCTTATGAACTTTGTATTTCTGTGGTGTTGGTTTGTAACTTCTCTTTCATTTCTGACTTTATTTATTTAGGTCCTCTTTTTTTTCTTTACAAGACTAGTTAGAGGTCAGTTATCAATCTTGTTTATTTTTTCAAAGAACTAGCTTTTAGCTTTATTTATCTTTTATATGTTTTTTAGTCTCTATTTCATTTATTTCTGCTCTGATCTTTCTTTCTTTCCTTTTACTAAGTTGGGGTTTTGTTTGTTCTTCTTTTTCTAGCTCTTTTAGGGGTAAGGTTAGATTGTTTATTTAAGATCTTTCTTGCTTCATGAGGTAGACATTTATAAACTTCCCTCTTAGAACTTTTTTCTGTGTCCCATAAATTTTATACCATTATGTTCCAGTTTAATTTGTTTCCAAGTAGTTTTTAATTTCCTCTTTGATTTCTTTAGTGACCCCTTGGTTGTTTAGTGACATATTGTTTAGCCTCCACGTGTTTGTGTTCTTTGCAGTTTTTTTTCCCTTATACTTGATTTCTAGTCTCATATCATTGTGTTCAGGAAAAGTGCTTGATATGATTTGTCTTCTTAAATGTGAGACTTGTTATGTGCCCTAGCATGTGATCTATCCTGGAGAATGTTCCATGTGCACTAGAAAAGAATCTGTATTCTGCTGCTTTTGGATGAAAAGTTCCATATATATTAAGTCCATGTGGGCTAATGTGTCATTTAAGGTCAGTGTTTCCTTATTGATTTTCTGTCTGGATTATCTGTCCATTGATGTAAGTGGAGTGTTAAAGTACATTACGATTATTGTATGTTGGGAACAGATGAGGACACCCCAGATCCCGCCCTGAGAGGGAAGCCCATCTGCTAGACACAGGACCACACACACATGTGCACACACAGGCCAGCCCTGTCGGGTCCTCCCCTGGGCGACTTGGAGGTTTTCTGAGAATCATCTGGGAGAGTGGCCCTCAGCTACTGACCCCAAATAGCTGATTCCTGAGGAGGCCACTGTGAATGGTTAAGAGCTGCCAGGGCCAGCTCAGGGGATGGGGGGAGGCCAGGGCACCCACCAGGGGACAGTGATGGCAGCCTGGGGCCCTGTGGAGGTCAGAGATAGAAGGGTCCAGGTGCTCAGCCCCACCATGCTCCGGGGACTCAGAGTAAAGGATCAGAGCTGGGGAAAGGGGAGCCCCATCCCAGACCCTCTGCCGAGTCAGGGGCTGCAGGCTTCCCACGGCAGGTCACAAGAGTCCCGTGGGAAGCTCCATCTCCAGGCACAAGATGGCCCTGAAACTCCATGGTGGCCCTCGGGCAGCAGAAACAGGGGGCTCAGACAGGGGGGCTCTGACACCTGATCATCTCCCACACCTCACCCCAGTCTGCAAGGGGGCAGGTGGGAGGCAGCCATGAGTTGCAGCCCTGGGTCATGTTCCACAGCTGAGGTATCTGGTGCCCAGCCCAGGGCAGGAGGTGGAGGAGGGGCTGGGTATGCAGCTGCAGGCATGCCTAGGTCTGTGTGCGTGTGTATGTGTGTTCATGTGTTCATGTTCATGCATGTGTGGTAGCAAGTGTGTGTGTGTTTACTCCCATTGAGGGTGAGGTCCAGGAAGCACCTGTGTGGGTCCAGCCCCACACTGTCCTGCACCCTAGGCAACCCCATAACACCCTCTGGCGTCTCCCTGAGCCTCAGCGTCCCCTCCATAACCTAAGGGGGTGGGTCCCATGCTTGACCCCTTGCAGACTGGGGTGAGGTGCGGGAGATGATCAGGTATCAGACTCCCCCTGTCTGAGCCCCTCGAGTCTGCTGTCTGAGGGCTCCCATGGAGTTTCACGGCCGTCTTGTGCCTGGAGATGGGGCTTCCCACAGGACTCCTGTGACCTGCTGTGGGAAGCCTGCAGCCCCTGACTCGGTGCGGGGGGGATAGGGCTCCCCCTCCCCCAGCTCTGATCCTTTGTTCTGTGCCCCTGGAGCATGGTGGAGCTGAGCGCCTGGACCCTGCTATCTCTGACCTCCACAGGGCAATTTCCCTATTTATGTCTGTTAGTATTTGCTTTATATATTAGGTGCTCCTATGTTGGTTGCATACATATTTACACTTGTTATAAATTCTTCTTGGATTGATCCCTTGATCATTATGTAATGTCCTTCTTTGTTTCTTGTTATAGTTTTTGTTTTAAAGTCTATTTTTCCTGATTTAAGTATTGCTACCCGAATTTCTTTTGATTTCCATTTGCATGGAATACCTTTTTCCATCAGCTCACTTTCTGTCTGTATATGACTTTAGATCTGAATTTACTCTCTTATAGGCAGCATATATATGGATCTTGTTTTTGTATCCATTCAGCCAAACTATATGTTTTGATTGGAGCATTTAGATCATCTACATTTAAAGTAATTACTGATAGGTATTGATATTTTGTTCATTGCTTTGGGCTTGTTTCTGTAGTTCATTTTTGTTCCTTTCTTTTTTTGTGTGTTATCTATTACAGATTTTTTTGTAGGAGACATGCTGTGCATCCCAGCAGCACATTCCCCTCTGGTCATCAGAGCCATATGCTCTAGGGGTGCTCCCTATGTGGGCTATATGGGTCCTTCTGTTGTGGTGTGCTGACTACTGTGAGTGGTCTGGTAGGTGTGGCTGTCCCCTGATCTCGTTGGTTGCCAGGCCCTGTCTTGCATGGAGCCTGCCAGATGTTGGTTGGCAGGGCCACATCACAAGGCAGCTGGCTGCAGAAACCTCGTGGATCCCAGGGCTAGTTCTGGCTCACTGGTGGGCAGAGCCAGGTTCTGAGATAGGTGGTTGCGTGGCCAGTGTTCCCAGATCTAGTGTTGGCTTTCTGGTGGTTGGGGCTGGTTCCTGACATGGTTGGCTGTGGGTTCCAGGGTGTGCCAAAGTTGATGTTAGCCTAATGATGAGTGGGGTTGGATCCTGGGTCAGCTGGCTGAGTCCAAAGTATCTCAGAGTCGGTGTTAACCTGCTGGTGGACAGGCTGGGTCCTGGGTTCTCTGGCTGCAGTCACCTGGGAGTCCCCGTGCTAGTGCCTTCACACTGTGAGGCAGGGTCCTGGTCCTCTGGTGGACAGGGATGTGCCCCAGGGTGGCTATGGGCTCAGAAGGTCTTAAGGTAGCCTGCCTGCTCATGGGTTTGGCTGTGTCCCTGCCCAACTAGTTGCCTGGCCTGAGGCATCCCAGTACTGGTGCTAATAGGCTGGTGGATGGGGACAGGTCCTGGTGCTGATAAGCTAGATGGAGGATTCCAGAATTGTGCTTGCCAGTACCAGTGCCTACATGGTAGAATGAGCTCCTAAAAATGGCTGCCGCCAGTGTCTACATCACCAGGATGTGCTCCAGTTCACTCTTGCCTCTTCAGAGACTCCTCAAGATAAGCAGGTGGGTCTGACCCAGGCTCCTTTCAAATTTTTGCTTCTGCCCTGGGTCTTGGAGTGTGTGATTTTGTGGGCGCAGAGTGGAGTCTCTATTTCCCATAGCCTGAAAGTAAGCCCTGCTGGCCTTCTAAGCCAAATGTTCTTGGGGATTGTCTTCCCAGTGAAAGACCCCTGGGCTGGGGAGCTGGCGTGGGGCTCAGATCCGTTGCTCTGTGGGAAGAACCTCTGTTGTTGTAATTAACCTCCTGTTTGTGGGTCACCTACCTGGGGGTATGGATCTTGACAATACCATGACTCTGCCCCTCTTACCCATCTTGTCGAGCCTTTTTTGTATCTTTAGTTGTAGAAGATCTTTTCTGCTAGATTTTGCTCTTTCTCATCAATAGTTGCTTTGTAAATAGTTGTAATTTTGGTGTACCCATGAGAGGAGGTGAGCTCAGGGTCTTCCTACTCTGCCATATTGACCAAGCCCCAACCCTTGTTTAGTATAATTAAAAAAAAAAAATAAGGGATCCAGAATATGGATAAAGAGCAAGAGAATATTTTTTAAAACAACAAACATAACATGGAAAAAACAGATTTCTAGAAATGGAAAATGTTAACTCAAAATGAAGACTAGGAAGATGAATTTGAAGGAATTATTTTAAATTTAGCACGGGAAGAAGTGAAATTGATTAAGACAAATGAAGGATAGATTGAGAAGACCTAATGTGCATCTAATCAGTTTCAGGAGGACAGGATAGGGAGAATGGAGAAACACCAATGTTTTAAAAGATAATGCCTTAGAATTTTCCAGAACTTATAAAATATGTCAATTCAGGAATCCCATCAAATACCAAGCATGATAAATAGAAAATCTTTACTTAGGTACCTTACAGTGAAACTGTAGAATAGAAAATCCTGAATGTAGCTAGAGGAAAAAAAACATACTGCCTACAAAAGAACTGCTATTATACTGACAGATGATTTCTTAACAGTAACAACAAAAGCTGAACGAGAATAGAGAAAAGAAGTTTCAACCTAAAACTGCCATCTTGGTGAAAATATCATTTAAGAACAAATTCAAACTAAAGATAATTTCAAACATATAAGAATTGAGAGAATTTGTCACCAACAGATCCTCAGTAAAAGAAAGTCTAAAGAAGAAACTTCAAGTAGAAAGTATTCACAGATGGAAGGTCTCTGAAATGTGAGATGAATTGTATGTAATAAGGGATAAATAATTCTAAATCTAAGAAGACTAATAAATTATCCTTACCTTAAAAGGTAAGTCTAAACACATATTGATATTATAAAATAATAACATCATTAAGGATTTAAAAAGCAGAACTAAAGTACAGGAAAAAATTGTATTTAATCAGGAGGTTTTGATCTGAATTCAAGTATTCTAGCATTCCTGTGTTGTTTGGGAAAAGGATAAGAATACTGAATAATTTTAGTCTTTGATATGTTAAGTATAAATATTAAAATATAAAAAGTAATCCCTAAAATATTAGAAATAGAGTATATACTTTTGAAAATAGTAGTGGGCAAAAAAATAAAATGAAAAAAACCCAGAAGTTGCCAAGAAAGCAGAAAAAGAAAACACTAAGAAATAGGATCATAGATAACACAAAATAAGCTGGTAAGACAAATCCAAATATATCAGTAATCACAGTACATAAAGGTGTATAAAACATCAGTTAAAAAACAAAGATTGACAGACTGGATGGAAAACAAAATGTAGCAATATCTGGCTTACTAGAGACACATCTAAAACAAAGTAATACAGTAAGGTTAAAAACTAAATGGATGGACAAAGATATAACAGGAAAATATTAACAACAAGAAAGCTGGTGTCATTATATTAATATAAAAATAGACTTCAAGGGAAAAAAACATTAACAACATAGAGAATCATAACACAATTTACCAGAAGATTTAATAATTCTAAACTTGTATGTTGGGACTTCCCTGGTGGTCCAGTGGCTAAGACTCCATGCTCCCAATGCAGGGGGCCCGGGTTTGAACTAGATCCCGCATGAGGCAACAAAGATCCTACGTGCTGCAACTAAGATCCAGCGCAGACAAATAAATTAAAAAAAAAAAACCTGTATGTTCCTAATAAATTGCCCTCTTCCCCCACACCTCCTTAGCTCTTTCTCTCTATACACATGTATCTATTTATTTATTTATTTATTATTTATATATGACAAAACTGAGAGAACTACAAGGAAGAACAAGCAATTCTATGACGCACAGCGAGAGATCTTTTAAATTTTTTTTCCCCTGTAAAATAAAACACAGATCAACAATAATACATGAATGTGTAGCTTACTGAATTATTTTAAGGTGAGCACCCTTGAAACTGGTTCAGAGGAACATGCAATTCAGTGTTCCTCTGACTCTTGTATTTCCTTCAAGTTGGCAGCTGGATCCTGAGGCTTGAACAGACCCAGGTTTATTCACGTTGGCAAGACCACAGGTAGTGCTGTGGTCTTTCATTAAGAGGCACATCATGTCTGACTGTGATTTAACAACTATTGCTGCTGAATGCTTTTAGCCACTAATTCACTGAGACTTCCAAAATGCTGATATTCTAATTCTAACATTTTCTTTTTTATTAGTTGAAATACTTCATTAAAGTGATGCTTCTCTTTGTCTATTATTTGGTTACCAAATGATACAGTTCATGTAGGAAAGGCAGGATAAATTCTCTATCTTTCCCTTTGCCAGTTTCCAAGTAACAAATTTGTTTCCTATCATTCTCTCAAAGTGACTAATATTTTTTATCACTATGAAACCCATGGATTCTATGAGTTTAAATCTATTGTGATCATGACCCTTACCGAAGCTGTTTGTCCCATATCTGGCCAGTGAGAGCCTCTTCAAGTTTAGGCCTGTATCTTTTTCATTTAATCTTAGTAGTCTTTGATAGCTTCCTTGCTATCTAGTAATGATAAGATATTCCAGATTCATCTTGCACATTTCTGGAATAAACCATTTTTCTAAAATGCCCTGGTTTCTTTGAATGGCAAATATTAATTCTAGACTACAATTTGGGAATGTGGGTGCTAGGATTGCTCATTATTATTGGGTTGGACATTTTCTACTCCTTTTTGGTGGATAGAGCTAAGACACTTACAGATATGTATATGTACATATACATACATACATACACACACACATACACCTCACAAGTTCGTATGAATACTTCCAATTCAAATTTAATACTATAGTGTTTTTATGTGACCTCTTCTATTTTCTATATTACTTCTCTATTTCCTCTCTTCCATACTGAGAATCCCAGTTCTTAAAGACACAGGGTATGATAGTAATAATGGGAGATTTAAACATAGTTCTGTTAGTAACTAATAGATCATAGATTTTTTAATGCAGTAATATAAAATATTTGGACATAATTAACAAGCTTGATTTAATGTGAGTACTTAAAATATTGTATCCCAAACTGAAGAATTCATGTATCAATTAGGGTCTCAATAAGAAACAAATGGCACACTTCAAAAAGATGATTCAATGAAGGTTTATTTATAAAGGAATATTTATAAGATGTAGATATAGGAAAAGCACAAAGGATAGTTCATTAATCCCAAATTTAATAGTAGCCAAGCTATCATCACCCAAAGAGAAAAGAGAAAAGAAAAAACTATAGAATTACCTATCTTGAAAAGGACAATGGCCGTTAGTCAAGAGACACAGCCAGGTGACCTGGCAGGAAGTAATCCCTTTACAGGGGAGTAATTATCCTTGCCTTAGCCTTATACGTATTCTGATCTCCTGTTGAGGATCTTTTATCTGGATTACTTACTTCATAACTGGTATCCATGCTTCCTCCTTGCTCCGGTTCAGTATATTCTCAGCAGAGCAGCCAAAATGATCCTGTTAAAACATAATAGAAAGAGGATTCTGGGAAGATGGCAGAGTATGAAGCACCAGGAATCTGCATCTCCACTCAAATGGCAATTGCACTGCCAGAATCTAATATAACTCTTTTGAAACCCTGGAGTCTTAAAGGCTTGCACCTTCCAGGGCAAGGCTTGGCCAGTAAAATGTGATTAATTTCAGTCGATTTCAGCTCTTAACAGAGTAGCAGCTACCTTTTCCTCACCCCCAGACACATGGCAGGCAGCTGTGCAGGAGTTCCTGGAGCAGCTTGCACATAGCATGTGGGAGGTAGAATGGGTAAAAAGAACTCTGTTCTCCAAATATTGGGGATCTGTGTTCTGATTTCTTCTCTCCATTTTTTGCTTTCCCCTTTTCAGGAGCCAGGCATTAAAGATTAAACATTCAAAAACAATTGCATATATGGGGAAAATTACAACATGACAATGAATGCACAGGGAAAGGCTCAGAAAAGACCTAGGAACATACTAAGTTTACATGTCAGGCTGCTCCTTGGCATAGGAACAGCCTACAAAAACAACAACAAAACAAAACAAAACAAAAAACCCCCCAGCAAACACTGGGAAAGGGGGAGAATCTGATTACCAGTGTTACCACATTTCTTGGATTCAAATGTCCAATGTTGAACAAAAAAATCACAAAACATACAAACAAACAGGAATCTGTGGTCCATTAAAAGGAAAAAAATGAACCAACAGAATCTGTCCCTGAATAAGACTTAATGGCAGATATATTAGACAAAGATTTTTAAACATCTGTCTAACAGATGCTCATAGAACTAAAGGAAGATGTGGAAAGTCAAGAAAACAACATGTGATAAAAATGGAAATATCAGGACTTCCCCGGTGGCACAGTGCTTAAGAATCTGCCTGCCAATGCAGGGGACACGGGTTCAATCCCTGGTCTGGGAAGATCCCACATGCTGTGGAGCAACTGAACCCGTGCGCCACAACTACTGAGCCTGTGCTCTAGAACCCGTGAGCCATAACTACTGAGCCTGCAAGCTAAAACTACTGAGCCCGCATGCCACAACTACTGAAGCCTGTGAGCCTAGAGCCTGTGCTCTGCAACAAGAAGCCCCCGCAATGAGAAGCCTGTGCACTGCAACGAAGAGTAGCTCCCACTCACCGCAACTAGAGAAAGCCTGTGCACAGCAACGAAGATCCAACACAGTGAAAAATAAATAAATAAAATAAAATTATAAAAGAAAAAGGAAATATCAATAAAGAGATAGAGGTCAAGATGGCAGATGAGAAGGATGTGTTGTTTGTGTCTCCGTACAACTAGGGCACCTATCAGGCACTGGTGGGGACCGTGGACACCTAAGGGGACAGGAGGAACCCCCAGTGGCCGAGTAGGATGTGGTGGGTAGAGAGGGGGGAGGAGAAGTGGAGGCCAGATGCGATCAGCACCCCTGAGGGGTGGTTGGGGGAGGGGAAGGGATCACACGCCCAGAGTGGGAAAGGAGGTGCCGCTGGGAGGGCAGAGGATCAGAAGGGAGCATGGCCAGCATTTCCCTTGCCCACTTGGGCCCTGGGGAGTCTGCTGAGATCCGGGCCTGATCCTCTGCCCACTGAGGCCCCCTCCAGCTGTGTGGGTCCTGAGGGAGTGGGAGGGAGGGCAGGGGGAGCAAAAGTAAAGGCGGGAGTGATGGGACCAACCAGCACCCTTGAGGGGTGGCTGGGGGAACGGAGGAGTTCTCACACCTGGTGGGGCCCATCCACGGTTAGGGGTTCAGCAGCGATGGGGGAGACACTCAGGGGAGTGGAGGAATGGAAGGGAGCATGGCCAGTGCTTTCCCTGCCCACTTGGGCACCGGGGAGCCTGTTGGGCTCCTGGGCCTAATCTTCAGCCTGCAGAGGCTACCTCCAGCAGTGCAGAGCCTAAGACCCGCTTCTACATGCCCGCTCAGGGCCCTACCTCTACACTCAGCACTCTGAGACTCCCTCTGAGACTCCTTCAACTGCGCTGGGCCTAAATCCTGCCCACACACCCTCACCCAGAGCCTTACCTCCAAACTCTGGAACTCCACGCTCCAAGGCTCCCCTCAGGCTGTGCTGCCTCCCCCACTCACCCCCAGCCACGCAGGTACTCAGCCTAGGCCCCACTCCACCCTAAACCCCACCCCTGCCTACATTCTACCCCCCACTAAGGCTCCTCCCCCACAGCCAAGGCCTTTTCCAGCCTTTTTTTTTCCTCTGTCCTTTTTTCTTCTTCTTTTAGGGTGTGGTTCTGTTTTACCTTGTTACTGCTGATTCATTTATATTTTTATTTTTTTCTAATTAATCCTTTATTTATCTGATTTTATTTTATTCTTTATACCTTGTTATTGTTCTGCTCCTTTTGGCTTGCTCCCTTTTTCTTTTTTTTCTTTCTTTTTCTGTTGTGGTTCTGTTTTACCTTGCAGTTGTTTTAATTATATTTTTATTTTTCCCAACATTTTTTAATCTTTCTAATTTTATTTTATTTTTTGTGCTTTGTTATTGCACTGCTCTTGTTTTCTCTTTTCTTTTGCCATGCTGTGTGGTTTGCAAGATCTTGGTTCCCAGGCCAGGGGTCAGGCCTGAGCTCCCGTGGTGGGAGTGCCGAGTCCAAACGGTGGGACTAACAGAGAAACTCAGACTGCAGGGAATATTAATCAGAGTGAGTCTTATGGGGGTCCTCATCTCTGCACCAAGACTCAGCTCTAACCAACTGCCTGCAAACTCCAGTGCTGGATGCCTCAGGCCAAAAAACCAGTAAGAGAGGAATACAGCCCCACCCATAAAAAAATGAGATGACAAAAAAATATGTTACAGACAAAGGAGCAAGGTAAAAACCTACAAGACCAAATAAATGAAGAGGAAATAGGCAACCTACCTGAAAAAGAATTCAGAGTAATGATAGTAAAGATGATGCAAAATCTCAGAAACAGAAGGGAGAAAATACAAAAGACATTTAACAAGGACCTAGAAGAACTAAAGAGCAAACAAACAGTGATAATCAACAAAATAACTGAAATTAAAAATACTCTAGAAGGAATCAATAGCAGAATAACTGAGGCAGAAGAACGAATAAGTGAGCTGGAAGATAAAATGGTGGAAATAAATGCTGGAGAGCAGAATAAAGAAAAAAGAATGAAAAGAACTGAGGACAGTCTCAGAGACCTCTGGGACAACATTAAACGCACCAACATTCGAATTATAGGGGTCCCAGAAGAAGAGAAAAAGAAAGGGACTGAGAAAATATTTGAAGAGATTATAGTTGAAAACTTCCCTAACATGGGAAAGGAAAGAGCCACCCAAGTCCAGGAAGCACAGAGAGTCCTGTACAGGATAAACCCTAGGAGAAGCACACCAAGACACATATTAATAAAACTAACAAAAATTAAATTCAAAGAAAAACTATTAAAAGCAGCAAGGGAAAAGCAAAAAATAACATACAAGGGAATCCCCATAAGGTTATCAGCTGATTTTTCAGCAGAAACTCTGCAGGCCAGAAGGGAGTGGCAGGATATATTTAAAGTGATGAAAGGGAAGAGCCTACAACCAAGATTACTCTACCCAACAAGGATCTCATTCAGATTTGATGGAGAAATCAAAAGCTTTACAGACAAGCAAAAGCTAAGAGAATTCAGCACCACCAAACTAGCTTTACAACAAAGGCTAAAGGAACTTCTCTAGGCAGGAAACACAATAGGAGAAAAAGACCCACAAAAACAAACCCAAAACAATTAATAAAATGGTAATAGGAGCATGCATATCAATAATGACCTTGAATGTAAATGGATTAAATGTTCCAACCAAAAGACACAAACTGGCTGAATGGATACAAAACCAGGACCCATATATATGCTGCCTATAAGAGACCCACTTTAGACCTAGGGATACATACAGACTGAAAGTGAGGGGATGGAAAAAGATATTCCATGTAAATAGAAATCACAAGCTGGAGTAGCAATAATCATATCAGATAAAATAGACTTTAAAATAAAGACTGTTACAAGAGATAAGGAAGGATACTACATAATGATCAAGGGATCAATCCAAGAAGAAAACATAGCAATTATAAATATTTATGCACCCAACATAGGAGCACCTCAATACATAAGGCAAATGCTAACCACCATAAAAGGGAAATCGACAGTAACACAATAATAGTGGGGGACTTTAACACCCCGTTTACACTAAAAGACAGATCATCCAGACAGAAAATAAATAAGGAAACACAAGCTTTAAATAACACAGTAGACCAGACAGACTTAATTGATATTTATAGGACATCCTACCTGAAAGCAGAAGAATACACTTTCTTCTCAAGTGCACATGGAACATACTCTATTTTGGGTCACAAATCAAGCCTTGGAAAATTTAAGAATATTGAAATAATATCAGCCACCTTTTCCAACCAGAACGCTATGAAATTAGAAATCAATTACAGGAAAAAAAACCCTGTAAAAAACACAAACACATGGAGGCTAAACAGTGCTCTGCTAAATACTCAAGAGATCACAGAATAAATCAAAGAAGAAATAAAAAAATACCTAGAAACAAACGACAACAAAAACATGATGATCCAAAAACCTATGGAATGCAGCAAAAGCAGTTCTAAGAGCGAAGTTTATAGCAATTCAAGCTCACCACAAGAAACAAGAAAAATCTCAAATAAACCATCTAACCTTACACCTAAAGAAACAAGAAAAAGAAGAACAAAGAAGACCCAAAGTTAATAGAAGGAAAGAAATCATAAAGATCAGAGCAGAAATAAATGAAATAGAAACAAAGAAAACAATAGTAAAGATCAATAAAACTAAAAGCTGGTTCTTTGAGAAAATAAACAAAATTGATAAACCTTTAGCCAGACTCATCAAGAAAAAGAGGGAGAGGATGCATATCAGTAAAATCAGAAATGAAAAAGTATATTACAACTGACACTGCAGAAATACAAAAGATCGTAATAGACTACTACAAGCAACTACATGCCAATAAAATGGACAACATGGAAGAAATGAACAAATTCTTGGAAAGGTACAACTTTCCAAGACTGAACCAGAAAAAATTAGAAAATATAAATAGACCAATCACAAGCAGTGAAATTGAAACTGTAATTAAAAATCTTCCAACAAACAAAAGCCCAGGACCAGATGGCTTCACAGGCAAGTTCTATCAAACATTTAGAGAAGAGCTAACACAAATCTTTCTCAAACTCTTCCAAAAAATTGCAGAGGGAGGAACACTCCTAAACTCGTTCTATGAGGCCAGCATCACCCTGATACCAAAACCAGACAGAGATATCACAAGAAAAGAAAATTACAGTCCAATATCACTGATAAACATAGATGCAAAAATCCTCAACAAAATACTAGCAAACAGAATCCAACAACACATTAAAAGGATTATACCCCATGATCAAGTGGGATTTATCCCAGTGATACAAGGATTCTTCAATATATGCAAAACAATTAATGTGATACACCATATTAACAAATTAAAGAATAAAAACCATATGACCATCTCAATAGATGCAGAAAAAGCTTTTGACAAAATTCAACACTCATTTATGATAAAAAACTCTCCAGAAAATGGGCATAGAGGGAACTTACCTCAACACAATAAAGGCCGTATATGACAAACCCACAGCAAACATCATTCTCAATAGTGAAAAACCGAAAGCATTTTCTCTAAGATCAGGAACAAGACAAGGATATCCACTCTCACCACTATTACTCAGCACAGTATAGGAAGTCTTAATCATGGCAATCAGAGAAGAAAAAGAAATAAAATGGCTACAAATTGGAAAGGAAGAAGTAAAACTGTCACTGTTTGCAGGTGACATAACACTATACATAGAAAATCCTAAAGATCCCACCAGAAAACTACTAGAACTAATCAATGAATCTGGTAAGGTTCCAGGATACAAAATTAATGCTCAGAATTCTCTTGCATTCCTATACACTAACAACGAAAGATCAAAAAGAGAATTTAAAGAACAATCCCATTTACCATCACAACAAAAAGAATCAAATAGCTAGGTATAAACCTACCTAAGGAGGCAAAAGACCTGTACACAGAAAAACGATAAAACACTGATGAAAGAAATCAAAGATGACACAGACAGATGAAGAGATATACCATGCTCCTGGACTGGAAGAATGAATATTGTGAAAATGACTAAACTATCCAAAGCAATCTACAGGTTCAATGCAATCTCTATCAAATTACCAATGGCATTTTTCAGAGAATTAGAACAAAAAAAATATACAATTCGTATGGAAACACAAAAGACCCCAAATAGTCAAAACAATCTTAAGAAAGAGAAACAGAGCTGGAGGAATCTGGCTCCCCTGATTTCAGACTATACTTCAAAGCTACCATAATCAAGAAAGTGTGGTACTGGCACAAAAACAGAAATATAGATCAATGGTACAGCATAGAAAGCCCAGAGATAAAACCACACACCTATGGCCACCTAATCTATGACAAAGGAGGCAAGAATATACAATGGAGAAAAGACAGCTCTTCAAAAAATGGTGCTGGAAAAACTGGACAACTACATGTAAAAGAATGAAATTAGAACACTACCTAACAGCATACACACAAATAAACTCAAAATGGATTAAAGACCTAAATGTAAGACCAACCAGACTGTATAAAACTCTTAGAGGAAACATAGGAAAAACACTCTTTGGCATAAATCACAGAAAGATCTTTTATGACCCACCTCCTAGAGTAATGAAAACAAAACCAAAAATAAATGAATGGGACCTAATTAAACTTAAAAGCTCTTGCACAGCAAAGGAAACCATAAATAAGACAAAAAGATAACCCACAGAATGGGAGAAAATATTTGCTAATGAAGCAGCAGACATAGGATTAATCTCCAAAATATACAGCTCAATATCAAAAAAACCTGCACAACCCAATCAAAAAATGGGTGGAAGTCCTAAATAGACATTTCTCCAAAGAAGTCATACCGATGGCCAACAAACACATGAAAAGATGCTCAGCATCACTAATTATTAGAGAAATGCAAATCAAAACTACAATGAGGTATCACCTCACACTGGTCAGAATGACCATCATCAGAAAATCTACAAGCAATAAATGCTGGAGAGGGTGTGGAGAAAAGGGAACCCTCTTGCACTGCTGGTGGGAATGTAAACTGATAGAGCCACTATGGAGAACAGTATGGAGGTTCCTTAAAAAACTAAAAATAGAACTACCATATGACCCAGCAATCCCATTACTGGGCATATACCCTGAGAAAACCATAATTCAAAAGGACACATGTACCCCCATGTTCACTGCAGCACTATTTACAATAGCCAGGATATGGAAACCATCTAAATGTCCATTGACAGATGAATGGATAAAGAAGATGTGGTACATATACATAATGGAATATTACTCAGCCATGAAAAGAAATGATATGGGTCATTTGTAGAGACGTGGATGGACCTAGAGTCTGTAATACAGACTGAAGTGGGTCAGAAAGAGAAAAACAAATATTGCATATTAATGCATATGTGTGGAATCTAGAAAGATGGTACAGATTAACCTATTTTCAAGGTAGGAATAGAAAGGCAGATGTAGAGAATGGACATGTGGACACAGGTGGGAAGGGAAGGGTGGGATGAATTGGGAGATTAGGTTTGACATAAATACACTACCATGTGTAAAACAGATAACTAGTGGGAACCTGCTGTATAGCACTGGGAGCACAGCCTGGTGTTCTGTGATGGTCTAGTTGCATGGGATGGAGGCAGAGGGAGTTCCAAGAGGGAGGGGATGTTTGTATGCATATGGCTGATTCATTTCACTGTGCAGCAGAAACTAACACAAGATCGTAAAGCAATTATACTGCAATAAAAAATAAATAAAAGCAATGGAAAAAAATTTTTTAAAAAATAAAGAAAAAACTTAAAAAAGAGCTAAAATAAATAAATAAACTCTGAGGCTGAAAAGCACAATAACTAAAATGAAGCATTCATTAGAGAGATTCAAAGGCAGATTTGATTGAGCAAGCAGAAAGAAAAAAAATCAGTGAACTTGAAGATAGGACAATAGAAATTACTGAGTTTGAGGAACAGAAAGAAAGAAAACTGAAGAACAGTAAACAGAGCCTAAGGGACCTGTGAGACATCAACAAGCAAACCAACACACCCATCATGAGAGTCCCAAAAGGAGAAGAGGGATAGAAAATGGCAGAGAGAATATTTGAAGAAATAATGGCTGAAATCCAAGTTTGAGGAAAGACATGAATATAAACAGCCAAGAAGCTCAATGAACCCCAGTAAGATGAACTCAAAGAGACCCACATCAAGACACATCATAATCAAATTTTGAAAAGATAGAGTGAATCTTCAAAGCAGCAAATCATAAGCAAATTATCACATACAAGGAAGACTCAATAAGATAACAAGAATATTTCTCATCAGAAACTTTGGAGACCAGAGGCAGTGAGCCAGTATATTCAAAGCACTAAAAGAAAAAAAAAAAGTCAATGAAGAATCCTACAGCTGTCAAAACTGTCCTTTAAAAGTGAAGTAGAGGGACTTCCTTGGCAGTCCAGCGGTTAGGACTCCACACTTCCAATGCAGGGGGCGTGGGTTCGATCCCTGACTGGGGAACTAAGATCCCACATTTTGTGTGGCATGGCCAAAAAATTAAAAAAAAAAAAGAATAAAATAAAAACGAAAAGTGAAGTAGAAATCAAGACATTTCCAGATTAACCAAAGCTGAGCTAGTTCAGGATCACTAGACTTGCCAGCAAGAAATGCTCAGGGAATCCTGCAAGGTGCAATGAAAGGACACTAGACAGTACCTTGAAGCTGTGAGGAGAAATAAAGATATCAACAAAAACAAATACATGGGCAATTTAAGCTAGTATTATTTTAACAATGGTCTGTAACTGCACTTTTTGTTTTCTACATAATTTAAGAAACAAATACCTTGAAAGATAAAAAAACAATTAGTGTAAAAGCTAGTATTACTGTAACTTTGGTTTGTATCTCTACATTTTGCTATCTACATAACTTAGGAGACTAATGCATTTAAAAGAATTATTAGTTTATGTTTTGGGGCACACAATGTATAAACATGGAATTTTGTGACATTAACAACCAAAAGGAGTGGGGATGAAGATGTAAGAAAGCAGAGTTTTTGTATGTTACTGAAGTTAAGCTGCTATAAATTCAAATTAGAAGTTTATAACATTAGGATGTTAAATATGATCTCCACAGTATCAACAAAGAAAACAGCTATAGAATATATCCAAAAGGAAATTAAGAAGTAATTTTACCATTTCACTACAAAAATCAACTAAACACTAAAAAGACAGGAATGCAGAAAATGTGGGAGATAAAAACTATAGGGCATATAGAAAACAAATAGCCCAGAGACAGAAGTAAATCCCTCCTTATTAGTAATTACTTTAAATGTAAATGGATTAAACTCTCTAATCAAAAGAAAGAATGGTAGAATGGATTAAAAATACATGACACAACTATATGCTGTTGAAAAGAGACTCCAGATCCAAAGACACAAACAAGTTGAAAGTGAAAGTAGGGAAGAATATATTCCATGCAAATATTAACTAAAAGAGAGCAGGAGTGGCTATACTAATAACAGACAAAATAGACTTCAAATCAAAAAAGTTTATGAGACAAAAAGGAAATTATGTATTAATAAAAGGTTCAAAACAGCAAGAAAATATAACAAGTATAAACATTTATGCACCTAATGACAGACCATCAAAATATATGAGGCAAAAACTGACAGAACTGAAGGGAGAAATATACATGTGTACAATGATAGTTGGAGACTTCAATACCTCTCTCACAATAATGGGTAGAACAACCAGACAGAATATAAATAAGGAAACAGAGGATATAACCAACACAATAACTCAACTAGATCTAACAGATGTATATAGAACAGTTCATACATCAACAACAACATACTCAATCTTCTCAAGTGCACATAGAACATTTTTCCAGCATCGACTATATGTTAAAGCCACAAAATGAGTCTCATTAGATTTTAAAAGATAGACATCATACAAAGCATCTTCTCTGTCCAACAGCATGAAATAAAAATCAATAATATAACGAAAACTGAAAAATTCACAAAACTGTGGAAATCAAACAACACACTTTTAAACAACCAATGGATCAAAGAAGAAATCACAAAGGAATTTGAAAATACTTAGAGACAAATGAAAACAAAACCACAACATACCGAAACTTATGGGATGCAGAGAAAGCAGTGCTAAGCAGGAAATTTAGTTATAAATACTTACATTAAAAAGCAAGAAAGATCTGAAATCAACAACCTAACTTTAAAGCTTAAGGAACTAGATAAGGAACAAAAAACCCAAAAGCTAGCTGAAGGAAGGAAATAATAAAGATGAGAGCAGAGATAAACAAAATAGAGAATATAGAAACAATAGAGAAATCAACAAAACCAAAGGTTAATTCTTCAAAAAGATCAACAAAATTGACAAACCTTTAGGTAGATGAACTAAGAAAAAAGAGAGAAGACTCAAATTGCTAAACTCAGAAACAGAAGTGGGACATTATTACAGATTCTGCAGAAATAAAAATATTATAAGAGATACTATAAAAAATTGTATGGCAAAAATTTGGATAACCTAGATGAAGTGGATGAATTTCTAGAAACACAAAACCTACCAGACTAAAACACAAAGAAACAGAAAATCTGAACAGACCTATAACTAGTAAGGAGATTGAAACCATAATCAAAAATCTCTCAACAAAGAAAAGCCCTCAACCCGATGGCTCCACTGGTGAATTCCACCAAACATTTAAAGGAGAACTAATACCAATCTTTTTGCACATCAAATCCTTTTTGTACATCAAAAGACACTATCCAGGAAGTAAAAGACAACCCACAAAATGGGAGAAAATATTTGCAAATCATCTATCTGATAAACCAGCAGTCCCCACCCTTTTTGGCACCAGGGACCGGTTTCATGGAAGAGAATTTTTCCATGTACCAGTGTGGGTTGCGGGGCAGTAGGGGTGGTTCAGGTGGTAATGCGAGTGAGCGATGGGGAGCAATGGGGAGCAGCAGATGAAGCTTTACTCGCTCACCCGCCACTCACCTCCTGCTGTGTGGCCTGGTTCCTAACAGGGGGTTGGGGACCCCTGTGATAAAGGATTTATATCCAGATTAGAGAACTCCTTAAACTCAACAACAAAAAAACAAACAATCCAGTTCAAAAATGGGCAAAAGACTTGAATATCAACATTTCTGCAAAGAAGATATACAAATGACCAAAATGTATATGAAAAGATCTCAACATCACTGACCATTAGGGAAATGCAAATCAAAACTACAATGAGGTACTACCTCACACCAGCAGGATGGCTAATTAAAAACAAACAAACAAAAAACCACCAGAAAACAAGTGCTGGAGAGGATGTGGAGAAATTGGTACCCTTGTGCACTGTTGCTGGGAATACAAAATGGCTCAGCCACTGTGGAAAACGGTATGACGGGTCCTTAAAAAGTTAAAAATAGAATTACCATATGATTCAGCAATTCCCCTTCTGGGTATATATCCAAAGGAAATGAAAGAAGGATCTCAAAGATATTTATACACCAATGTTCATGGTATCATTATTCTCAGTAGCTAAGATCCAGAAACAACCTAAATGTCTATCAACATATGACTGGATAAAGAAATGTGGTATATACATACAATGGAATATTTTTCAACCTTAAAAAGGAAGGAAATTCTACCATATATTACAGCAAGGTTAAACCTTGGAGACATTATGCCAAATGAAATAAGCCAGTCACACAAAAAAAATACTATATGATTCCACTTATATGAGGCACTTAGTCAAAATCATAAAGACAGAAAGTGTAATAGTGATTGGCAGGGCCTAAGGGGAGAGAATGGGAAGTTATTGTTTAATAGGTATAAAGTGTCAGTTTTACAAGATGAAAAGAGTTATGGGGATGGATGATGGTGATAGCTGCACAACAATGTTAATGTATTTAATACTACTGAACTGCACACTTAAAAACCGGTAAGATGGTAAATTTTATGTCATGTGTATTTTACAATGACAACAAAATGAGGCAAATCAGGTTACTCATCAGTTCAATATCCTTTAACAGTTTTGTCTCAGAATAAAAGTCAAAGTCCTCATTATGACCCACAAGGCCCTTCATGATCTGAACCCCCTCTCTTTATCACTCCAACCTCATCTTACTATCTACCTCTCCTATACTCTGTTCCTGCCACACTGGGCTCAGGGCCACTGCACTTGATAGTCCATCTCTTGGAATGCACTTCCCATAGATATCAGCTTGACTCTTTCTCTTATCTCCTTCAGGTAAGGTCCTCCTTGGCCACCCTACCTAAAAATGAAACAAACCCTACCACATACATCCTATCTCCATTCACTACTTCACTTTTCTATTTAACACTGAACATCTAACAGGCAACATACTTTCCTGATTTATATTTATCTTGTTTATTGCCTGCATCTCCAACCAGAATGTAAACTCCATGAAGATAGGGATTTTTCTGATTGATCCTATGTCTCACATGAAGAGATCAATGAAATTTATTGGATTAATGAATTAAAGAACGTGAAAAAATATGAATGAAAGAAGCAGTAAAGAAGTAAATCTATATTTTATATATATTAAAAATGGTTCATTTATTTTCACCAGTATATATAATGTTTTTCTAACTGTTTACAGGTACTAAATGCCAGCCTGGGCTTGTTAGTTATAACTTAGAACACTGCCTATTTCACTAGATGTTCTCTTCTTTTCCTCCATGCCATAAATGGGGCTAAATGAACTTGGAAGCAAAGGCCAAAAATATATAGAAGTACACAGGCATAGGCTTTGGAATCAGACAGACCTGGATTTATATCCCAGATACTCCACTTGGTGGGGTAGGGGTTTTAACCTCTATGTGCCTCCATTGCTGTAAAGACAGTGTGAAATAGTGGAAAGAGTACATTGGCTTAGGAATCTGAGAGTCTTGGATTCTCATGTATTTGTAACTTTGGGCAAGTTATTTACTATATTGCCCAGTCTCAATTTCCACATCTACAAAGTGGGGATAATATCTCTTTCATAGGGTCCTTGTAAAAATGTAAAGCACCTGACACAGAAGGTAACCAGTAAATGTTCACTTCTGTTACTAATATAGGATAGTCATTAATTTTCTGCCCAAGATAACTTTGTTCATTGGTAAGAAGGCATCCACCCTAGAAGTAAGTTTTTTTTTTTCATGACTACTACTCTTGTAATGAGCTATGCTGATTGTTTTTCAATATTACTAATAACCCCTATGGCTAGACACTAAAGCCAGAAGCATATTCCAATTAGCAATACTTTACCCACAAACAGACATTCCTAAGGGAATGGAGGGCAAGAGCAAGCTCTGCCAGCTTACATTTCTTTTGTATCCACTTTCTGTTTTCTATTACAGGTGGGATCTCATTTTAATGAATACCATTTTAAACATCTGTTTCTACATGGTGAGACTATTTTTGTGTTCTAGGATAAAGGCCACAGGAACTGTGCTTTGTTGACTTGGCTAAAACAAATTCTACAAAAATAAAGAGAAAGAAAATTCTTTCTTTACAAGGACTGTCTATGCAGAAATAAGTATTTTAATAAGAGGTAAGTATCGTTTGTAAGTGAAATACCTGGCTTGGCTACTTCCAAGAAAACAGAACATGAGCTGGTGGGTAGAAGGCAAAGTGCACTGGAAAGCAAGAGAAAATAAGAGAAAATGGAGCAAAGCCCTTAAGTGAGATCTGTTAGAAAGTTCAAACCCTAAGCCAGAACTCCACTTGGAAACAACCCCTCCTCTTCCAGGGCATACTTCACAAGTTACTTCGTCTACAAACCTTTTTCCAATTCCCTCTAGACATATAATTTCAATTCTCTGTTTCCTATATTCCCACTTGTTGTGAATCTGTGAGTAGCATTTACCAGTATTCATCTTATACCTTTAAAGATAATTGTTTTGTGCTCTGTCCCTTTCCCTCACCTAGACTGTAAGCTCAGATCTCTAAGACAAAGTGATTCAACTTCCTAAGACCAAAACCTAGCACAGAGCTTAATACATAATACCTATTTAATAAATTCTCATTGAATTTGATACATATGAAGAAGTATTAATATGCTGAATCCAGTATTTTTACCTATCTTGGATGCTCCTAGATAGCAAAAAACATGCTTCATTTCCACAGGATTTGACAGACTGAGGTTCAGTGCCAGGTGCTGGTTGAAAAATATTACTGAAATTAATATGCCAAAGTTGGCAAAAACCAAAATCAACCTTTTGACCTTTAATTTCTTTCAGGACTTGGATGCACAAAAAGCTACTACATGCTCCTGAATTAAACACTAACAGTAAGTGACTAAAATATACTGAGTGCTCTGGGAAGACCCAGCTTAAGGCTCTTCATCCTCGCTATGGGAGGGGGTGAGTGTGTTGTGGGGTGGGGTCGGTAATAGGTAGGTGTGGGGTGGCGGGGAAAGGCGAACCTCCCAGGATAGGGACTCGGAAGGGCTGGACAGACCATTGGCGCTTGGCAGGCGGCAGGGGCGAGTTACCTCAAAGGAACCAAAGGCCAGAACGTCGACTGCGAAAATGGACTCGAAGGAGCCGTCTGCGAGCACAATAGAATGCTTGATCCCGTTCCCTCGGATAACAACGGCCCAGGTGCTGGTGCCAACTTGAGTCAACCATTCTGAATGAGCCAACCACTCCAGCTTTCAAACTCCCAGCCCCATGCTCCTCGCCATCACGGTTTGTCTTGGCGCTGCCTGCTGGTCCCAGGCTTCCGGCTGGTCGGATTCCTATTTCCGGCTGCGAGGCTCCAGCTTCCCGCCGGCGGTGGAGGCACCGCCCAGTCCCCAAAAGCGACGGCGCGTGGCGTTGTGCGTCTTACTGCTCCTCTCTTGTCCTAGAGGATCTCCTCTTTTTCTCCGTTTCTGCCGTCCCAGCAAGCTGCAAACCCTCTGAAAAAAATGCCTCTGCACCTCTAGCTCTTGCGGAGGTTGGCGTCTTCAGTGGAGTCTCCTATTGCAGGTGTGAGTTAACTACCTGGCACCCATTTTCGCCCGTATTTTCTTTTGCTCCCTTTGTTTGGCAGCCACTGGGCTTTAGAATTTTGGAGTTGACTCCCCTTTCTGACCTAGAGTTCCTGAAAGAGCCTGTGCTTTAGTTGACTCCTCTGGTTTGTGATGAGGAGCCCCTTGCCATGTTTGTAAGGGAAAGGTGAGAATGTTCTTAAAATGATAAGCAGAGTGCTAACTCTGAATTTAAAGAGTTGCCCTATTCTGGCCGTTCCAGAAGGGTCTTTGGAATAGTGAGATAACCCTCTTTTCCTCTTCCTTACATCTGAACACTCTCTGGAAAGAAGCTAATTTCCTACCACGTGCTAATTAAAGTGGTGGTCGAGAACCTCTCCTTCATGTGTGACCTTACTTTAGCAGGGGCTGTAATGGAAAAGAAGTGTAAACTTTCAGGGTATAAAGTAATATCTATGACTGACTTATTCCGAAATTAAAGTTTGCTGACCCTTAGGACATGATACAAGGTATACCTCTGAGATATCGCAGGTTCAGTTTCAGACCAGTGCAATAAGTGAATATGGCAATAAAGTGAGTAACACGAATTTTTGGTTTCCCAGTGCATATAAAAGCTGTGTTTACACTATTCTGTATTCTGTTAAGTGTGCAATAGCATTATGTCTAAGAAAACAATGTACATAACCTAATTAAAAAATACTTTATTGCTAAAAACGCTGGACTTCCCTGGTGGTTCAGTGGTTAAGAATCCGTGCTTCCATGGCAGGGGGCACAGGTCTGATTCCTGGTTGGGGGGCTAGGATCCCACGTGCTGTGCGGTGTGGCCAAAATAAAGTAAGATAAAATAAAAATAAAACAGCTTTAAAAATGCTGACCATCACCTGACAATGCAGGGTTGCTACAAACCTTCAATTTGTAAAAAAGTGCAGTATCTGTGAAGCACAATAAAATGGGGTATGCCTGTATAGCATAGAAAATGAAAAAAGCAAACAATTCTACTTGAATATATTATAATCCATAAAATATGTTTTTCAAAATGTAGTTCATTTTATTCACTGTCAAGAATGTGTTTTCAAAACTAGTATTCTACTCTTGAACTTTTATAGCCCCACTTTTCTCTGAGTTTATGCCACACATAAATTTAATTGTGGGCCTGACCAGCAGGAAAAAGAAAGTTCAAAACAAGTTAGGAGGTGATATAAATATTGTAGAGTGTGGGTTATGTAGAGTCAGATGGACTTACACTCACTATTTATTAGCTATGTATGAATTTAACCAACTTTTTTATCTTAAGTTGGGTTCTCCTACAACTAAGACCCTGAGATAAGGATCAGGGTACTAATTCCCTTCCCTCAGTGGTTGAGTGTTACTCTTGGGATTGTTAATTCTCTGGTACTTCCCTAGGCAGCCTTCTTTTGAGTAGCATGTGCCTGCTGCTAGAGAAAACCCTCAGGCAGAAAGACAAATAGTTGAGATAGGAAGCCATTGGCATAGCCTTAATGGAAATTGACATATAAAGCTGCAGGTAGCCTCCAGGGTGGCAAAGGGGGATATGAGCTGGGCACTGATGATGTCTAAAACGTTCATTAAGCCTTAATTTCTTTCTCTGTAATCTAGAGATAATAATTAGAGTTTATAAGTAGAGTGATGTTAAGACCCTAGATCATAAAAAATACTTTAAATTTTTGAATATGTTAATATAATAATGTTGTATCATAATAATTAGGCACCTCTTTTTAAGATTTTATTATTTATTTATTTATTTTATACAGCAGGTTCTTATTAGTCATCCATTTTATACGCATCAGTGTATACATGTCAATTCCAATCGCCCTATTCATCACACCGTCACCCGCACCCCCCTGCGGCTTTCTCCCCTTGGTGTCCATACATTTGTTCTCTACATCTGTGTCTCAATTTCTGCCCTGCAAAACGGTTCATCTGTACCATTTTTCTAGGTTGCACATATATGCGTTAATATACGATATTTGTTTTTCTCTTTCTGACTTACTTCACTCTGTATGACAGTCTAGATCCATCCACATCTCAACAAATGACCCAATTTCGTTCCTTTTAATGGCTGAGTAATATTCCATTGTATATATGTACCACATCTTCTTTATCCATTCGTCTGTTGATGGGCATTTAGGTTGCTTCCATGACCTGGCTATTATAAACAGTGCCACAGTGAACATTGGGGTGCCTGTGTCATTTTGAATTTTCATTTTCTCTGAGTATATGCCTAGTAGTGGGATTGCTGGATCATATGGTAATTCTATTTTTAGTTTTTTAAGGAACCTCCATACTGTTCTCCATAGTGGCTGTATCAATTTACATTCCCACCAAGAGTGCAAGACGGTTCCCTTTTCTCCACACCCTCTCCAGCATTTGTTGTTGTAGATTTTCTGATGTTGCCCATTCTAACTGGTGTGAGGTGATACCTCATTGTAGTTTTGATTTGCATTTCTCTAATAATGAGTGATCTTGAGCAGCTTTTCATGTGCTTCTTGGCCATCTGTATGTCTTCTTTGGAGAAGTGTCTATTTAGGTCTTCTGCCCATTTTTGGATTGGGTTTTTGTTTTTTTAATATTGAGCTGCATGAGCTGTTTATATATTTTGGAGATTAATCCTTTGTCCGTTGATTCATTTGAAAATATTTTCTCCCATTCTGAGGGTTGTCTTTTCGTCTTGTTTATGGTTTCCTTTGCTGTGCAAAAGCTTTTAAGTTTCGTTAGGTCCCGTTTGATTATTTTTGTTTTTATTTCAATTACTCTAGGAGGTGGATCAAAAAAGATCTTGCTGTGATTTATGTAAAAGAATGTTCTTCCTATGTTTTCCTCTAAGAGTTTTATAGTGTCAGGTCTTACATTTAGGTCTCCAATCCATTTTGAGTTTATATCTGTGTATGGTGTTAGGGAGTGTTCTAATTTCATTCTTTTACATGTAGCTGTCCAGTTTTCCCAGCACCACTTATTGAAGAGACTGTATTTTCTCCATTGCATATCCTTGCCTCCTTTGTCATAGATTAGTTGACCATAGGTACGTGGATTTACCTCTGGGCTTTCTATCTTGTTCCATTGATATATGTTTCTGTTTTTGTGCCAGTACCATATTGTCTTGATTACTGTAGCTTTGTAGTATAGTCTTAAGTTAGGGAGTCTGATTCCTCCAGCTCCATTTTTTCCCCTGAAGACTGCTTTGGCTAGTCTGGGTCTTTTGTGTCTCCAAACAAATTTTAAGATTTTTTGTTCCAGTTATGTAAAAAATGCCATTGGTAATTTGATAGGGATTGCATTGAATCTGTAGATTGCTTTGGGTAGTAGACTCATTTTCACTATTGATTCTTCCAATCCAAGAACATGGTATATCTCTCCAACTGTTGGTATCATCTTTAATTTCTTACAGCAGTTTGTTACAGTTTTTTGCATACAGGTCTTTTGTCTCCCTAGGTAGGTTTATTCCTAGGTATTTTATTCTTTTTGTTGCAATGGTAAATGGGAGTGTTTCCTTAATTTCTCTTTCAGATATTTCATCATTAGTGTATAGGAATGCAAGAAATTTCTGTGCCTTAATTTTGTATCCTACAACTTTACCAAATTCATTGATTAGCTCTAGTAGTTTTCTGGTGTCATCTTTAGGATTCTCTATGTATAGTATCATGTCATCTGCAAACAGTGACAGTTTTACTTCTTCGTTTCCAATTTGTATTCCTTTTATTTATTTTTCTTCTCTGATTGCTGTGGCTAGGACTTCCAAAACTATGTTGAATAATAGTGCTGAGAGTGGACATCCTTGTCTTGTTCCTGATCTTCGAAGAAATACTTTCAGTTTTTCACCATTGAGAATGATGTTTGCTGTGGGTTTGTCGTATATGGCCTTTATTATGTTGAGGTAGGTTCCCTCTATGCCCACTTTCTGGAGAGTTTTTATCATAAATCAGTGTTGAATTTTGTCAAAAGCTTTTTCTGCATCTATTGTGATGATCATATCGTTTATCTTCTTCAATTTGTTAATATGGTGTATCACATTGATTAATTTGCATATATTGAAGAATCCTTGCATCCCTGAGATAAATTCCACTTGATATGGTGTATGATCCTCTTAATGTGTTGTTGGATTCTGTTTGCTAGTATTTTCTTGAGGATTTTTGCATCTATGTTCATCAGTGATATTGGTCTGTAATTTTCTTTTTTTATAGTAACTTTGTCTGGTTTTGGTATCAGGGTGTTGGTGGCCTCATAGAATGAGTTTGGGAGTGTTCCTTCCTCTGCAATTTTTTGTAAGAGTTTGAGAAGGATGGATGTTAGCTCTTCTCTAAATGTTTGATAGAACTCACCTGTGAAGCCATCTGGTCCGGGACTTTTGTTTGTTGGAAGATATATATATATATATTTTGTGGTATGCAGGCTTCTCACTGTTGTGGCCTCTCCCGTTGTGGAGCACAGGCTCCGGACGCGCAGGCTCAGTGGCCATGGTTCACAGGCCCAGCTGCTCTGCAGCATGTGGTATCTTCCCGGACTGGGGCACGAACCCGTGTCCCCTGCATCGGCAGGCAGACTCTCAACCACTGCACCACCAGGGAAGCTCTGTTGCAATATTTTAAATCACAGTTTCAATTTCATTACTTGTGATTGGTCTGTTCATATTTTCTGTTTCTTCCTGGTTCAGTCTTGGAAGGTTATACCTTTCTAAGAATTTGTCCATTTCTTCCAGTTTGTCCATTTTATTGGCATAGAGTTGCTTGTAGTAGTCTCTTAGGATGCTTTGTATTTCTGTGGTGTCTGTTGTAACTTCTCCTTTTTCATTTCTAGTTTTATTGATTTGAGTCCTTTCCCTCTTTTTCTTGATGAGTCTGGCTAATGGTTTATCAATTTTGTTTCTTCTCAAAGAACCATCTTTTAGTTTTATTGATCTTTGCTATTGTTTTCTTTGTTTCTATTTCATTTATTTCTGCTCTGATCTGTATGATTTCTTTCCTTCTGCTAACTTTGGGTTTTGTTTGTTCTTCTTTCTCTAGTTCCTTTAGGTGTAAGGTTAGATTGTTTATTTGAGATTTTTCTTGTTTCTTGTGGTAGGCTTGTATAGCTATAAACTTCCCTCTTCGAACTGCTTTTGCTGCATCCCATAGGTGTTGGCTAGTCGTGTTTTCATGGTCATTTGTCTCTAGGTATTTTTTGATTTCCTCTTTGACTTCTTCAGTGATCTCTTGGTTATTTAATAACGTATTATTTAGCCTACATGCGTTTGTGTTTTTTACGTTTTTCCCCCTGTAATTCATTTCTCATCTTATAGTGTTGTGGTCAGAAAAAATGCTTGATGCGATTTCAATTTTCTTAAATTTACTGAGGCTTGATTTGTGACCCAAGATGTGATCTATCCTGGAAAATGTTCCATGCACACTTGATAAGAAATTGTAATCTGCTGTTTTTGGATGGAATGTCCTATAAATATCAATTAAATCTACCTGGTCTGTTGTGTCATTTAAAGCTTCTGTTTCCTTATTTATTTTCATTTTGGATGATACGTCCATTGGTGTGAGTTGTTAAAAGTCCCCCCTATTATTGTGTTACTTTCAGTTTCCTCTTTTATAGCTGTTAGCAGTTGCCTTATGTATTGAGGCGCTCCTATGTTAGATGCATATATATATATATTTTTTTTAACATCTTTGTTGGAGTATAATTGCTTTACAATGGTGTGTTAGTTTCTGCTTTATAACAAAGTGAATCAGTTATACATATACATATGTTCCCATATCTCTTCCCTCTTGCATCTACCTCCCTCCCACACTTCCTATCCCACCCCTCTAGGTGGTCACAAAGCACCGAGCTGATCTCCCTGTGCTATGCAGCTGCTTCCCACTAGCTATCTATTTTACGTTTGGTAGTGTATATATGTCCATGCCACTCTCTCACTTTGTCACAGCTTACCCTTCCCCCTCCCCATATCCTCAAGTCCATTCTCTAGTAGGTCTGTGTCTTTATTCCCATCTTACCCCTAGGTTCTTCATGACCTTTTTTTTTTCCCCTTAGATTCCATATATATGTGTTAGCATATGGTATTTGTCTTTCTCTTTCTGACTTACTTCACTCTGTATGACAGACTCTAGGTCCATCCACCTCACTACAAATAACTCAATTTCGTTTCTTTTTATGGCTGAGTAATATTCCATTGTATATATGTGCCACATCTTCTTTATCCATATACCCTGAGAAAACCATAATTCAAAAAGAGTCATGTATTAAAATGTTCATTGCAGCTCTATTTACAATAGGCAGGAGATGGAAGCAACCTAAGTGTCCATCATCAGATGAATGGATAAAGGTGCATATATTTTTATAATTGTTATATCTTCTTCTTGGATTGATCCCTTGATCATTATGTAGTGTCCTTCCTTGTCTCTTGTAACATTCTTTATTTTAAAGTCTATTTTATCTTTTATGAGTATTGCTACTCCAGCTTTCTTTTGATTTCCATTTGCATGGAATATCTTTTTCCATCCCCTCCCTTTCAGTTTGTATGTGTCCCTAGGTCTGAAGTGGGTCTCTTATAGACAGCATATATATGGGTCTTGTTTTTGTATCCATTCATCAAGCCTGTGTCTTTTGGTTGGAGCAGTTAATCCATTCATGTTTAAGGTAATTATCGATATGTATGTTCCTATGACCATTTTCTTAATTGTTTTGGGTTTGTTTTTGTAGGTCCTTTTATTCTGTTGTGTTTCCCACTTAGAGAAGTTCCTTCAACATTTGTTGTAGAGCTGGTTTGGTGGTGCTGAATTCTCTTAGCTTTTGCTTGTCTGTAAAGCTTTTGATTTCTCCATCAAATCTGAATGAGATCCTTGCCAGGTAGAGTAATCTTGGTTGTAGGTTCTTCCCTTTCATCACTTTAAGTATATCATGCCATTCCCTTCTGGCTTGTAGAGTTTCTGCTGAGAAATCAGCTGTTAACCTTATGTGAGTTCCCTTTTATGTTATTTGTCATTTTTCCCTTGCTGCTTTCAATAATTTTTCTTTGTCTTTAATTTTTGCCAATTTGTTTACTGTGTCTTGGCATGTTTCTCCTTGGGTTTATCCTGTATGGGACTCGCTGCACTTCCTGGACTTGGGTGGCTATTTCCTTTCCCGTGTTAGGGAAGTTTTTGACTATAATCTCTTCAAATATTTTCTCTGGTCCTTTCTCTCTCTCTTTTCCTCCTGGGACCCCTATAATGCGAATGGTGTTGCATTTAATGTTGTCCCAGGTGTCTCTTAGGGTGTCTTCATTTCTTTTCATTCTTTTTTCTTTATTCTGTTCTGCAGCAGTGAATTCCACCATTCTGTCTTCGAGGTCACTTATCCATTCTTCTGCCTCAGTTATTCTGCTATTGATTCCTTCTAGTGTAGTTTTCATTTCAGTTACTGTATTGTTCATCTCTGTTTGTTTTTTCTTTAATTCCTCTAGGTCCTTGTTAAACATTTCTTGCATGTTCTCAATGTTTGCCTCCATTTTTTTTCCGAGGTCCTGGATCATCTTCACTATCATTATTCTGAATTCTTTTTCTGTAAGATTGCCTATCTCCACTTCATTTAGTTGTTTTTCTAGGGTTTTACCTTGTTCCTTCATCTGTTACATAGCCCTCTGCCTTTTCATCTTGTCTGTCTTTCTGTGAATGTGGTTTTTGTTCCACAGGCTGCAGGATTGTAGTTCTTGCTTCTGCTGTCTGCCCTCTGGTGTCTGTTTCAGATTTTAAGCACACATTAATATTTGTTGTGTCACTCTATTTGTGGAACACATTCCCATTTCTTCTAGTCTACTTCTATTCACACTTATAAGAGTCACACATTACCTGGAAGATCTTCCTAAACCTGATTCCTTAATACACTACTCCCCCCCCCCGTAGAATGATTTGTCTCCCCACTAGACCATAGGGAGAACAAAGACTGTAATTTATACTTCAACAAAAATGTATGAAGCACTGTGACAAACTGGAGAACATAAAGACCAAATAGAAAGCCCTACTCTCAGGATTTTACAGTTCAGGCTGGGTATAAACAAAAACTTAAACAACTAAAGTACATCATAATACTCAGATAAAGGCAAATGCATCGTTTTAAAGAAGCAAATAGGAGGAGTTAATTCACTTTGTCTTTGAAAGAGCTTCAGAAAGAAATTACTTCAGCTTACAGTTAATGAATAGAGTTTAGTCTGGAAGCATACAAACCAGACTGTTAATAACAGTTACCTGTTGAGTGGGAAGTGTGTGTATGTGTGTGTGTGTGTGTGTGTGTGTGTGTGTTTAATTTGGAGGAGACAGGGCAAGATAAAGAAATACTTAACTTTTTACTCTGTATATTTTTGTGTTGTTTGAATCCTTTATACAGAATGTGTACTCATCATTCTCTTGTGTAATTAAAGAAAAAAATATTAGCTTGATTGAAGGGATACCAGAGAGGAAACAGTGAAGGCAGAGACTTTAGCTCAGGAGACTCAGGAGACTCAGGGAGGTACATGTAGCATAGTATGGCTGTTGCATAATGAGCCTAAAGGAAAGTGTCAGGAAATCAAATTAGAGAGTTAGATTTGGACCAAACCAGATTTGTAGGCTAAGTACTAAGTACTTTATATGCATTATCTTATTCTCACAATCCTTAATAAGATAAATACTATCATTATTTCCGTTTGATAGATGAGGTGATTTTGATTGTTACTTTCCTAAATTAAGCTCATAGAATCAGATTTTATAAGGCAGTTTCATTTAAAAATTTTTTATTTTATATTGGAGTATAGTTGATATACAATGTTGTGTTAGTTTCAGGTGTAACAGCAAAGTGATTCAGTTATACATATGCATATATCTATTCTTTTTAAGATTCTTTTCCCATATAGATTATTATAGAATATTGAGTAGAGTTCCCTGTGCTACACAGTAGGTCCTTGTTGATTATCTATTTTATATATAGTAGTATGTATATATTAATCCTAAAGCTCTGATTTACCCTCCCCCCACACCTTTCCCCTTTGGTAACCATAAGTTTGTTTTCTATGTCTGTAAGTCTGTTCATGTTTTATAAATAAGTTCATTTGTATCATTTTTTTAGATTCCACATATAAGTGATATCATGTGATATTTGTCTTTCTCTATCTGACTTACTTCAGTTAGTATGATAATCTCTAGGTCTATCCATGGTGCTGCAAATGGCATACCTTTTGTGTTTACATTTTTTATGGCTGAGTAATATTCCATTGTGTATATGTACCACATCTTCTTCTTCTCTTTTCTTTTTAATTGGAGTATAGTTGCTTTACAATGTTGTGTTAGTCTCTGTTAGTTTCTGCTGTACAGCAAAGTGAATCAGCTATACGTATACATATATCCTGTCTTTTTTGGATTTCCTTCCCATTTAGGTCAGAGCATTGAGTTCCCTGTGCTCTACAGTAGGTTCTCATTAGTTATCTATCTGATACATAGTAGTGTATATATGTCAATCCCAATCTCCCAATTCATCCTACCCTCCCTTCCCCCCCTTGGGATCCATATGTTTGTTCTCTACATCTGTGTCTCTATTTCTGCTTTGCAAATAAGTTCAACTGTATCATTTTTCTAGATTCTGCATATAAGTGACTTATACGATATTTGTTTTTCTCTTTCTGACTGACTTCACTCTGTATGACAGTCTCTAGTCCATCCATGTTTCTGCAAATGACACAGTTTTGTTCCATTTTATGGCTGAGTAATATTCCATTGTATATATGTACCACATCTTCTTTATCCATGTTGATGGGCATTTAGGTTTTGTCCATGTCCTGGCTATTGTAGACAGTGCTGCAATGAACACTGGGTTGCATATATCTTTTTGAATTATGGTTTTCTCTGGGTATATGCCCAGTAGTGGTATTGGTGTGTCATATGGTAGTTCTATTTTTAGCCTTTTAAGGAAACTCCATACTGTTCTACATAGTGGCTGTATCAACTTACATTCCCACCAACAGTGTAAGAGGGCTCCCTTTCCTCCACACCCTCTCCAGCATTTACTGTTTGTAGATTTTTTGATGACAGCCATTCTGATCAGTGTGAGGTGATACCTCACTGTAGTTTTGATTTGCATGTCTCTAATAATTAGTGATGTTGAACATCTTTTCATGTGTTTGTTGGCCATCTGTATGTCTTCTTTGGAGAAATTTCTATTTAGGTCTTCCACCCATTTTTTGATTGGGTTGTTTGTTTGGTTGTTTTTTTTGATATTGAGCTGTATGGGCTGTTTGTATATTTTGGAGATTAGTTATTGTTGGTTGCATCATTTGCAAATATTTTCTCCCATTTTGTGGGTTGACTTTTCATTTTGTTTATGGTTTCCTTTGCTGTGCAAAAGCTTTTAAGTTTAACTAGGTCCATTTGTTTGTTTTTATTTTTGTTACTCTAAGAGATGGATCCAAAAAGATATGGCTGCGATTTATGTCAGAGAGTGTTCTGCCTATGTTTTCCTCTAAGAGTTTTATAGTATCCAGTCTTACATTTAAGTCTTTAATCCATTTTGAGTTTATTTTTGTGTACAGTTTTAGAGAATGTTCTAATTTCATTCTTTTACATGTAGCTGTCCAATTTTCCAAGCACCACTTATTGAAGAGACCATCTTCTCCCCATTGTATGTTCTTGCTTCCTTTGTCATAGATTAATTGACCATAGGTGCGTGTGTTTACTTCTGGGCTTTCTATCCTGTTCCATTGATCTATAAGTCTGTCTTTGTGCCAGTACCATACTGTTTTGATTACTGTAGCTTTATATTATAGTTTGAAGTCAGGAAGCCTGATTCCTCCAGCTCTGTTTTTCATTCTCAAGATTGCTTTGGCTATTCAGGGATTTTTGTGTTTCCATACAAAATTTAAGATTTTTTGTTCTAGATCTGCAAAAAATGCCATTGGTAATTTGATAGGGATTTCATTGAATCTGTAGATTGTCTTGGGTAGTATAGTTATTTCACATTACTGAGGCAGCTTCATTTTATGATTAATTTTCTTACTACATTCTTCAGCAGATTCTTTCTAATGGGATTTTTTACTAATTCTTAGAATTTTTCAAAGTAATTTTAATCATCATAATAAATGATTTAATATTGAATAACAAAGTGATTTAAAACATCTGCTTAATTATGGTTGTATTTTACTATGATTTTCAGGTCAAATAAAAGGGAATCAATATCAGTGCTGAACTAAACTACATTGGACAGCTACCATCTTCAAATTCAGAGCAGGCCACACTTCAAATTCAGAGGAGGCCACACTTAAATAAATAAATAATTTAATTTATTAAAGGACTGGGAAGAAAAATTATTTTATAGATGTTAGAAAAGCAGAGTTTCAACAGAAAATATGAAACAAAGGCAAGAATTGGCAACAAAAACTTTTAATTGAAAATATTTTAAGAATAATTTAATATGGTAAACAAAAAGAATATCAGTGAAATTAAAATATCTATTTAAAAAAGAAAAAAAGAAAGTTCTGCTTTAACAGCAAAAAAAAATATTGTTTAGAATTATAAGAAGTTTGAAGAAATACATATAAGATGTATCAGATTACATATTATGAAGGAATTTTAAATTACTTTACCTAAGTAGGCAGTTGAAAAGAGTACGAATTCAACTAACTTTCATAAATATTAACTATGTGCTCTGACATATGGTTGGTAAATGCATTAAGAAAATCTTGTGGGAATAAAGCATCTCAGTATTAAATTTAACCAACTCTTTTCAGGACAACGAAAACAATCATTTCAAACCAAAAATGAAAAAGATATTATGTTTTTACTGAATTGCTAACATTTCTTAACTGAAAGATAATTCATCAGAAGTTTCAGATCATAGAAACCATATGATCCGTTTAAATCACTGCACTTAAAAAATGTTTTATGTGTTAAACAGGAAAATAAAGGTAAAAACCCCACAGTGTTTTATTTAAAGCATGTCATGGAGGATTATGGTTTTAAAGTAGTTTAATAAATGGTTGAAACTCCTGGCAAGTGTTCTCAGAATTTACCAAATTTACCCTAAAGGGAGAGTAAAGATTCTTCATCCTTACTAACCTCTGTTAAACAAAAATCAACCTAAGTGCAAAAGAGTCACCAAGTTATAGAAAATGTAGGTTTGATTGTAATCGAACAAGCATACACAAGGTAATTCAAGAACCTTTGTAATAAAGTGAGTAACAGATTTTCAAACAGTTACTCAGTCTATTTTAAAATGCAAAAGTAGAGCAGCAGCTTGAGAATTTGTTCAAGAAATAATTCCTATGTTCATTTAAATTGGCAAAGATTATGAGATTTAAATATAGTCATACGATAGAATCTTCAGAACATTTTGAAAGAATTTCACCCAGATCTACAAAATAATGTTTTTAAGGCCAAATGGAAAATATCACAAAAGAATCGGAAGTTTTTATATGATATATTTAAATTGATAAGTGACAGGAATGAATCACAAAAGAGACAGGTATCTAAGGTAAAAAATATTCTTGTAAAGAAGCAACATGTAAATCTAGAAATGAGATCTAACGTCAACATCGCATTTCTTACTAGATCACATTCAAATAATGCAAACATATCAAACAGAGTAACCAGTACATTTATGGAAGAATTAATGACAGTCTTCTAAAAGTTGAATATATTACTTAAGGCTAGAAAATTGTAGTCTTCTCATAAATATATTATTTTCTTTTAAACTACAGAATTTCAGCTTCAGTGGGAAACACAAATTTCTTATTACACAGTTATGGTAAGTCAGAACTCTGGGCCTAGATTAGCTAGATTCTCTGCTTAGGGTCCCACAAGTCTGAAATCAGTCTTGGGTGGGGCTGTTGCCTCATTCAACCCTTGGGGTCCTCTTCCACATTTATTGGTTCTTGGCAGAACTCAGTCCCTTACAGTTGTAGGATTTAAATCCCTATTTTCATGCTGTCTGTCAACAAGGGCCATTCTCAACTCCTAGTGGTTGACTACTATTCCATGCTACATGGCCCTCTCTACGATATGGCAAATTGCTCCTTCAAGGCTAACAGGAGACTCTCTCTAACTTATTCCAACTGTGACCTCTAAATCCTCTTTAGAGTTCACCTGATTAGGTTGGGATCACTCAAGATAATCTCCCTTTTGATTAACTTAAAGTCAACTAATAATAAATCTTAATTATATCTGCAAAGTCTCTTGACCTGTGCCATATAATATAAACTAACCAACCACAGAATTAGTATCCCATCATATTTACAGGTCCCACCTGCATCCGAGGAGAGAGGATTATACAGGGCATGTACACCAGAGGAAAGGAATCTTAGGGACCGTCTCAGAATTCTAACAGAGTTAGGATGAAGATATATGAATGTTAACTTGCAGCAGATTAATAGAATATTGAAAAGGAGTGTTCTGAGTTTTTTTTTTTTCTGTTGATCACCAAGAGAAAAACATTGGATTATAAATTCCTGAGTTCAAAGGGCACTATACTATGCACGAGATAAAAACAAATGGGAGGGACTTCCCTAACGTTCCAGTGGGTGGGAGTCCACACTCCCAGTGTGGGGGGCCCGGGTTCCATCCCTGGTCAGGGAACTAGATCCTGCATGCATGACACAGCTAAGAGTTCGCATGCTGCAATTAATAAGTCTGCGTGTGCCACAACTAAGACCCAGGGCAGCCAAAATAAATAAATAAATAAATATTTTTAAAAAACAAAAACAAATGGGAGCAAAAAGAGAGTATAAGAACTGGTTTGTCTTAAAGCTGCTGGAGAATTTTAAAGTGGAGTGAAGAGAAAAAAAACAGTTTGGAAGAAGATAAAGAGTGTTACAGAGTTCCCCTTTCACCCTGCTTCAAGGAATAGTGTAAATTGTGTGTGTGCACACGTGCGTGCACGCGCATGTGTGTGAATTGAGGAATCACAAAGGAGTGCAGTTACATACTCTTGTTTTGGCTAGATTTCTAATAGGTAGTGGACTAAGAGTAGCATCCAGCATTATTTAGAAAATGAGGAACCAGAAAAATGGTGGAGTGGCGCCTCTCAGTGGGAAAGAGTAAGGTACAGTTTGAGTCCCTGGCTTGATGAGGAGGAAATGTAAAATTCCCATATGCTAAAGAGAGGAAGGGAAATGAGAATTGAAGGAGAAAGATGGTAATGACCAAGGGATCTTAATCATGAGAGAGAGGCAAAGTGATCCTGTAGTATAGGACTTTAGGGTGGACTACTAGGTGGAGAGTAAGACTGAACCTTCAACATCAGACACTGCCTATACAGAAAGAAGATACTATAAGGACATCAGTTATTGTACCAACAGCCTAGGGGAAACCAAGATGGACCACATCCATAGTAGTGAGGGCTTGGATGGCATGTGTGAATTAGACTACAACTGAGTAAATAATGCTGAATTTATTTTTAAAACATCATAGAATTGAAATAAAATTACTAGAAAGCATCTAGGTTAAGGTTTTTTTGCCACCAGTAGTCAAACTATTAAAATAACTAAGACTTCGATTTTTGCCTCTCTGAATTTTGTGGATTATTGCATGCCTATTAAATATTATACTGTTTACATAGAAACTCATGTAACAGAGTTCTACTATAAAGAACCCTTACTGTGTAAGATAACTCATCTTTGGACAAGTTTATTATTAGTCATCACTTTCCCGAATTCTGAAGGGAAAGTAAAGCACTAGATTTCAGTAGTAAAGTTACATCCATGTTGCTTAACTCTGACCATCAAAGATTCACTTGTGCTTTGTAAATGAAGATTTAAGTGATCTGTTTATTATTAGCTTTTTAATCCTACTGGTATTAGATCCATCTTCATAGTCATTAGGCCAATTATAGCAAAGAAATCCATCATGTATCAATATCTCCTTTCTTCACACTCTGTAAGAGAAAATTCTTGAGAGATTTCAATCTATAGATGGGGATTAAGTCTTTTAGGACCTTCAAGATGGCAGAGGACTAAGACATGGAGATAACCTTCCTCCCCACAAATACATCAAAAATACATTTACATGCGGAACACCTCCTACAGAACGCTGGCAGAAGACCTCAGACTTCCCAAAAGGCAAGAAAATCCCCAAGTACCTGGGTAGGGCAAAAGAAAAAACAGAGATAAAAGAATAGGGATGGGACCTGCACCTCTTGGAGGGTGCTGTGAAGGAGGAAAAGTTTCCACACACTAGGAGACCCCTTCACTAGCAAAGAAGAGGGGTTGGGCGGGGGGGAGTAGCTTCAGAGCCACGGAAGAGAGCTCAGCAACAGGGGTGCAGAGGGCAAAATGGAGACATTCCCACACAGAGGATTGGTGCCGACCAGTACTCACCAGCCTGAGAGGCTTGTATGCTCACCTGCCTGGGCGGTTGGGGGCTGGGAGCTGAGTCTCGGGCTTTGGAGGTCAGATCCCAGGGAGAGGACTGGGGTTGACTGTGTGAACACAGCCTGAAGGGGGCTAGTGTGCCACAGCTGGCCAGGAGGGAGTCCAGGACAAATCTGGAACTGCCTAAGAGTCAAGAGACCGTTGTTTCAGCGTGCACGAGGAGAGAGGATTCCTTCCCTGTCTGCCCACAGAAGACAGAGCACTGACTAAACAAGCTCCAGAGATGGGCGCGAGACACGGCGATCAGCTCGGACACTAGAGACGGGCATGAAATGCTAACACTGCTGCTTCAGCCACCAAGAACCCTGTGTGCAAGCACATATCACTATCCACACACCCCTCGGAGCCTGTGCAGCATGCAGGGGCCTGTGATCCAGGGACAATTTCCCTGGGAGAACACACAGTGTGCCTCAGGCTGTTGCAACATCATGCCAGCCTCTGCCGCTGCAGGCTCACCCCACATTCCAATTATAACTACCTTACCACTCCCTCCCCTCAGCATGAGTGAGCAAGAGTCCCCTAATGAGCTGGTGCTTTAACCATCTCCTGTCTGGGTGGGGAATAAATGCCTGAGGGCAACCTACATGCAGAGGTGGGGCCAAAACCAAAGCTGAACCCCAGGAGCTGTGCAAACAAAGAAGAGAAAGAGAAATTTCTCCATGCAGCCTCAGGAGCAGTGGATTAAAACCCCACAATTAACTAGATGTACCCTGCATCTGTGGAATACCTGAATAGACAACAAATCATCCCAAAATTGAGGTGGTGCACTTTGGGAGCAACTGTAGACTTGGGGTTTGCTGTCTGTGACTGACTTGATCCTGATTTTTATGTTTATCTTAGTATAGTTTTTAGCGCTTGTTATCATTGGTGGATTTCTTTTTTGGTTTGGTTGCTCTCTTTTTTCTTTTTTTATAATTTTTTATTTTCATAATTTTAAAATTTTAATTATTTTATTTTTTCTTTGTTTTTTTCTCTCTTTTCTTCTGAGCCATGTGGCTGAGAGGGTCTTTGTGCTCCAGCCTGGTGTCAGGCCTGAGCCTCTGAGGTGGGAGAACCGAGTACAGGACATTTGACCACCAGAGACTTCCCGGCCCTATGTAATATCAATTGGCGAGACCTCTCCCAGAGATCTCCATCTCAATGCTAAAACCCAGCTCCACCCAACAGCCAGCAAGCTCCAGTGCTGTACACCCCATGCCAAACAAATAGCAAAAGAGGAACACAACCCCTCCCATTAGCAGAGCGGCTGCCTAAAAATAATAAGTTCACAGACACTCCAAAACATACCACTGGACGTGGTCCTGCCCACCAGAAGGACAAGACCCAACTCATCCAGCAAACAGTCACCAGTCGCCTCCACCAGGAAGACTACACAACCCCCTGAACAAAACTTACACACTGGGGACAGACACGAAAAACAACAGGAAATACGAACCTGCATCCTGTGAAAAGGAGACCCCAAACACAGTAAGTTAAGCAAAATGAGAAGACAGAGAAATACACAACAGATGAAAAGCAAGGTAAAAGCCCAGCAGACCAAACAAATGAAGAAGAAATAGGCAGTCTACCTAAAAAAGAAGTCAGAGTAATGATAGTAAAGATGATCCAGAATCTTGGAAATAGAATGAAGAAAATACAAGAAATGTTTAACAAGGAACTAGAAGAACTAAAGAGCAAACAAACAATGAGGAACAACACAATAAATGAAATTAAAAATTATCTAGAAGGAATCAATAGCAGAATAACTAAGGCAGAAGAACGGATAAGTGACCTGGAAGATAAAATAGTGGAAATAACTACTGCAGAGCAGAATGAAGAAAAAGGAATGAAGAGAACTGAGGGCAGTCTCAGAGACCACTGGGACAACATTAAATGCACCAACATTTGAATTAAAGGGATCCCAGAAGAAGAAGAGAAAATGATAGGGTCTGAGAAAACATTTGAAGAGATTATAGTTGAAAACTTCCCTAACATGGGAAAGGAAATAGTCAAGTCCAGGAAGTGCAGAGAGTCCCATACAGGATAAATCCAAGGCAAAACATGCAAAGACACATATTAATCAAACTATCAAAACATAAATACAAAGAAAAAATATTAAAAGCAGCAAGGGAAAAGCAAAAAATAACATACGCGGGAATCCCCATTAGGTTAACAGGTGATCTTTCAGCAGAAACTCTGCAAAGCAGAAGGGAGTGGCAGGACATATTTAAAGTCATGAAAGGGAAAAACCTAAAACCAAGATTACTCTACCCAGCAAGGATCTCATTCAGATTTGATGGAGAAATTAAAGCCTTTACAGACAAGAAAAAGTTAAGAGAATTCAGCACCACCAAGCCAGCTTTACAACAAATGCTAAAGGAACTTCTCTAGGCAGGAAACACAAGAGAAGGAAAAGACTTACAATAACAGCCCAAAACAATTGAGAAAATGGTAATAGGAACATACATATCGATAATTACCTTAAATGTAAATTAATTAAATGCTCCAACCAAAAGACATAGACTGACTGAATGAATACAAAAACAAGACCCATATATATGCTGTCTACAAGAGACACACTTCAGACCCAGGGACACATACAGACTGAAAGTGAGGGGATTGAAAAAGATGTTCCATGCAAATGGAAATCAAAAGAAAGCTGTAGTAGCAATACTCATATCAGATAAAATAGACTTTAAAATAAAGACTATTACAAGAGACAAAGAAGGACACTACATAATGATCAAGGGATCAATACAAGAAGATGATATAACAATTGTAAATATTTAGGCAGCCAACATAGGAGCACCTCAATACATAAGGCAAGTGCTAACGGACATAAAAGGGGAAATCAACAGTAACACAATAATAGTAAGGGACTTTAACACCCCACTTTCATCAATAGATCATCCAAAATGAAAATAAATAAGGAAACACAAGCTTTAAATGATACATTAATCAAGATGGACTTAACTGATATTTATAGGATATTCCATCCAAAAACAATAGAATACACTTTCTTCTCAAGTGCTCATGGAACATTCTGCAGGATAGATCATATCTTGGGACAAAAATCAAGCCTTAGTAAACTTAAGAAAATTGAAATCATATCATGCATCTTTTCCAACCACAACGCTATGAGACTGGATATCAATTATAGGAAAAAAACTGTTAAAAACACAAACACATGGAGGCTAAACAATATGATACTAAATAACCAAGAGATCACTGAAGAAATCAGAAAGGAAACTAAAAAAAACCTTAAAAAAATGACAATGAAAACATGACGACCCAAAACTTATGGGGTGCAGCAAAAGCAGTTCTAAGAGGGAATTTTATAGTGATACAAGCCTACATCAAGAAACAAGAAAAATCTCAGATAAACAACCTAACCTTACACCTAAAGCAATTAAAGAAAGAAGAGCAAACAAAAAAACCAAAGTTAGCAGAAGGAAAGAAATCATAAAGATCAGATCAGAAATAAATGAAACAGAAATGAAGGAAACAATAGCAAAGATCAATAAACTAAAAGCCCGTTCTTTGAGGAGATAAACAAAACTAATAAACCATTAGCCAGACTCATCAAGAAAGAAAGGGAGAAGACTAAAATCAATAGGATTAGAAACGAAAAAGAAGTAACAACTGACACTGCAGAAATACAAAGTATCATGAGAGATTACTAGAAGCCATATATGCCCATTGGAAGAAATGGACAAATTCTTAGAAAAGCACAACCTTCCAAGACTGAACCAGCAAGAAATAGAATATATAAACAGACCAATTAAAAACACTGAAATTGAAACTGTGATTAAAAATCTTCCAACAAACAAAGGCTCAGGACGAGATGGCTTCACAGGTGAATTCTATCAAACATTTAGAGACAAGTTAGCACCTATCCTTCTCAAACTCTTCCAAAATACAGCAGCGGGAGGAATACTCCCAAAGTCATTCTACGAGGCCACCATCACCCTGATACCAAATCCAGACAATGATGTCACAAAAAAAGAAAACTAGAGGCCAATATCACTGATGAACATAGATGCAAAAATCCTCTACAAAATACTAGCAAACAGAATCCAGCAGCACATTAAAAGGATCATACACCATGATCAAGTGGGGTTTATCCCAGGAATGCAGTGATTCTTCAATACACGCAAATCAATCAATGTGATACACCATATTAACATATGAAGGATAAAATCCATATGATAATCGCAATAGATGTAGAAAAAGCTTTTGACAAAATTCAACACCCATTTATGATAAAAGCCCTGCAGAAAGTAGGCACAGAGGGAACGTACCTCAACATAATAAAGCCCATATATGACAAAGCCACAGCCAACATCGTTCTCAATGGTAAAAAACTGAGATAGTTTCCTCTAAGATCAGGAACAAGACAAAGTTGCCCACTCTCACCACTATTATTCAACAGTGTTCAAAGTTTTAGCCACAGCAATCAGAAGAAATACAAGGAATCCAAATCGAAAAAGAAGAAGTAAAGCTGTCACTGTTTGCAGATGACATGATATTATACATAGAGAATCCTAAAGATGCCACTAGAAAACTACTATAACCAATCAATGAATTTGCTAAAGTAGCAGGATACAAAATTAATGCACAGAAATCTCTTGCATTCCTATACACGAATGATGAAAAATCTGAAAGAGAAATTAAGGAAACACTCCCATTTACCATTGCAACAAAAAGAATAAAATACCTAGGAATAAACCTGCCTAAGGAGACAAAAGATTTGTATGCAGAAAACTATAAAGCACTGATGAAAGAAATTAAAGATGAAACAAACGAGGGAGAGATATATCATGTTCTTGGATTGGAAAAATCAACATTGTGAAAATGACTATACCATACAAAGCAATCTAAAGAATCAATGCAATCCCTATCAAACTACCAATGGCATTTTTCACAAAACTAGAACAAAAAATTTCACAATTTGTATGGAAACACAAAAGACCCTGCATAGCCTAAGCAATCTTGAGAAAGAAAAATGGAGCTGGAGGAATCAGGCTCCCTGACTTCAGACTATACTACAAAGCTACAGTAATCAAGGCAGTATGGTACTGGCACAAAAACAGAAATAGATGAATGGAACAGGATAGAAAGCCCAGAGATAAACCCACACACATATGGTCACTTTATCTATGATAAAGGAGGCAAGAATATACAATGGAGAAAAAACTGCCTCTTCAATAAGTGGTGCTGGAAAACTGGAGAGCTACACATAAAAGAATGAAATCAGAACACTCCCTAACACCATACACAAAAATAAACTCAAAATGGATTAAAGACCTAAAGCCAGTGTCTGTAAAGCCAGACACTATAAAACTCTTAGAGCAAAACAGAGGAAGAACACTCTGACATATATCACAGCAAGATCCTTTTTGACCCACCTCCTAGGAAATGGAAATAAAAACAAAAATAAACAAATGGGGCCTAATGAAACTTAAAAGCTTTTGCACAGCAAAGCAAACCATAAACAAGACCAAAAGACAACCCTCAAAATTGGAAAAAATATTTGCAAACGAAGCAACTGACAAAGGATTAATCTTCAAAATATACAAGCAACTCATGCAGCTCAATATCAAAAAAACTAACAACCCAATCATAAAACGGGCAGTAGACCTAAATAGACATTTCTCCAAAGAAGACATACAGATGACCAAGAGGCACATGAAAGGATGCTCAACGTCACTAATTATTAGAGAAATGCAAATCAAAACTACAGTGAGGTACCATGTCATACTGGTCAGAGTGGCTATCATCAGAACATCTACAAACAATAAATGCTGGAAAGGGTGTGGAGAAAAGGGAACCCTCTTGCACTGTTGGTGGGAATGTAAATTGATACAGCCACTTTGGAGAACAGTATGGAGGTTCCTTATAACACTAAAAATAGAACTACCACTTGACCCAGCAGTACCACTACTGGACATATACTCTAAGAAAACCATAATTCAAAGAGAGACATGTACCACAATGTTCATTGCAGCACTATTTACAATAGCGAGGACATGGAAGCAACATAAGTGTCCATCAAGAGATGAATGGGTAAAGAAGATGTGACACATATATACAATGGAATATTACTAAGCCATAAAAAGCAACAAAATTGAATTATTTGTAGTGAGGTGGATGGACCTAGAGTCTGTCATACAGAGTGAAGTAAGTCAGAAAGAGAAAAACAAATACCATACGCTAACACATATATAGGAGCCTAGATGAATAGGACAGGAATAAGGAAGCAGCTGTAGAGAATGGATTTGAGGCTACATGGAGGGGAAGGGTAAGCTGGGACGAAGTGAAAGAAGTAGAATTGACATATATACACTACCAAATGTAAAATAGATGGCGAGTGGGAAGCAGCTGCATAGGCACAGGGAGATCAGCTCTGTGCTTTGTGATCACCTAGAGGGGTGGGATAGGGAGGGTTGGAGGGAGACGCAAGATGGAGGGGATATGGGGATATATGTATACATATAGATGATTTACTTTGTTATACAGCAAAAACTAACACAACATTGTAAAGCAATTCTACCCCAATAAAGATGTTAAATTTTTTTAAATGTCTTTTATATTTGGTTTATTGAGATACAATTGACATATAATATTATGTAAACTTAAGGTATACAAACATGATGACTGATACATGTATGTATTGTGAAATGACTACCACAGTACAGTTAGTCAACACTTCTGTCACCTCACATAATATACTTTTTGGTGTGTGGTCAGAATATTTACAATCTGTTCTGTTAGCAACCTTCAAATATTTAACACTATTGTTAACTCTGATCACCATGTTGTACGTTAGATCCCCGGACTTATTCATCTTATAACTGAAAATTTGTACCCTTGACCAGCATATCCCCATCTCCTCCAGCCACCAGCCCCTGTCAACCACTATTCTACTCTGTTTCTATGAGACTGGCATTTCTAGATTCCACATATAAGTGAAATCATACAGTATTCTCTTTCTCCGACTGATTTACTTCCCATAGCATAATGCCCTCAAGATCTATCTATGTTGTCGCAAATGTCAAGATTTCCTTTTTTTATAGCTGAATAATACTCCATTGTGAATATATACAACATTTCCTTTATCCATTATTCCATTGATGAGTGCTTCAGTTGTTTCCACCTCGTGGATATTGTAAATAATGCTGCGATGAACATGGGGGATGCAGATATTTCTTCAAGATAGTGATTTCATTTCCTTCAGTTAAATACCAAGAAGTGGGATTGCTGGATCATATGATAGATCTCTTTTTAATTTTTTAAGGAACTTCTATACTGTTTTCCAGTGGATGTACCAATTTACATTCCTACTAAGAATGAACAAGGGTCAGCTTTTCTCTACATCCTCACCAACACTTGTTATTTCTTGTCTTTTTGGTAATACGCATTCTGCAGGTGTATTGTGGTTTTAATTTTCCTTTCCCTTATGATTAGTGATTTTGAGCATCTTTTCATGTACTTGTTGGCCATTTGTATACCTTCTCTGGCAAAATGTCTATTCAGATCCTCTGCCCACTTTAAAAATCAGATTATTTGTTTTATGCTATTGAGTTCTATGGGTTCCTTATATATTTTGGATATTAATGTCATATCATGTAAGTGGTAAGAAAATATTTTCTCTCATTGTAGGTTGACTTTTCATTTTGTTCATTGTTTCTCTTGCTATGCAGAAGGTTTTTTAGTATGATGTGGTCCCACTTGTTTATTTTTGCTTTTGATAATAATCAAGGTCAATTTCAGGGAGGTTTTCCCCTGTTTTCTTCTAGTAATTTTATGGCTTCAGGTCTTACATTTAAGTTTTTAATCCATTTCAAGCTAATTTTTGTAAGAGGTATAAGATAGGGATCCAATTTCTTTCCTTTCCATGTGAATATCCAGCTTTCCAACACTATTTATTGAAGAGACTGTCTTTTCCTCTTTGAGTATTTTTCGCTCACTTGTCAAATATTTGTTCACCATATATGCATGGATTTATTTCTGGGCCCTCAATTCCATTCCATTGGTCTATGTGTCTGTTTTTATGCCAGTACTACACTGTTTTTTTATTTGAAGTATAGTTGATTTACAATATTATATTAGTTTCAGATGTACAACAGTAATTCAATATTTTTGTAGATTATACTCCATTTAAAGTTATTACAAAATAAGGGCTATATTTCCCTGTGCTGTGCAATATATCCTTGTTGCTTATCTATTTTATACATAATAGTTTGTACCTCTTAATCTCATACCCCTATCTTTCCCTTCCCCTCTTCCCTCTCCCTACTGGTAACTTGTAGTTTGTCTCTGTATCTGTGAGTCTGTTTCTGTTTTGTTATATACTTTTATTTGTTTTATTATTTGGATTCCATATATAACTGATAACATAAAGTATTTGTCTCATCTGACTTATTTCACTAAGCATAATACCCTCTAGGTCCATCCCCATTGTTTCAAATGGATGGATTTCATTCTTTCTTATGGCTGAATATTATTCCATTGTATGACTATATCACATCTTCTTTTTGCATTCCCCTGTTGATGGACACCTAGGTTGCATCCATACCTCAGTTATTGTAAATAATACTGAATATAAGGGTGCATATATTTTTTTGAATTATTGTTTTTGTTTTCTTTGGATATATACTCAGGGTTGGAATTTCTGGATCATATGGTAGTTCTAGTTTTAGTTTTTTTGAGGAACCTCCATAATGTTTTCCATAGTAGCTGCACCAATTTACATTCTACCAACAGTGTATAAGGGTTGCCTTTTCTCAAAATCCTCACCAGCATTTGTTATTTGTTGTCTTTAATGATAGCCATTCGGATAGGTGTGAGATGATATCTCACTGTGGTTTTGGTTTGCATTTCACTATCAATTAGCAATGTTGAGCAACTTTTCATGTGTTTATTGGCCATTTGTATGTCTTCATTGGAAAAATCTATATTCAGGTCTTCTGCCCATGTTTTAATTGGGTTTTTTTTATATTGAGTTGTGTGAGCTGTTTATATATTTTGGATATTAATCTCTTATCGGTCATATCATTTGCAAATATTTTCTCCATTCTGTAGGTTGTTGTTTCATTCGTTGATGGTTTCCTTTGCTGTGCAAAAGCTTTGGAGTTTAATTAGGTCCCATTTATTTATTTTTGCTTTTATTTCTTTTGCCTTAGGAGACAGGTCCTAAAAAAATACTGCTACAATTTATATTAAAGAGTGTTCTGTGTTCTCTTCTAGGAGTTTTATCATTTCAGGTCTTATGTTTAGGTCTTAATCTATTTTGAGTTTATTTTTGTATATGGTATGAGAAAACGTCTAATCTCATTCTTTAACATGTAGCTGTCCAATTTTCCCAGCACCACTTATTGAAGAGGCTGTCTTTTGTCCATTGTATATCCTTGCCTCCTTTGTCATAGATTAATTGACCATAGGTGTGTGTGTTTATTTCTGGGCTCTCTATTCTGTTCCATTCATCTATATGTCAGTTATTGTGCCAGTATCATGCTGGCACAATAGCATGATATTTTGATGACTGTAGCTTTGCAGTGCCTGAAGTATGAAGTCTGGGATCATGATACCTCCATCTTTGTTCTTTTCTCTCAAGATTGTTTTGGTAATTTGAGTCTTTTGTGGTTCAATATAAATTTTAGGATTATTTGTTCTAGTTCTGTGAAAAATGTCATGGGTATTTTGATAGGGATTGCATTAAACCTGCAGATTGCTTTGGGCAATATGGCCATTTTAACAATATTAATTCTTCCAGTCCATGAACACGGGATATCTTTACATTTCTTTGTATCATCTTCAGTTTCCTTCATCAGTGTTTTATAGTTTTTAAAGTATAGGTTTTTCACATTTTTGGCTAAGTTTATTCATAGGTATTTTATTCCTTTGTTGAGATGTTAAACAAGATTGTTTTCTTGCTTTCTCTTTCTGATAGTTCATTATTAGTGCATAGAAAAGCAAAAGATTTATGATATTAATCTTGTATCCTGCCACTTTACTGAATTCGTTTATTAGTTCAAATAGATTCTGTGTGGAGACTTTAGGGTTTTGTATGTATAGTATCTTGTCATCTGCAAATAGTGACAGTTTTACTTCTTCCCTTATAACTTGAATGCCTTTTATTTCTTTTTCTTGTCTTATTGCTGTGGCTAGAACTTCTAATACTATGTTAAATAGAAGTGGTGAGAGTGGGCATCCTTGTCTTCTTCTGGATTTTAAAGGAAAGACTCAGCTTTTCACCATTGAATATGATGTTAGCTGTGGCTTTGTCATAAATGGCCTTTATTACGTTGACATATATTTCCTCTGTACCAACTTAAATGAGAATTTTTATCATGAATGGATGTTGAATTTTGTCAGATGCTTTGTCTGTGTCTATTGGGATGATCATGTGATTTTTATTTTTTATTTCATTGGTGTGGTGTATCTCGATTGATTTGCAAATATAGAACCATCCTTCCATCTCTGGAATAAATCCCACTTCATCATGGTGTATGATCCTTTTTATATATTGTTGAATTCAGTTTGTTAATATTTTGTTGACGATTTTTGCATCTATATTCATCAGAGATATTGGCTTATAATTTTCTTTTTTCTTTTTTTTTTTTTAATGTCTTTGACTTCGGTATCAGGGTAATAGTGGCCTCATAGAATGAACTTGAGAGGAGCATTCCCTCTACTTCAATATTTTGGAATACCTTGAGAAGGATAGGTATTAGCTTCTCTTTATATGTTTGGTAGAACGCCACTGTGAAGCTCTCTGGTTTTGGACTTTTATTTGCTGGGAGTTTTTTTTTTTTTAATTACATATTCAATTTCACTGCTAGTGATTGGTCTCTTCAGATCATCTATTTCTTCTTTTCCTTTTTTAATTTTTACATCTTTATTGGAGTATAATTGCTTTACAATGGTGTGTTAGTTTCTGCTTTATAACAAAGTGAATCAGTTATACGTATACCTGTGTTCCCATATCTCCTCCCTCTTGCATCTCCCTCCCTCCCACCCTCCCTATCCCACCCATCCAGTTGGTCACAAAGCATCGAGCTGATCTCCCTGTGCTATGCGGCTGCTTCCCACTAGCTATCTATTTTACGTTTGGTAGTAGTGTATATATGTCCATGGCACTCTCTCACGTTGTCACAGCTTACCTTCCCCCTCCCCATATCCTCAAGTCCATTCTCTAGTAGGTCTGTGTCTTTATTCCTGTCTTACCCCTAGGTTCTTCATGACATTTTTTTCCCTTAGATTCCATATATATGTGTTAGCATACGGTATTTGTCTTTCTCTTTCTGACTTACGCCACTCTGTATGACAGACTCTAGGCCCATCCACCTCATTACAAATAGCTCAATTTCATTTCTTTTTATGGCTGAGTAATATTCCATTGTATATATGTGCCACATCTTCTTTATCCATTCATCCAATGATGGACACTTAGGTTGTTTCCATCTCCTGGCTATTGTAAATAGAGCTGCAATGAACATTTTGGTACATGACTCTTTTTGAATTATGGTTTTCTCAGGGTATATGCCCAGTAGTAGGATTGCTGTGTCATATGGTAGTTCTATTTGTACTTTTTTAAGGAACCTCCATACTGTTCTCCATAGTGCCTGTACTAATTCACATTCCCACCAGCAGTGCAAGAGTGTTCCCTTTTCTCCACACCCTCTCCAACACTTACTGTTTCTAGATTTTTTGATGATGGCCATTCTGACTGGTGTGAGATGATATCTCATTGTAGTTTTGATTTGCATTTCTCTAATGATTAATGATGTTGAGCATTCTTTCATGTGTTTGTTGGCAATCTGTATATCTTCTTTGGAGAAATGTCTATTTAGGTCTTCTGCCCATTTTTGGATTGGGTTGTTTATTGTTTTGTTATTGAGCTGCATGAGCTGCTTGTAAATTTTGGAGATTAATTCTTTGTCAGTTGCTTCATTTGCAAATATTTTCTCCCATTCTGAGGGTTGTCTTTTGGTCCTGTTTATGGTTTCCTTTCCTGTGCAAAAGATTTGCAGGTTCATTAGGTCCCATTTGTTTATTTTTATTTCCATTTCTCTAGGAGGTGGGTCAAAAATGATCTTGCTGTGATTTATGTCATAGAGTGTTCTGCCTATGTTTTCCTCTAAGAGTTTGACAGTTTCTGGCCTTACATTTAGGTCTTTAATCCATTTTGAGCTTATTTTTGTGTATGGTGTTAGGGATTTTTCTAATCTCATACTTTTACAGGTACCTGTCCAGTTTTCCCAGCACCACTTATTGAAGAGGCTGTCCTTTCTCCACTGTACATTCCTGCCTCCTTTATCAAAGATAAGGTGACCGTATGTGCGTGGGTTTATCTCTGTGCTTTCTATCCTGTTCCATTGATCTATATTTCTGTTTTTGTGCCAGTACCATATTGTCTTGAATACTGTAGCTTTGCAGTATAGTCTGAATTCAGGGAGCCTGATTCCTCCAGCTCCGTTTTTCATTCTCAAGATTGCTTTGGCTATGCGAGGTCTTTTGTGTTTCCATACAAATTGTGAAATTTTTTGTTCTAGTTCTGTGAAAAATGCCAGTGGTAGTTTGATAGGGATTGCATTGAATCTGTAGATTGCTTTGGGTAGTAGAGTCATTTTCACAATGTTGATTCTTCCAATCCAAGAACATGGTATATCTCTACATCTATTTGTATCATCTTTAATTTCTTTCATCAGTGTCTTATAATTTTCTGCATACAGGTCTTTTGTCTCCTTAGGTAGGTTTATTCCTAGATATTTTATTCTTTTTGTTGCAATGGTAAATGTGAGTGTTTTCTTGATTTCTCTTTCAGATTTTTCATCATTAGTGTATAGAAATGCTAGAGTTTTCTGTGCATTAATTTTGTATCCTGCTACTTTACCAAATTCATTGATTAGTGCTAGTCGTTTTCTGGTAGCACCTTTAGGACTCTCTATGTATAGTATCATGTCATCTACAAACAGTGACAGCTTTACTTCTTTCCTGATTTGGATTCCTTGTATTTTTTTTTCTTCCCTGATTGCTGTGGCTAAAACTTTGAAAAGTATGTTGAATAATAGTGGTGAGAGTGGGCAACCTTGTCTTCTTCCTGATCTTAGTGGAAATGGTTTCAATATTTCACCATTGAGAATGATGTTGGCTGTGGGTTTGTCATATATGGCCTTTATGATGTTGAGGAAAGTTCCCTCTATGCCTACTTTCTGCAGGGCTTTTATCATAAATGGATGTTGAATTTTATGGAAAGCTTTCTCTGCATCGATTGAGATGATCATATGGTTTTTCTCCTTCACTTTGTTAATATGGTGTATCACATTGATTGATTTGCGTATATTTAAGAATCCTTGCATTCCTGGGATAAAACCCACTTGATAATGGTGCGTGATCCTTTTAATGTGCTGTTGGATTCTGTTTGCTAGTATTTTGTAGAGGATTTTTGCATCTATGTTCATCAGTGATATTGGCCTCTCGTTTTCTTTCTTTGTGACATCTTTGTCTGGTTTTGGCATCAGGGTTATGGTGGCCTCATAGAATGGGTTTGGGAGTGTTCCTCCCTCTGCCTTTTTTTGGAAACATTTGAGAAGGATAGGTGTTATCTCTTCTCTAAATGTTTGATAGAATTCGCCTGTGAAGCCATCTGGTCCTGGGCTTTTCTTTGTTGGAAGATTTTTATTCACAGTTTCAATTTCAGTGCTTGTGATTGGTCTGTTCATATTTTCTATTTCTTGCTGGTTCAGTCTCGGAAGGTGGTGCATTTCTAAGAATTTGTCCATTTCTTCCAGGTTTTCCATTTTATTGGCATAGATTTTCTTGTAGTAATCTCTCATGACCCTTTGTATTTCTGCAGTGTCAGTTGTTACTTTTCCTTTTTCAATTCTAATTCTGTTGATTTGAGTCTTCCCCTTTTTTTCTTGATGAGTCTGGTAATGCTTTATCAATTTTTTTTATCTTCTCAAAGAACCAGCTTTTAGTTTTATTGACCTTTGCTATGGTTTCCTTCATTTCTTTTTCATTTATTTCTGATCTGATCTTTATGATTTCTTTCCTTCTGCTAACTTTGGGGTTTTTTTGTTCTTCTTTCTCTAATTGATTTAGGTGTAAGTTTAGGTTGTTTATTTGAGATGCTTCTTGTTTCTTAAGGCAGGATTGTATTGCTATAAACATCCCTCTTAGAACTGCTTTTGCTGCGTCCCATAGGTTTTGGGTCATCATGTTTTCATTGTCATTTTTTCCTAGGTATTTTTTGATTTCCTCTTTGATTTCTTCAGTAATCTCATGGCTATTAAGTATTGTATTGTTTAGCCTCCATGTGCTTGTAGTTTTTACAGATTTTTTCCTGTAATTGATATCTAGTCTCATAGCGTTGTGGTCAGAAAGGATACTTGATACAATTTCAATTTTCTTAAATTTACCAAGGCTCGTTTTGTGACCCAAGATATAATCTATCCTGCAGAATGTTCCATGAGCACTTGAGAAGAATGTGTATTCTGTTGTTTTTGGATGGAATGTCCTATAAATACCACTAAAGTCCATCTTGTTTAATGTATTATTTAAAGCTTGTGTTTCCTTATTTATTTTCATTTTGGAAGATCTGTCCATTGGTGAAAGTGGGGTGTTACAGGCCCCTACTATAATTGTGTTATTGTCGATTTTCCCTTTTATGACTGTTAGTATTTGCCTTATGTATTGAGGTGCTCCTATGTTGGGTGCATAAATATTTACAATTGTTGTATCTTCTTCTTGGATCAATCCCTTGATCATTATGTAGTGTCCTTCTTTGTCTCTTGTAATAGTCTTTTAAAGTCTATTTTATCTGATATGAGAATTGCTACTCCAGCTTTCTCTTGATTTCCTTTTGCATGGAATGTCTTTTTCCATCCCCTTACTTTCAGTGTGTGTGTGTCCTTAGGTCTGAAGTGGGTCTCTTGTAGACGGCATATATACAGGTCTTGTTTTTGTATACATTCAGCCAGACTATATCTTTTGGTTGGACCATTTAATCCATTTACATTTAAGGTAATTATCAATATGTATATTCCTATTCCGATTTTCTTAATTCTTTTGGTTTTGTTATTGTAGGTGATTTCCTCCTCTTGTGTTTCTTGCCTAGAGAAGTCCCTTTAGCATTTGTTGTAAAGCTGGTTTGGTGGTGCTGAATTCTGTTAGCTTTTGCTTGTCTGTCAAGGTTTTAATTTCTCCATCAAATCTGAATGAGATCCTTGCTGCATAGAGTAATCTTGGTTGTAGGTTTTTCTCCTTCATCACTTTAAATATGTCCTGCCACTCCCTTTTGCGTTGCAGAATTTCTGCTGAAAGATCACCTGTTAACCTTATGGGGATTCCCTTGTGTGTTATTTGTTATTTTTTCCCTTGCTGCTTTCAATATTTTTTCTTTGTATTTAATTTTTTATAGTTTGTTTAATATGTGTTTTGGCGTGTTTCTACTTGGATTTATGGGACTCTCTGTGCTTCCTGGACTTGATTCACTATTTCCTTTCCCATATTAGGGAAGTTTTCAACTATAATGTCTTCCAATATTTTCTCAGTCCCTTTCTTTTTCTCTTCTTCTTCTGGGACCCCTATAATTTGAATGTTAGTGTGTTTAATGTTGTCCCAGAGGTCTCTGAGACTGTCCTCAGTTCTTTTCATTCTAATTTCTTTATTTTGCTCTGCAGTAGTTATTTCCACTATTTTATCTTCCAGGTCACTTATCCGTTCTTCTGCCTCAGTTATTCTGCTATTGATCCTTTCTAGAGAATTTTTAATTTCGTTTATTGTGTTGTTCATCATCGTTTGTTTGCTCTTTAGTTCATTTAGGTCCTTGTTAAACGTTTTTGTATTTTCTCTATTCTATTTCCAAGATTTTGGATCATCTTTACTACCATTATTCTGAATTCTTTTTCAGGTAGACTGCCTATTTCCTCTTTATTTGTTAAGTCTGGTGGGTTTTTACCTTGCTTCTTCATCTGCTGTGTTTTTCTGTCTTCTCATTTTGCTTAACTTACTGTGTTTGCGGTCTCCTTTTTGCAGGCTGCAGGTGCGTAGTTCCCATTGTTTTTGGTGTCTCTCCCCAGTGGCTAAGGTTTGTTCACTGGGTTGTGTAGTCTTCCTGGTGGAGGGGACTAGTGCCTGTGTTCTGGTGGATGAGGCTGGATCTTATCTTTCTGTTGGGCAGGTCCACTTCTGGTGGTGTGTTTTGGGGGTCTGTGGCCTTATTATGATTTTAGGCAGCCTCTCTGCTAATGGGTGGGGTTGTGTTCCTGTCTTGCTAGTTGTTTGGCATAGGGTGTCCAGCACTGTAGCTTGCTGGTCGTTGAGTGAAGCTGGGTCTTGGCATTGAGATGGAGATCTGTGGTAGAATTTTGCCGTTTGATATTACGTGGAGCTGGGAGGTCTCTTGTGGACCAGTGGCCTAAAGTTTGCTCTCCCACCTCAGAGGCACAGCCCTGATGCCTGGCTGGAGCACTAAGAGCCTTTCATCCACATGGCCAGACCAAGGTCAACCAAAGTTGTGGTACTTATTTCCCCTGTAGGCGTCCTCATGATATTACGAGGCACCATGGGAAGAGTATAGTCGTAGCTACCATGTCTTAGGTCCTGTGGATTACATTGCTAAGTGAAAGAATCCAGTCTGAAGTGCTACACACTGTATGACCTCATTTATATGACATTCTTTTCCATCAGCCACACCACCTCCCAGCAGGTCCTGAGGAGATGGGGCTCCCGTCAGCGTGAACTGGACTCCACAACATCCCAAAGCTGAAGCCTCAGCAACTCCTGAGGAGACTTTGCTCCCATTAGCATGGACTTGACCTTGTGTTGTCCCAAAGCCCCTATGCTGTCAGCATGGACTCAGCCCAGTGTGTTCCTGAAGCCAAAGCCCCAGTGGGTCCTGAGGAGACCAGGTTCGCGTCAGCTGCCTGGGGGAGCCAGGTCTGTTGGCAGATCCTGCCATACTGTTTTTATTACTATAGTTTTGTAGTATAGTTTGACATCAGGAAGTGTGATGCTTCCAGGTTTGTCCTCTTTTACAGGATAACAGATTATTCAGGGTCCTTGTGGTTCCACACAAATTTTAGGATTTTATTTCTGTAAAAAATTCCTCTGGAATCTTTATAGGTATTACATTAATTTTGTGGAGTATGAACAGTTTAACATTAATTTTTCTAATTTACACAGAATATCTTTCCATTTATTTATGTCTTATCCAGTTTCTTTCATCAGTGTTTTGCACTTTTCAGTGTACAGATCTTTCACCTCCTTGGTTAAATTTATTCATAAGTCTTATTTTTTTTGATGCTATTGTAAATGGGGTTATTATCTTTATTTCTTTTTTCAGGAAGTTTGTTGTTGGTGTATCAAATTCAAAATGTTTTGTATCCTGAAACTTTACTGAATTTTTGTGTTATTTCTAATGGAGTTTTTTGTGGGGTTTTTTGGCATGGAATCTTCAGCACTTTCTAACAAATAAGATAATATTTTCACACAGAGACTACTTTAGTTTTTCCTTTCCGATTTGGATGTGTTTTATTTCTTTTTCTTCCATAATTGCTCTTGCTACAACTTCCAGTACTATGTTGAATAGGAGTGATGAGAGTGAGCACCCTTGTCTTGTTTCTGATCTTAGAGGAAGAGATTTCAACCTTACACCACTGAGTAAGATGTTAGCTGTGGGCTAGTCATATATAGTCTTTATTATGTTGAGGTTCATTTCTTCTATAACCAATCTGTTGAGAGTTATTATCATGAAAAGACACTGAGTTTGTCAAATGCTTTTTCTGCATTTATGGAGATGATCATATGTTTTTTGTAGGTGAAATTAATTCTATTACTTAAATAAACAGGTAATATGTTTTATTTAAACCAATGTATCCAAAGTATGTAATCAATCTAAAAATTAATAAGAAATTCTACTTTTTGGACAGTATTCTTTTCTTTATTGAAGTATAGTTGATTTACAATATTATATTAGTTTCAGGTGTATAGCTTAGTGCTTTAATATTTTTATACATTATTCTCCATTTAATGTTACTACAAAATAATGGCTGTAATTCCCTGTGCTGTATAATATATCCTTGTTGTTTATCTATTTTATACATAGTAGTCTGTTTCTCTTAATCTCCTACTCCTATCTTGCCCCTTCCCTCTTTTTTTCTCTCTGCTGGTAACCACTAGTTTGTTCTCTATATCTGTAAGTCTGTTTCTGTTTTGTTATGTTCATTCATTTATTTTTTAGATTCTGTATATAAGTTAGAGAATAGAATATTTGTCATTCTCTGTTTCATTAAGCATAATACCCTCTAGGTCCATCCATGCTGTTGTAAATGGCAGGAGAGAAATTCTGCTTTTTTTAACCTTTTGACCTCCTTCACCCAGCATATGATTTTTATCTTTCATTCTATTAATGTGGTGTATCACATTTATTGACTTGCGTATTTTGAGCCATCCTTGCATCCCAGGGGTAAATCTCACTTGATTATGGTTTATGATCCTTTTAACATGCTGAATTCAGTTTGCTGGTATTTCATTGAGAATTTTAAAGTCATTCATCTGATATATTGGCCTGTAATTTTCTTTTCTTGTAGGGTCCTTATCTGGATTTGGTATCAGGGTAATAATGCTGGTCTCATAAACAGAGTTTGGGAGTGTTTCCTTCTCTTTTGGGTGTTTTTTTGAGTTTGAGAAGGACTGGCATTAATTCTTCAGTAAATCTTTGTTGGAACTCACTAGGGAAATTATCTGGTCCTTGGGCTTTTCTTTGTTGGATGAGTTTTGATTACTGATTCAACTCCTTACTCATTCTTGGTCTGTTCAGATTTTCTGTTTCTTCATGTTTCAGTCTTGGTAGGTTGTATGTGTCTAGGAACTTATCCATTTCTTCTTGTCTATCTAATTTCTTGGTGTATAATTGTTCATAGTAGTCTCTTATGATACTTAGTATTTCTGTGTCTCATTTCTGATTTTATTTGAGTACTCTCTCTCTTTTTTTTCTTAGTCTACCTAAAAGTTTGTTAATTTTATTTGTCCTAAAATAATCCAGTTCTTAGTTTTTTGGGTCTTTTCTATTGTGTTTCTCATCTTTATTTCATTTATTTCTGCTCTGATCTTTGTTATCTCCTCCCTTCTGCTAACTTTAGCTCTAGTTTTTCCTTCTTTTTCTAGTTCAATTCATTATACACTTAGGCTGTTTATTTGAGGTCTTTCTTTTTTTTCTTAATGTAGTCATTTATCACTATAAACTTGCCTCTTAGAGTTGCTTTTGCTGCATTCCATACGTTTTGATATGTTATGTTTCCGTTTCATTTGTTTCAAGATATTTTTTATTTCCCCTTTTTATTTCTTCTTTGACCCATTTGTTGTTCAGGTTTGTGCTGTTTAATTTCCATGTATTTGTGAATTTTCCAGTTTTCTTCCTCTTACTGATTTCTAGTTTCATGCTCTTATAGTTGGATAAGATACTTGGTATGATTTTAATATTAAATTCATTAAGATCTGTTTGTGACCTAATATATTTTTTATCCTGGAGAATGTTCCATGTGCTATTCGGAAAAATATGTCTTTTGCCGTAGTTGGATGAAATGTTATTTCTATGTCTGTCAGGTTTATTTGGTCTAATGTACAGTTCATGTTCCATGTTTTTGAAATTGTTTTTTAGTTTGGATGATCTATCCATTGTTGGAAATGGGGTTTTGATGTCCCTTAACTATTATTGTATTGTTGTCTATTTCTCCCTTAGTATTTGCTTAATATATTTAGGTGCTGCCATGTTGAGTGCATGCATGTATACAATTGTTATATCCTCTTGATGAACTGATCATTTTATCATTATATAATGACTTATTTTGTCTCTTGTTACAGTTTTTGACTTAAAGTCTATTTTGTCTGATGTAAGTGTAGCTTGCAAAAGAGAGCAAGGGTTATCTCTTTTGGTTTCCATTTGCTTGCAATATATTTTTCTATCCCTTCACTTTGATGAATGTCATTGAAGCTGAAGTGTTTCTTTTTCCTTATTATTATTTTTTTTGGCTGCACCATGTGGCATGCAGGATCCTAGTTCCCCGACCAGGGATCAAACCTGTGCCCCCTGCACTGGAAGTGTGGAGTCCCAACCACTGGACTGCCAGGGAAGTCCTGAAGTGTTTCTTTTAGGTAGCATATAATTGGGTCTTTTTTTTTTTAATCCATTGAGTCATGCTTTGCCTTTTGAATGGGGAAATTAATCCATTTACTTTAAAGTAGTTACTGATTGGTATGGATTTACAAATGTCATCTTATTGTTTTCTGGCTAGTTTTTAGTTCCCTTGTTCCTTTCTTCTTCTCTTGCTACTACTGTAGGTTTTTCCTTTGTGGTTACCATGTGACTTACATAAAACATGTTAAAGATATAACAATTTATTTTAAGTTGATATGAACTTAACTTCAGTTGTGTACAACAGCTCTACACTTTTTCTCCCCCTCCCACATTTTATGTTCTTGTTGTCACAACTTATGTCTTTTTATATTGTGTATTCATTAAGCATTATTAATTATTTTTAGTACTTTTGTTTTAACCTTTATGCTAGAGTTGAATGATTAACACACCACTATATTACAGTATTGGAATATTCTGATTGTGACTATATACTTACATTTACCATTGTGTTTTATATATTCATATGTTTTCATGTTATTCTATAGTGTCCTTTCATTTCAGCTTGAACTCCTTTCAGCATTACTTGTAAGTCAGGTCTAGTGGTGATGAATTCCCTCAGCTTTTGTTTGTCTGAGAAAGTTTTTATTTGTTCTTTATTTCTGAAAGACAATTTTGTCAAGTAAATTATTCTTGGTATGTAGTTTTTTCTTTCAGTACTTTGAATATATCATCCCACTCTCTCCTAGCTTGCAAAGTTTCTGCTGGGAAATTCACTGATAGCTTTATGGGCCCTTGTAGGTGAGAAATTTTTTCTCTTGCTGCTTCTAAAATTCTCTCACCTATTTTTGATTGCAGACAGTTTAATTATAATGTGACTTGGAGAAAATATTTTTGAGTTGAGCTGATTTCAGTTTGGGACCTATAAGCTTCATGAACTTGGATATCTGAGTCTTTCCCCAGATATGGGAAGCTCTCATCCATTATTTCTTCAAATAAGCTTCCTACCCCTTTCTCCCTATCTTCTCTTTCTGAGAATCCAGTAATTCATAGATTGTTTCTCTTAATGGTATCTCAAGTTCATGCAGGCTATCTTCACTCCTTTTCATTTTTTTTCTTTGTTCTTTTCTGACTGGATAATTTCAAATGACCTGTATTCTACTTCATATATTCTTTCTTCTGCTTGATCAAGTATGCCCTTAATGTTCTCTAGTGCATTTTGCATTTCACTCATTGTGTTCTTCAACTCCAGAGTTCTTGGATTTGTTTTATGATTTCTATCTCTCTGTTAAACTTCCCATTTTGTTTATGTATTGTTTTCCTGATTTCATTGAATTGTCTTTCTGTGTTTTTTGTAACTCATTGAACTTCCTTAAAACAACATTTTGAATTCTTTATAATGCAAATCGCATAGCTCCATTTCTTTGGGGTGGTTACTAGAAATTATTGTGTTCTTTTGATGGTGTCATGTTTTCTTTATTCTTTCATGTTCCTTGAAGTTTTGTGTTGCTGTTTTTGCATTTTAAGAAACAATTGCCTCTTCTAGTTTTATTATTATTATTATTGAAGTATAATTGCTTTACAATATTCTGTTAGTTTCTGCTGTACAATGAAGTAAATCAGCTATATGTATACCAATATCCCTGCCTCTTGAATCTCCCTCCCGTGACCCGCATCCCACCTGTCTAGGTTGTCACAGAGCATGGAGCTGAGCTTCCTGTGCTTTATAGCATGTTCCCACTAGCTGTCTATTTTATGCATGGTAGTGTATATATTTCCACCCTAATCTTCCAGTTCATCCCACCCTCCCCTTCCCCCCTGGTGTCGACATATCCGTTCTCTACGTCTGCATCTGGATTTCTGCCCTGCAAATAGGTTCATCTGTACCATTTCTCTAGATTCCACATATATGTGTTATAATACAATATTTGTTTTTCTCCTTCTGGCTTACTTCACTCTGTATGACAGACTCTAGGTCCATACACATCTCTACAAATGACCCAATTTTGTTCCTTTTATGGCTGAGTAATATTCCACTGTATATATGTACCACATCTTTTTTATTACATCTTTTTTAGAGTATAATTGCTTTACAATATTGTGTTAGTTTATGCTGTACAACAAACTGAATCAGCTGTATGTATATATATATCCCCATATCCCCTCCCTTTGAGCCTCCCTCCCATCCTTCCTATCCTACCCTTCTAGGTCATCACAAAGCATTGAGCTGATCCCCCTGTGCTATGCAGCATCTTCCTACTAGCTATCTGTTTTACATTTGTTAGTGTATATATGTCAATGCTAATCTCTCACTTGGTTCCAACTTCCCCCTCCCCCACACACAGACTGCGTGTCCTCAAGTCTGTTCTTTATATCTGCATCTTTATTCCTGCCCTGCCACTAGGTTCATCAGTACCGTTTTTTTTCTTTTTTTATTTTTTACATTCCATATATATGCATTAGCATACAGTATTTGTTTTTCTTTTTCTGACTTACTTCACATTGTATGACAGTCCATGCACCTCACTACAAATAACTCAATTTCATTCCTTTTTATGGCTGAGTAATATTCCATTGTATATATGTGCCACATCTTCTTTATCCATTCATCTGTCAATGGACATTTAGGCTGCTTCCATGTCCTGCTATTGTAAATAGTGCTGCAATGAACATTGGGGTACATGTAACTTTTTGAATTATGGTTTTCTCAGGATATATGCCCAGTAGTGGGATTGCTGGGTCATGTGGTAGTTCTATTTTTAGTTTTTTAAGAAAACTCCATACTGTTCTCCATAGTGGCTGTATCAGTTTACATTCCCACCAACAGTGCAAGAGGGTTCCCTTTTCTCCACACCCTCTCCAGCATTTATTGTTTGTAGATTTTTTGATGGTGGCCATTCTGACTGGTGTGAGGTGATACCTCATTGTAGTTTTGATTTGCATTTCTCTAATAATTAGTGATGTTAAGCATCTTTCTATGTGCCTCTTGGCCATCTGTATGTCTTCTCTGGAGAAATGTCTGTTTAGGTCTTCTGCCCATTTTTTGATTGGGTTGTTTGTTTTTTTGATATTGAGCTACATGAGCTGTTTGTATATTTTGGAGATTAATCCTTTGTCCATTGCTTTGTTTGCAAATATTTTCTCCCATTCTGTGGGTTGTCTTTTCATTTTGTTTACAGTTTTCTTTGCTGTGCAAAAGCTTTTAAGTTTAATGAGGTCCCATTTGTATTTTTGTTTTTATTTCCATTACTCTAGGAGACAGATCCAAAAAAATATTGTTGCAATTTATGTCAAAGAGTGTTCTCCCTGTGTTTTCCTCTAAGAGTTTTATAGTGTCTGGTTGGTCTTACATTTAGGTCTTTAATCCATTTTGAGTTTATTTTTTTGTATGGTGTTAGGTAGTGTTCTAATTTCATTTTTTTACATGTAGCCATCCTGTTTTCCCAGCACCACTTATTGAAGAGGCTGTCATTTCACCATTGTAGATTCTTGTCTCCTTTGTCATAGATTAGGTGACCATAGGTGTGTGGGTTTATCTCTGTGGTTTCTATCCTGTACTACTGATCTATATTTCTGTTTTTGTGCCAGTACTATACTGTCTTGATTACTAAAGCTTTGTAGTACAGTCTGAAGCCAGGGAGTCTGATTCCTCCAGCTCCGTTTTTCTTTCTCAAAATTGCTTTGGCTCTTCAGGGTCTTTTGTGTTTCCATACAAATTGTAATATTTTTTGTCTTAATTCTGTGAAGATCGCCATTGATAATTTGATAGTGATTGCACTGAATCTGTAGCTTGCTTTGGGTAGTCATTTTCACAATATTGATTCTTCCAATCGAAGAACATGGTATATTTCTCCATCTGATTGTGTCCTCTTTGATTTCTTTCATCAGCGTTTTACAATTTTCTGCATACAGGTCTTTTGACTCCTTAAGTAGGTTTATTCCTAGGTATTTTATTCTTTTTGTTGCAGTGGTAAATAGGATTGCTTCCTTAAATTCTCCTTGTGATCTTTCATTGTTAGTGTATAGGAATGCAAGAAATTTCTGTGCATTAATTTTGTATCTTGCAACCTTACCAAATTCATTGATTAGTTCTAGCACTTTTCTGGTGGCATCTTTAGGATTTTCTATGTATAGTATCATTGTCATCTGCAAACAGTGACAGTTTTACTTCTTCTTTTCCAATTTGTAGTCCTTTTATTTCTTTTCTTCTCTGATTGCCATGGCTAAAACTTCCAAAACTATGTTGTGTAAGAGTGGTGAGAGTGGACATCCTTGTCTTGTTCCTGATCTTAGAGGAAATGCTTTCAGTTTTTCACCATTGAGAATGATGTTTGCTGTGAGTTTGTCATATACAGCCTTTATTACGTTGATGTAGGTTCCCTCTAGGCCCATTTTCTGGAGAGTTTTTATCATAAATGGGTGTTGAATTTTTTCAAAAGCTTTTTCTGCATCTATTGAGATGATGATATGGTTTTTATTCTTTAATTTGTTAAGTGGTATATCACATTGATTGATTTGCATATATTGAAGAATCCTTGCACCCCTGGGATAAATCCCACTTGAGCATGGTGTATGATCCTTTGAATGTGTTGTTGGATTCTGTTTGTTTTTTTTTTAATATCTTTGGTTTTGGTATCAGGGTGATGGTGGCCTCATAGAATGAATTTGGGAGTGTTCCTCCCTCTGCAGTTTTTTGGAAGAGCCTGAGAAGGATGGGTGTTAGCTCTTCTGTAAATGTTTGATAGAATTCACCTGTGAAGCCATCTGGTCCTGGACATTTGTTTGTTGGAAGATTTTAAATTACAGTTTCAATTTCATTACTTGTGATTGCTCTGTTTATGTTTTCTAATTCTTCCTGGTTCAGTTTTGGAAAATTGTATCATTCCAAGAACTTGTCCAGTTTTTCCAGGTTGTCCATTTTATTGGCATATAGTTGTTTGTAGTAGTCTCTTATAATCCTTAGTATTTCTGTGGTGTCAGTTGTGATTTCTCCTTTTTCTTTTCTAATTTTATTGATTTGTGTCCCTCCCTTTTTTTCTTGATGAGTCTGGCTAAACTTTTTTCAATTTTGTTTATTTTCTTGAAGAAATAACCTTTAATTTTATTGATCTTCGCTATTGTTTTCTTCATTTCTATTTCATTTATTTCTTATCTGATCTTTATGATTTCTTTCCTTCTACTGACTTTGGGTTTTCTTAGTTCTTCTTTCTCTTGTTGCTTTAGGTGTAAGTTTAGATTGTTTATTTGAGATTTTTCTTGTTTCCTGAGGTGAGATTGAATTGCTATAAACTTCCCTCTTGCAACTGCTTTTGTTGCATCCCATAGGTTTTGGGTCATCATGTTTTCATCGTCATTTGTTTCTGTGTATTTTTTGAGTTCCTCTTTGAGTTTTTCAGTGATCTCTTGGTTATTTAGTAGTGCACTGTTTAGCCTCCATGTGTTTGTGTTTTTACAGTTTGTTTCCTGCGTTTGATTTTTAATCTCATAGCATTGTGGTCAGAAAAGATGCTTGATACAATTTTAATTTTCCAAGGCTTGATTTGTGACCCAAGATGTGATGTATCCTGGAGAATATTCCACGTGCACTTGAGAAGAAAGTGTATTCTGCCACTTTCGGATGGAACGTCCTATAAATATCAACGAAAATATCTTATCTATTGTGTCATTTAAAGCTTGTATTTCCTTATTTATTTTCTGTCTGTATGATCTGTCCATTGGTATAAGTGGGTGTTAGAATTTTGGATCCTTTCTCGTGCAAATTGCATAGCTCCATTTCTTTGGGTTGGTTACTAGAAATTATTGCATTCTTTTGATGGTGTCACGTTTTCTTCATTTTTTCTTGTTCCTGGAAGTTTTGTGTTGCTGTCTTAACATTTGAAGAAACAATTGCCTCTTCTAGTCTTAACTGACTGGCCTCAAGAGATAAATACCTTCTGTCTGACCTATTAGGGATTCTGAGGATTTCTCAGTCCTTCTCTATGTTCCACACTTCTTTTTCCCTTCTAGTGGGGAATTCTTAAGTCTGTGTGTCTTTTCTTTATCCTGAAAGTCAGGTCAGGTACTGACAACTTTCCATTTTCTTTCCTTAGGGCAATGTTGAATGCTTGTTTGTGTGCTTTCTTTCAATCCTCCAGAGTCAGGCCAGCATTCTGCATGTGCTCACTAGCCATCTGCAAAGACCTGCTCTCACTTCTGAGGGCATGCACAGGGAACCGGCTTTGGGATGTCAGGGTGTGGATGAGGCCTGCAGAGTGTTTGGGCTGTCCATGGGCCAGCTGTTATATCCTCAGAAATGGCATCACCAGTGGATTGTGTGCGGGCTTCCTGATGGAGTTCATGAAGTGGTTAGTAGGATCTGTGTCCCTTTGTTATGTTGTATTCTGAGCCCTGGGTGCCATTCTTTCAGCCCCTCTCTGACCCTCTATTGTACAGTTCATGACAGTATTCAAGGGAGAAATGGGCCTCTTTGGCAGCATCCTGAACAATTAGGGAAATCTGGGTGCTTACTCACATGCTCTCACTTTTTCCCATGGGAGAAATCATGGACCAAGAAGATCTCTCTTGGCACTGAACTGTGCCGCCTTGGGGGTAAAGTAAAACTGTTCCTTTTACCTTCTTCAATGCATCCAATCTCAGATTTTTTTTTTCCCTCCAACGACGCGCTAGAACTTCTCAACTGGACTTCCAGACTTCCACAAAGGCATTCTCATCCATGGGTGGTTGTCAAAATTGGTGTTCTTTGAGGGGAAGATGGTAGAAAACTCTTATTTCACCATTTTGTTGGCATCACCCCCCAGCCAATAAAGTCCTTTATTTTAACTTCAAGGTAGGAATGTAATCAGAATGTAATCTAATCTTCTAATCAGTTAGAAGAAGATGAGTAAAAGTATATTTAATAAGATGAAAGTCATTCACAATTATACATAGTGTAAGCTGTGAGAGTAATGATTAAATTTATGAAATAGCAGTTTTGTGATGTAGTACAAGAAGTAGGAAATTTCTTAAACCATTTAATTATCTTTAGCAGTTTTTAGTTGATGATCTGTGGACATTATTGGTCGTTATTTTTAACCCACCCAGATCTGGGCAGGACAACTAAGAATTTTAGTGGAATTTATAACTAAAGTATAAAAAACTAGAAAACTGGGAGATTTAACATTTTGACTGAATTTTAAGTCCTTCAAATTAACACAATTTTAAAAATTTAGTGTTACTAAGAATTTTTGCTATCTATAATTTCTATCTTTTCTCAGACAAGGTAGACATCTATTTTTTTTAATATCGGCTTTAGTTTATAATGTTTAAGAAAGAGCATTTAATTTCTATATCTGGAAAACTTCAAAAATGAAAGAGATTAATAAGGTGACAAAAACTAACAGTCAGAATGTAATGAGTGAGGCTGGGGGCTTTGGAGTATAGATCAAAGTCAATGAAAAAAAGTATCTATGCCTAAAAAACTGGTGAAAGGAGGGGAAAAAAAGAAGTATGTGCGGCAAGCAGAAGCTTTTTCTTGTTTTCTCTAAAACTATTTATTTTAAAAATTAATTTTTATTGGACTATAGTTCCTTTACAATTTTGTTTAGCTTCTGCTGTACAGCAAAGTGAATCAGTTATATATATACATATATCCCCCTTTTTTTAGATTTCCTTCCCATTTAAGTCACCACAGAGCACTGAATAGAGTTCCATGTGCTATACAGTAGGTTCTCATTAGTTATCTATTTTATACATAGTAGTGTATATATGTAAATCCCAGTATCCCAATTCATTCCACCACCCTGCCCCGCTTGGTGTCCATAAGTTTGTTCTCTACATCTGTGTCTCTATTCTGCTTTGCAAATAAGTTCATCTGTACCATTTTTCTAGATTCCACATATAAGCGACATTATATGATATTTGTTTTTCTCTTTCTGACTTACTTCACTCTGTATGACAGTCTCTAGGTCTATCCACGTCTCTGCAAATGGCACTATTTTGCTCCCTTTTTATGGCTAATATTCCATTGTATATATGTACCACATCTTCTTTATCCACTCCTCTGTTGATGGACATAAAACTATTTTATGATGAAAACTTAGTCTGGTTGTAGACACTTACAACTCTGAGTGGGAAGTAAACCACAACTTGCTGTCAATCTTTGATTTACTTTACATCTAGATAAGGTAGAATGGCACTGGAATATTATTAATAAGAACACTAAAAAGATAACGGCTAAAGTCTCTTCCCTTTCAAGTTGTAATTATTTTAGAGATCTTTTTTGGGGATGAGATGAAGAACATCAACAAAGCAAAGTGAAATACATTAAGTGAGTGTGTGACCAACCCTACTTAGTATTTCCCAGACTGTTTTTGTTATTCTACACCTAGATTTACTTCTAGTACACGTAATAGTATACTTGTGAAAATAGCATATTTAAAAAGTAACTTCAGCTCTAGCAGCCCAGCTCATTAGCTATTACATCTCCTGATGGGGATCACAGGAAAACTGGAAAAAAAAAAAAAGATCAAGCATTATAACTATGCTGGCGGTTCAATTTATTAAATTGTTTAATTTAACATTTCCTGTCGTGATGTATGCAATGTTTCAAGTTTTCTTGCATATAGGTCAATTTCTGCATAATGTCCATACAGTTATCTCAATACCAGAAGATTTTGTTCCAGTGCAAGGGATAGTAGGAAGTTTTTCTTCATTTGTGCTTACTTTTATGTTAGATTTCAGTTAGTCCTTCTACCTTGTTGCCTTGCTTATCCAACATGGTTATTTCTTTGTAACAATTTCTTCAAAAGATAGTTTAAATTGTTTGAAAGATTTTTCTTTGTTTATTAATATTGTCATTTTAAAAATCAAACTTAAGAATAGAATTTTTGATAATAAAAGATCAAATGGTAAAGTTTCAGGTTCAGCATTATTAGGTTAATACATGCATCACTGGAACTGTGCTAAAATAAAACGGTAGTTACTGGGGTAACATATAGTCACTTTCGCTGATTTGTAGCAGCTCCCAAGTAACAGGACATAGTTGTCTATGGTAGAGCTATAGACCCTATTGACAACTATTACTGACACTTGTTTTTTGTTTGTTTGGCCACGCCGTGCAGCCAGCTTGTGGAATCTTAGTTCCCTGACCAGGGGTTGAACCCAGGCCCAGCAGTGAAAGCGCTAAGTCCTAACCACTGGACTGCCAGGGAATTCCCTATTGACTTTTGTTTTATCCATATTACCTCGAATGAGGTATGTGAGGCCAGATTCAGATCAAAAGAGAGGAAACCAGAAAGAATTTTACAGTTTATTATACTCATAGCTCCCTAGAAAGAAGCAGTATGCCACACAGGCCCACTCAGGGGAAGTACCAGGGTAGATCACAAGGCAGAGGGAGAGTTGGGGACAGTAGGCAAGTGCCTCTGTTTTGATTTCTGTGAGAAGGAATAGGGTGAGACAGGGTAAAGAGGCTTAAGGTGGGCTGGTTTGAATAATTTCATAGGCTTTGGAACATAGGGGCTGTTCTTGGTTGTCTGTTACCTGGCCCTGGAGCAGTTAGGGTGAGTGTACAGTGATTTGAAGTGTGAGAGCTCTGTAACGGAGGTTGTTGGGGGTATGAATTTCATTGGCTCCTCAAGAAAGGGAACTGACCAGCCTCTAGCCAGGGCTGCAAAACTGAGTTAAAATAGTCTTTATAAAAACTATATTACAACAGTGACTATAAGGAAATCTTTCACATACGTACTTTCATGAATGGAATTATATAAAACATATTTAATATAAACAGTTATATCTATAAGGTTGCTTGCAATAAGATTTGCTGATTGTATTGACCTGATTCTCTAAGACTTGGAAGTTTCTGTTGTAGAAAAGATTAGTCTACTTTACTTTTTCCTTTTTATTCTTTTGCAGTTTTGAGGAGGTTAAATTAATTTATAGTCATATATTTTATCATTTCATAATGTATAATGAGCTTAACATATATGCTTATTTTATTTCAGAGTTTCTTATCAGGATTAGAAAGGAATGGGGGAAAAAAGTAGTAGTACTTTCAGTGATAAAATTTCATGGAGTTATGAAAGTGGAGTTCAGTCAGTTCAGTAACAGTTTAGAATAGAAACTTCAGGAAAGTAAACAGTCACATTTTAGGTGGCAATCAGAGCACCAATCTTAGATAAAGTGTCAGCTTAGGATAGCAGAGATTTATAAACTTGAAAATGCCAAACACTAGCAGCCATTCTAGAGATCTTAAAAGTAACATAAGAATGTCCTGGTTAAGAAAATGAAAACCCAGTTCAAAAAATATATGTACCCCTATATTCATTGCAGCATTATTTATAATAGCCAAGATATGGAAGCAAACTAAGAGCCCATTAATAAATGAATGGATAAGATGTGGTGTGTGTGTGTGTGTGTGTGTGTATATATATATATATAATGCATTATATATATTATATATAATATATATTATATATATGTATATATATAAAGTGGAATGTATATATATAAAGTGGAATATTACTCAACCATAAAAAAGAGTGAAATCTTGTCATTTGCAACAACATGGATGGATCTAGAGGGTATTATGCTAAGTGATATATATAAGTCAGATAGAAAGACAAATACCGTATGATTTCACTTATATGTGGAATCTGAAAAAGAAATGAACACACAAAACAAGACAGAAACAGACATAAATACAGAGAACAAATTGGTGGTCCCCAGAGGGGATTGGGGGGAGGTGGTTGGGTGAAATAGGTGAAGGGGATTAAGAGGTACAAACTTCTGGGCTTCCCTGGTGGCGCAGTGGTTGAGAGTCTGCCTGCCAATGCAGGGGACACGGGTTCGTGCCCCGGTCCGGGAAGATCCCACATGCCGCGGAGCGGCTAGGCCCGTGAGCCATGGCCGCTGAGCCTGCGCGTCCGGAGTCTGTCCTCCGCAACGGGAGAGGCCACAACAGTGAGAGGCCTGCGTACCGCAAAAAAAAAAAGTAGAAACTTCTAGTTATAAAATAAGTCACAGAGATGTAATGTACAGCATAGGGAATATAGTCAATAATATTGCGATAATTTTGTATGGTGACAGATGGATACTAGAGTTATTGTGGTGATAAATTCATACTGTATAAATGTTGACTCACTCTGTTGTATACCTGAGACTAACATGATATTCTATGTCAACTATACTTCAATTAAAGAAATAAAAATGCCCTAGTGACTCTTCTAGGCTGGCTAACTACTTGTCTTATACTCTTGGTTTTGTTCTCTGTGCCCAGACAGCAGCTATAATTGCACCTCTGGTTAGAATTTGGCAACTCTAGAGTACCCCTCTTGATTCATAAGCATTTGAGTCCCTCTTTCTTTTATACTTACTCTTAGCTTATGCATCCATTAAGTTCTGACTTAAGTCCCACCTTCTCTTCAGTTATTTGTTATAATAAGCATTTATGATGTGTTAGCCACACATAATTTACTCTCCTGGCATTCTATCCCTATCTCTGATATTGGAATCTCAGGCTCTGGGATGGGTTTCCAACTAATCCCACTATCATGACTTTGTCTTTGTTCTCTTGAGACCCTTTTCCTTATTACAGGTTCTCCTTGGAAAGCAGCAACATCTATAACTAGAAGGAAATAGATTACAGAAATGAAAAAGCACTAATCTCCAACTTTTCTTATATGTTCTATTATAGATTATCAGTACCTATTTATGAGATTGAGTTGTAAATCATTCTATAAAAACTAAGAATCTTTGCTATTTGTTTTATAAATTATGCTGTTTTATTTCATTGATTTTGTATTACTCATTAGAAACAAATAAATTTTTGTCCCATTGGATAAAAAATTATATTAAATAACTTATTTTACATTTTTCAGTTGTGCTTTTTAGTTTTTCTGAGTAGCTAATAAATGTACCATGGGATAGAAGTCAAAATATGTAAAAAGATAGGGCACAATTAGAGAATTTAAATCTCATGATAAATTTTTGTTTTCCCCTCAAAATTCAACTGAAGATTTTCCAGAATAATGTATTACCATTTATTTGTAGTAGTGTCATTATTATTTGTACTTATGTAATTGCATATCTCTCAGATGCTTGTTTAAATTTGATGCTAAGCACTAACATAATACTTTGTGAAGTTGGTAACTTAGTGAAAATAATGAAGCACTATAATATTTTATTTCTGTGCTAAATGTCGTAAAAGCTGTTTCTCAAAAGCTGTAAAAGCTTTTCTCAAAAGCTATTAAATAAAATAATGCCCACCAGAGGATGCTGCAATTGCATGAAGAAGAGAAAACAATGGCCTCAATGATATTATACCTATCTAATTCACATCAGGGAAACTAAAACTTAAGTACTTATCCTAGCCGGTGTTACATGTTTATCTTTCAGCTTATGATCCACTCATCTTTTGGAAGAAAGGTTACAGTGAAGAGAACCTAGGAGAATGAAGAGGAAACTTAAGAGATAAAAATAGAAGACTACCTTAGTGAAAGTCAACAGACTGTTCTGTTGTTCGTATAATGAGCTTAAATAACATAATTGCTTGTGTTATTTTGATGCTCTAATGATACAGTGTTCAACATCTTCTACTTCTAAATCCTTAAATGAGACTCCTTAGCATTATTTTAAAAAAAGTGCCCCCAAAGATTGAACTGGTGATACAGGCAGTATCCCTTTCAAATTGACAATTCAGATCTTTTCATGTATGGTAGTATGAAAATACACATTATCTTGAGGTATCCTTTCCAACTTCCACCAGATTCTCAGGTGATTTCTTCAAGACCTTTATTACTCTCTGAAAGTAGCTTATTTGCTTATGTGTTTATTATTTGTCCTCTCCTACTAAAATATGAGTCTCAGGACCCTCATCTTGTTCATCACCGTATCATTGGCTTCAAAATGGTGTCTGGCACATGGTAGGTGCTCAGTAAATAATTATGGAATTAATGAATTCCATTCCCTTTGTGTAGCAATTCTTCAAATGATAATATGAGCCATTCATAGTTCAATCTCTATTGTGTACTATGCTGCAAGCAAAATTTAAGGATAAATTTTAAAGTGCCCAGGGACACAAAAGTGAATAGTATGGGGCCCTTTTCTTTGAAGTACTAACAAAGTTCCAACAAATTTAAGAAATGTATAACTTTCTTACTTTCAGAAAGGATTTAAAGTAGCTTTCAGTAAAAGTTATATAGTAGAACTGATTAAGATATAAAAGTTAAAAATGGAAGGAGAAATAGAAGAGTCATAATTTTAAAATTTTAGTTAACATAATTCCCATAATCAGGCATAAATTTTAGTTTGAACTTTCTTGTATTCAAGACAAGGAAACACTGGGTATATAATTCTTATATCTGACAAATGAACACATTGTCAGTTGGTCTAAAAAGACTGTTTCTTGATATTGAATTCTAAAAGAAGTAAAGAGAAGAAGAGAGAGGACCCAAATAAACAAAATAAGAAATGAAAGAGAAGAAATAACAACCAATACCACAGAAATACAAAAAATCATAAGAGAGTACTATGAACAGTTATATGCCAACAAATTGGGCAACCTAGAGAAAATGGACAAATTTCTAGAAACATACAGCCTGCCAAAATTGAGTCAAGAAGAAACACTAGAAGTGAAATAGAATCTGTAAAAAAACAAAAATTCCCTGAAAACAAAGTCCAGGACTGGATGGCTTCACTGGGGAATTCTACCAAACATAAAAAGAATTTATACCTGACCTTCTCAAACTATTCCAAAAGACTGAAGAGGAGGGAACACTCCCAAATTCATTCTATGAAGCCACAACCACCCTGATAACAAAACCATACAAAGACACTACAAAAAAGGAAATTACAAGCCAATATCTCTGATGAATATAAATGCAAAAGTTTTAAAAAAAATGTTAGCAAACTGAATCCAATGATACACAAAAAGGATCATACACCATGATCAAGTTGGATTCATTCCAGGGTCTCAAGGATGGTTCAACATAACACAAATCAATCAGTATGATACACCACATTAACAAAAGGAAAGACAGAAACCACTAGATCATCTCAATAGACAAAAAACGTGACAAAATTCAACATCCATTCATGATAAAAACTTTTACCAAAGGACTTCCCTGGCGGCGCAGTTGTTAAGAATTCACCTGCCAATGCAGGGGACACCAGGTTCGATCCCTGGTCCAGGAAGATGCCACAGAGCAACTAAGCCCATGCGCCACAACTACTGAGCCCACGTGCCACAACTACTGAAGCCTGTGTGCCTAGAGCCTGTGCTCCACAACAAGAGAAGGCACTGCAATGAGAAGCCCATGCACCACAACAAATATTAGCCCCCACTCGCTGCAATTAGAGAAAGCCTGCACGCAACCATGAAGACTCAACGCAGCCAAATAAATAAATAAATAATAAAAACCCTTCCTCCGAAAGCCATGAGGTGGTTTGGGTCTTTACAAAAAACAAACAAAAACTCTTACCAAAGTGGGTATGAGGGAACATATCTCAACACATTAAAAGCCATTTATGACAAACCCACAGGCAACATAATACTCAACAGCAAAATGCTCAAAGCCTTTCCTTTAAAATCATGAACAAGACAAGGATGCCCACTCTTATGAATTCTATTCAACATAGTATTGGAAGTCCTAGTCACAGCAATCAGACAAGAAAAAGAAATAAAAGGTATCCAAATTCGAAGGGAAGAGGTAAAACTGTCACTCTTTGCAGATGACATGATACTCTATAGAGAGAACCCTAAATTCTCCCCACAAAAACTATTACAACTAATAAATTAATTGAGCAAGGTAGCAGGCTACAATAATAATATACAGAAATCTGTGGCATTTCTTTACACTAACAATGAAATATCAGAAGGAGAAAGCAAAAAAACCAACCCCACTTAAAATTGCATCAAAGGGCTTCCCTGGTAGTGCAGTGGTTAACAGTCTGCCTGCTAATGCAGGGGACACAGGTTCAAGCCCTGGTCTGGGACGATCCCACATGCCGTGGAGCAACTAAGCCCGTGAGCCACAACTGCTGAGCCTGCCCTCTAGAGCCCGCAAGCCATAACTACTGAAACCTGTGTGCCACAACTACTGAAGCCTGCGCGCCTAGAGCCTATGCTCTGCAACAAGAGAAGCCACTGCAATAAGAAGCCCTCGCACCGCAACGAAGAGCAGTCCCTGCTCACTGCAACTAGAGAAATCCCACGCACAGCAATGGAAGACCCAATGCAGCCAAAAAAAAAAAAGCATCAATAAAATAAAATACCTAGGAAGAAAGTTAATCAAGGAGGTGAAAGATCTATATGCTGAAAACTATAAAAACATGATAAGGAAATTGAAGGTGATTCAAAGAAATGGAAAGATATCCCATGCTTATGGATTAGAAAATCAACACTGTTAAAATGGGAAGACTTCCCAAAGCAATCTACAGATTTAACATGATCTCTATCAAAATACCTATGACATTTTTTCACAGAACTAGAACAAATAATCCTAAAATTTATATGGAACCACAAAAGACCCAGAATTGCCAAAGCAATCCTGGGGGAAAAAGAACAAAGCTGGAGGCATAACTCTTCCACACTTAATACTACAAAGTTGCATAATCAAAACAGCTTGTTATTGGCACAAAAACAGACATACAGCTCAATGGAACAGAATAGAAAGCCCCAAAATAAACCCACACACCTAAGGTCAATCAGTCTATGACAAAGGAGGCAAAAATATACAATGGAGAAAAGACAGTCTCTTCAGCAAGTGGTGTTGGGAAAACTGGACAGCCACATGTAAATCAATGAAGTTAGAACACTCCCTCACACCATACACAAAAATAAACTCAAAGTGGTTTAAAGACTTAAATATAAGACATGACACCATTAAACTTCTAGAAGAGAACATGGGCAAAACATTCTCTGACATAAACCATAGCAATATTTTCTTACATCAGCGTCCCAAGGCAAAAGAAATAAAAATAAACAAATGGGACGTAATGAAACTTAAAAGCCTTTGCACAGCAAAGGAAACTATCAACAAAACAAAGACAACCTATAGAATGGGAAAAAATCAATTGCAAATGATGTGACAGACAGGGGGTTAATATCCAAAATATACAAACAGCTCATTCAACTCAATAAACAAACTATCCAAGTAAAAAACAGGTAGAAGACCTAAATAGACATCTCTCCAAAGAAGACATACAGATGGCCAACGGCACATGAAAAAATGCTCAACATCACTAATTATTAGAGAGATGAAAATCAAAACCACAATGAGGTATCACCTCCCATCTGTCAGAATGGCTATCATCAAAAAGTCTACAAATGATGTAAGCTGGAGAGGGTATGGATAAAAGGGAACCCTCCTATACTGTTGATGGGAATGTAGATTGGTGCAACCACTGTGGGAAACAGTATGGAGTTTCCTTAAAAAACTAAAGTAGATCCAGCAATCTCACTCCTGGGCAGAGTGAAAAGATGAAAACTCTAGTTTGAAAAGATACATGCATCCGAAGGCTCATAGCAGCACTATATACGATAGCCAAGACATGGAAACAACCCAAGTGCCCACCAGCAGATGATTGGTTTAAGTAGAAATGGTATATATATATATATATATATATATATATATATATATACATACATAATGGAGTATTACTCAGATATAAAAAAGAATATTGCCATTTGCAGCAACATGGATGGACCTAGAGAATATCATACTGAAGTGAAGTAAGTCTGAAAATATGTTTTTAATTTTATTAGCTAATTTAATCTTTCCAGCCATTCCCCCAGCCCCACCCAAAGTAGACATCAAGAAGCAGAATCAGAATTTAGCTCAGAATTTCTGATACTTTTCCCCCTAGGGCTAGCCCATCTTCAAAAACAGATGAGTCCCAAGACTATCTACAATTGTGACTACACTTCCTTTATCTAAGTATCAAGAGGTTTTTATTTGTATTTTTTGTTTGCTTGTTGCTGTTGTTTTGTTATTGAACATAGAATAGATTGTTTTGGGCTGAACTCTTTTCTGAAAGAATTGTTGTTATAATTGGCATCAGTCATTAAAGACTTGCTTATAATTTCTGCCCATCTGATTTTTAATATTATGTCCAGATAAACCTTCAGGATGAGCTAGCTGTAAAACTTACCCACCCAATGCAAAAGTTACAGATGAATAAAATTAGTTAGTATTATCCATTGGAAAGTGGAAAGCATTTTCCCTAAGTAGAAATATTGATTTTGGCATATTTGATATTAAACTGTTCTTCCTGGTTTGTGATGGTAAGGCTAGGGCATTAGCTTTAAGTCATGTACTAGCCTTTTTATTTCTCTTAATTTTTAAAATTTATTTATTTATTTTTGGCTGCACTGGGTCTTTGTTGCTGCTCATGGGCCTTCTCTAGTTGTGGTGAGTGGGGGCTACTCTTCGTTGCCGTGTCAGGCTTCTCATTGCGGTGGCTTCTCTTGTTGCAGATCACAGGCCCTAGGCGCTCGGGCTTCAGTTGTTGTGGCTCATGGGCTCTAGAACGCAGGCTCAGTAGTTGTGGCACACGGGTTTAGTTGTTCCACGGCATGTGAGATCTTCCTGGACCAGGGCTCGAACCAGTGTCCCCTGTGGTGATAGGTGGATTCTTAACCACTGTGCCACCAGGGAAGCCCAAAGTCATGTACTGGTCTTTTATGTCAAGAATGCAACACAACTTACCACAAGGTCTTATAGCAAGAACACATTCAATAACATAATAGAAATAAGGAGTAAAGATTCAGAATTGGCAAAATATTTTTTTGAAATAGAAAGTCTTCATATTAACTATATTTAACGTAAAATTTAACTCTGAGCTTCCTAGAAGGCAAACTGTAAAAGGAAACATGGTCAACTACATTATTCTCCTTGACAAAAAGAAAAATAATTTTTTTTAGGCACAGATTTTTTTTCTTATGATGAGAACTTTTTAAGATTTACTCTCTTAGTAACTTTCAAATATACAAGGCAGTGTAATTAACTATAGTTACCATGCTATATATTACATCCCCAGGACTTACTTATTTTATAACTGGAAGTTTGTACCTTATGACCACCTTCATCCATTTCATCCACCCTCCACCCCACCACCCCCGGCAATCACCAATCTGTTCTCTGTGTCTGAGTTCTGGTTTTTGCTTTTGTTTGTTTTGTTTAGATTTTACATGTAAGTGATATTATATGGTATTTGTCTTTGACTTATCTCACTTCACATAATACCCTCAACCCTCAAGTCCTGTCCATGTTGTCACAAATGGAAAGATTTCCTTCTTTTTATGGCTGAATAATATTCCACTGTGTGTGTGTGTGCGTGTGTGTGTGTGTATATATGCAGTATTTTCTTTATCCATTTATTCATTAATGGATACTTAGGTTACTTCCATGTCTTGGCTATTGTAAATAATGCTGCAATGAGCAGAGAGGTGCATATATGTTTTTGAGTTATTGTTTTTGTTTCCTTTGGATAATACCCAGAAGTGGAATAGCTGGATCATATGACAGTTCTATTTTTAATTTTTTGAGGAAACTCCATACTGTTTTTCATACTGGCTGCACCAATTTACACTCCCCAAAACTGTGCACAAGTGTTCCCTTTTCTCCACATCCTCACCAACACTTGTTATTTCCTGTCTTTTTGATAATAGCCATTCTGTCAGGTGTGAGGTGATATCCCCATTGTGGTTTTGATTTGCATTTCCTTGATGATTAGTGATGTTGAACACTTTTTCACGTGGCCATCATTCAGATCATCTGCCCATTATTTGATCAAATTTTGGTTTTTTGCTGTTGAGTTGTATGAGTTCTTTATATATTTTGGATATTAACCCCTTATCGTATTTGCAAATATTTTCTCCCAATTTTTACAAGCCTTTTCATTTTGTTGATGGTTTCCTTTGCTGTGCAGAAGCTTTTTGGTTTGATGTAGTCCCACTTGTTTATTTTTGCTTTTGTTGCCTTTGAAAATCCTATTTCTCACGTAGGATTTTTATTAAGAGTCTATTTGGTGATATGGCAAAATGTATCTCCAATAAAAATTTTATAACAAATACAATAACGTTTCTTGTCAATTCATGTAAAAACTGAATCAAGTTATTTAAAAGTAAATTTAAGAAGGAAAGTTGGAATATCATATTGTTTTATATAAGGAAGGAGTTTTATGCAATTCCTGTAACTATAAGGTTTATAACTTTTTTTATGTTTAAAAAAAGATTTTCTCTTTTTTTTTTTACATCTTTATTGGAGTATAATTGCTTTACAATGGTGTGTTAGTTTCTGCTTTATAACAAAGTGAATCAGTTATATATATACATATGTTCCCATACCTCTTCCCTCTTGCGTCTCCCTCCCTCCCACCCTCCCTATCCCACCACTCTAGGTGGTCACAAACCACCGAGCTGATCTCCCTGTGCTATGCGGCTGCTTCCCACTAGCTATATATTTTACATTTGGTAGTGTATATATGTCGATGCCACTCTCTCACTTTGTCACAGCTTACCCTTCCCCCTCCCCATATCCTCAAGTCCATTCTCTAGTAGGTCTGTATCTTTATTCCCATCTTACCCCTAGGTTCTTCATGACCTTTTTTTTTTTCTTAAATTCCATATATATGTGTCAGCATATGGTATTTGTCTTTCTCTTTCTGACTTACTTCACTCTGTATGACAGACTCTAGGTCCATCCACCTCATTACAAATAGCTCAATTTCTTTTTTTTTTATGGCTGAGTAATATTCCATTGTATATGTGTGCCACATCTTCTTTATCCATTCATCCGATGGTGGACATTTAGGTTGTTTCCATCTCCTGGCTATTGTAAATAGAGCTGCAATGAATATTTTGGTATATGACTCTTTTTGAATTATGGTTTTCTCAGGGTATATGCCCAGTAGTGGGATTGCTGGGTCATATGGTAGTTCTATTTGTACTTTTTTAAGGAACCTCCATACTGTTCTCCATAGTGCCTGTTCTAATTCACATTCCCACCAGCAGTGCAAGAGTGTTCCCTTTTCTCCACACCCTCTCCAGCATTTATTGTTTCTAGATTTTTTGATGATGGCCATTCTGACTGGTGTGAGATGATATCTCATTGTAGTTTTGATTTGCATTTCTCTAATGATTAATAATGTTGAGCATTCTTTCATGTGTTTGTTGGCAGTCTGTATATCTTCTTTGGAGAAATGTCTATTTAGGTCTTCTGCCCATTTTTGGATTGGGTTGTTTATTGTTTTGTTATTGAGCTGCATGAGCTGCTTGTAAATTTTGGAGATTAATCCTTTGTCAGTTGCTTCATTTGCAAATATTTTCTCCCATTCTGAGGGTTGTCTTTTGGTCTTGTTTATGGTTTCCTTTGCTGTGCAAAAGCTTTGCAGTTTCATTAGGTCCCATTTGTTTATTTTTGTTTTTATTTCCATTTCTCTAGGAGGTGGGTCAGAAAGGATCTTGCTGTGATTTATGTCATGACTCTACTACCCAAAGCAATCTACAGATTCAATGCAATCCCTATCAAACTACCACTGGCATTTTTCACAGAAATAGAACAAAAAGTTTCACAATTTGTATGGAAACACAAAAGACCCCGAATAGCCAAAGCAATCTTGAGAACGAAAAACTGAGCTGGAGGAATCAGGCTCCCTGAATTCAGACTATACTACAAAGCTACAGTAAACAAGACAGTATGGTACTGGCACAAAAACAGAAATATAGATCAATGGAACAGGATAGAAAGCCCAGAGATAAACACACACACATATGGTCACCTTATCTTTGATAAAGGAGGCAGGAATGTACAGTGGAGAAAGGACAGCCTCTTCAATAAGTGGTGCTGGGAAAACTGGACAGGTACATGTAAAAGTATGAGATTAGATCACTCCCTAACATCATACACAAAAATAAGCTCAAAATGGATTAAAGACCTAAATGTAACACCAGAAACTATCAAACTCTTAGAGGAAAACGTAGGCAGCTTTATAACATTTTAAAATGCTTTTAAGTAAGAAGAAATTCATGTTTTAAAGCATAAAATGGACAGAAGTCATCTGAAATTAAGGATAGTAGATAGGATTGAAAACTTGAGTGTAAAGGAGGAAAATTAGAGTATCTACAGTGGAGAATAAGTAGAAAAAGCTATATAATTTATTGTATTTAATTTACTTAAATAAAAAATAGGCAAAGCAGAAGTTATCAGAGAAATAATTATTTCTAAAGCTTCTGACTACCCATATAAGCCTAGATTATAGGATCTAGATCTATAGTTCATTGAAAACAAAATTCTCCTTATTCATGGTAGTTAAGTTCTATAAAGAGCTGTGAAAACTGAATTAACAAATACTTAAACATTACTCCTAGGGGAAAATACAGGGTTAGGTTCATGCAAGCCTCTGATTACAACATTTTCATCAAACAATGAATGTATTATATTATTCTGTGTGTGCTTTTGTTTAAAGACACTTCATAAGGTATAGTGCTGATTCATTAACATTGAACTTACAGCCGACAGCCCCAATATAACTCATAGCTGAGCAAAATTTATATAGCAACACATTTTCTCTTTAAGGCATATCACAGCCATCTTGCACTTAGGAACACTAGACAGTGTTCTGCATTATGCTTGGGGACCATTTTAAACAGCGAACTCACCAACAAAAATTGCAAAAATGCAAAAACCATGGCACTAAATAAATCACAAAAAGAACTATTGTTTATAGTATGAGAGCTGCAGCAAAAAGGCAGAATGTTGCCTTGTTTGAGCTCAGTTAAAAACATGCACTTCAACTCAAAATTTTCACCACTGCCCATACGCACATCTGTAAACAACCACAAAAGCACTGTGAGTGTTGATTTTTGTATTACAAATAAATGTTAGTGTGTAATGAATTCACAAATGCAGAATCCACAAATAATGAATATCCACTATAATTACTTTAGCAAGGTTTCAGATCCGTCTTTCATTGTAGAACTTAAATGGTTCTAAAAACAAGCAAAAAGAAAGTTCCCAGAGACTCTTCTATTTATTTATTTTTTAACATGTAGCATTTAATTTCATTTTCATTGTGTTCAAATTTTCTTTCATCTCTTCTTTTAAAATATTATAATTTAATTTTTACTTTAAAAACTGCTTCTTGAGGAATAATTGAAACACATTTTTGACACTTTTGACAAAGTTTTGACATATGTATAAATATACATCATCACAATCAAGATAATGATCCTATTCATTACCCCAAAATATCTGTGTACCCTTTTGTAATCCCCCCTTCCCACCCTTCTCTGTCCCCCATCTCCAAGCAATCTCTCATCTGCTTTCTGTCACTGTACATTAGTTTGCATTTTTAAAAGTTTTATGAAAATTGTATCATATAATATGTAGACTTTTTTTTGGCTTTTTTCTCTCAGCAGAATTTTAAAATTTATTCACGTTGCTTGTATCAATAGTTTATTTCTCTTTATTGATGAGAGTTTTACATTGTATGAATATATTACAACTTGTTTATTCATTTATCTGTTGATTGTCACTTGAGTTGTTTCTAGTTTGTAGTAGTTTTCTATTGCTGCATAACAAGTTACTACAATCTTAGCTGCTTAAAACAACACCCATTTATTGGTTTTTAGTTATGTAGGGCAAAAGTCCAGGCACACTGTAGCCAAATTTCTCTGCTTATGGTATTATAAGGCTGAAATCAAGGTGTCTGCCAGGCTGCATTTCTTTTTTGTGGCTCTGGGGGAAAAGCCACTTCCGAGCTCATTTATGTTGTTCACTAAATTTAGTTTCTTCTAGCTGTAGAACTGTGGTCCCCATTTTCTTGCTGGCTGTCAGTTAGGGGTCTCTCTCAGCTGCTAGATGCTGTCTTCATTCTTTGCCACATGGCTCCCTCCATCTTCAAACCAGTAGCAGAGAGCTCAGGTGATTAGGTCAGGCCCCTCAGGTCATCTCCCTGTCTTAAACTCAACTGATTTGAGACCTTAATAACATCTGCACAATCTTTTCAAAGTAGTACCTAGATTAGTACTTTTTTAATAACTGGGAGAAGGTAGGTGCATGTATACCAGGGGAATACATGCAGGAATCTTGGTACCAACTTAGAATCCTGCCTAACACACAGTTTTTGACTGTTACAAATAAAGCTGCTATGAAAATTGTATGGATGTATATTTCTTTTTCTCTTGGATAAATATATAGGAATAGAATGGCTGAGTCACATGGTAGGCATATGTTTAACTTTTCATGAAACTGTCAAACTATTTTCCAAAGTGATTGTACCATTGTACATTCCCACCAGCAAGGTATGAGAGTTCCAATTCCATGCCGATCTTTGGTATGGTCAATCCTTAATTTTAGCTGTCCCAATTATGTGGGGAATCTTCTCATACACTTATTTGTTGTATATATATATCTTGTTTGGTAAAGGGTATGTTCATAGAATTTGCTTATTTTTATTGGGTTGTTCATTTTGTCACTGTTGAGTTTTTCTTTCTTTTTACTGTTGAGTTTTGAGATTTCTTTATATATTCTGGATGCAAATTCTTTTTTAAATTTAATTTTTATTGGTTTATACCTGATATACAATGTTGTGTTAGTTTCTGCCGTACAGCAAAGTGAATCAGTTATACATATACATATATCCACTCTTTTTTGGATTCTTTTCCCATATAGGTCATTACAGAGTATTGAGTAGAGATCTCTGTGCTATACAGTAGGTTCTTATTAGCTATCTATTTGATATATAGTAGTGTGTATATGTTAATCCCAATCACCCAATTATGGATGCAACTTCTTAATCAGATATATGCTTTACTAAGATTATCTCCCAGTCTGTGGATTGTCTTTTCATTCTCTTAGTAATGTCTTTTGAAGAGCAGATGTTTTAAAATTTGATTTGTCCATCTGTTCTTTTTGAATTGTGCTTTTGGTGTCATATCTAAGAAACCTTTACCTAGCTCTATGTCACAAAGATATTTCCCCTATGTTTTCTACTAGAAATTTATAGTTTTAGGTATGTTTAGGTTTTGATTAATTTTGAGTTAAAATTTATATGAGATTTTTGTGAGATATAGTTCTAAGTTTATTTTTTGCAAATGGTTATCCAGTTGTTCCAGCACTACGTATTGTCTTTGACACTTGGTCAAAACTCAGTTGTCTTCTTATATGTGGGTTTATTTCTGCAATCTCTATTTTGTACCATTGATCTATTTGTCTATCTTCATGCCAACACCATGCTGTTGTGTTGCTGTTGTCATTTTGTTTTGTTTTTTAAATTGGAGTATAATTGCTTTACAATGTTGTGTTAGATTCTGCTGTACAACAAAGTCAATCAGCTGTATGTATTCAGATATACCCTCTCTCATTGACTATCCCACCCTTCTAGGTCATCACAGAGCACGAGCTGAGCTCCCTGTGCTATACAGCAGGTGCCACTAGCTACCTATTTTACACATGGTAGTGTATATATGTCAATCCCAATCTCTCATTTCATCCACGTTCCCCTTCCCCCCGTGTCCACCCGTCTCTTCTCTGTGTCTGCATCTCTATTCCTGCCCTAAAAATAGGTTCATCTATACCATTTTTCTAGATTCAACACACATGCGTTAATATACGATATTTCTTTTTTCTCTTTCTGACCCACTTCACACTGTATGACAGACTCTAGGTCCTTCCACACCTCTTCAAATGACTCACTTTCATTCCTTTTTATGGCTGAGTAATATTACATTGTATATATGTACCACATCTTCTTTATCCATTCATCTGTCAAGGGACATTTAGGTTGTTTCCATGTCCTGGCTATTGTAAATAGTGCTCCAATGAACACGGGGGTACATGTGTCCTTTTGAATTATGGTTTACTCAGGGTATGTCCCAGTAGTGGGATTGCTGGGTCATATGGTAGTTCTATTTTTAGTTTTTAAAGGAACCATCATACTGTTCTCCACAGTGGCTGTATCAATTTACATTCCCACCAGCAGTGCAAGAGGGTTCCCTTTTCTCCACGCCCTCTCCAACATTTATTGTTTGTAGATTTTTTGATGATGGCCATTCTGACCAGTGTGAGGTGATACCTCATTGTAGTTTTGATTTGCATTTCTCTAATAATTAGTGATGTTGAGTATCTTTTCATGTGCCTCTTGGCCATCTGTATGTCTTCTTTGGAGAGATGTCTATTTAGGTCTTCTGCCCATTTTTTGATTGAGTTGTTTGTCTTTTTGATATTGAGCTACATGAGCTGTTGTATGTTTTGGAGATTAATCCTTTGCCCGTTGATTCATTTGCAAATGTTTTCTCCCATTCTGAGTGTTGTCTTTTCATCTTGTTTATGGTTTCCTTTGCTATTAAGTTTAATTAGGTCCCATTTATTTATTTGTGTTTTTATTTTTATTACTCTAGGAGGTGGTTCAAAAATGATCTTCCTGTGATTTATGTCGAAGTGTGTTTCTCCTATATTTTCCTCTAAGAGTTTTATAGTCTCTAATCTTACATTTAGGTGTGTAATCCATTTTGAGTTTATTTTTGTGTATGGTGTTAGGGAGTGTTCTAATTTCATACTTTTACACGTACCTGTCCAGTTTTCCCAGCACCACTTATTTAAGTGACTGTCTTTTCTCCATTGTATATTCCTCTCTCCTTTGTCACAGATCAGGTGACCATAGGTGCGTGGGTTTATCTCTGGACTTTCTATCCTGTACCATTGATCTATATTTCTATTTTTGTGCCAGTACTATACTGTCTTGATTACTGTAGCTTTGTAGTATAGTCTGAATTCAGGTAGCCTGATTCCTCCAGCTCTGTTTTTCTTTCTCAAAATTGCTTTGGCTATTCAGGATCTTTTGTGTTTCCATACAAATTGTAATATTTTTTGTTCTAATTCTGTGAAGAATGCCCTTGGTAATTTTATAGGGATTGCATTGAATCTGTAGATTGCTTTGGGTAGTATAGTCATTTTCAAAATATTGATTCTTCCAATCCAAGAACATGGTATATTTCTCCACCTGCTTATGTCATCTTTGATTTCTTTCTTCAGTGTTTTATAGTTTTCTGCATACAGGTCTTTTGACTCCTTAGGTAGGTTTATTCCTAGGTATTTTATTCTTTTTATTGAGATGATAAGTGGGATTGCTTCCTTAAATTCTCTTTGTGATCTTTTGTTGTTAGTGTATAGGAATGCAAGAGATTTCTGTGCATTAATTTTGTATGCTGCAACCTTACCAAATTCATTGATTAGTTCTAGTAGTTTTCTGATGACATCTTTAGGATTTTCTATGTGTAGTATCATTGTCATCTGCAAACAGTGACAGTCTTACTTCTTCTTTTCCAATTTGTAGTCCTTTTATTTCTTTTCTTCTCTAATTGCCGTGGCTGACTTCCAAAACTATGTTCAATGAGAGCGGTGAGAGTGGACATCCTTGTCTTGTTCCTGATCTTTGAGGAAATGCTTTCAGTTCTTCACCATTGAGAATGATGTTTGCTGTGGGTTTGTCATATACAGCCTTTATAACATTGACGTGGTTCCCTCTATGCCTACTTTCAGGAGAGTTTTTTATTATAAATGGGTGTTGAATTTTGCCAAAGCTTTTTCTGCATCTATTGAGATGATCATATAGATTTTATTCTTTAATTTGTTAATATGGTGTATCACATTGGTTGATTTGCATATATTGAAGAATCCTTGCATCCCTGGGATAAATCCCACTTGAACATGGTGTATGATCCTTTGAATGTTTTGTTGGATTCTGTTTGCTAATATTTTATTGAGGGTTTTTAGGTCTATGTTCATCAGAGATATAGATCTGTAATTTTATTTTTTTGTGATATCTTTGTCTGGTTTTGGTATCAGGGTGATGGTGGCCTCGTAGAATGAACTTGGGAGTGCTCCACCCTCTGCAATTTTTTGGAAGAATTTGAGAAGGATAGGTGTTAGCTCTTCTCAAAATGTTTGATAGAATTCACCTGTGAAGCCATCTGGTCCTGCACTTTTGTTTGTTGGAAGATCTTTAATTATGGTTTCAATTTCATTACTTGTGATTGGTCTGTTTATATTTTCTAATTCTTCCTGGTTCAGTCTTGCAAAGTTGTACCTTTCCAGGAATTTGTCCATTTCTTCCAGGGTGTCCATTTTATTGGCATATAGTTGCTTGTAGTAGTCTGTTATGATCCTTTGTATTTCAGTGCTGTCAGGTATAATTTCTCCTTTTTCATTTCTAATTTCATTGATATGGGTCCTCTCCCTTTTTTCTTGATGAGTCTAGCTAAATATTTATCAGTTTTTTTATCTTCTCAAAGAACCAACTTTTAGTTTCAGTGTTCTTTGCTATTGTTTTCTTCATTTCTATTTCATTTATTTCTGCTCTAATCTTTATGATATCTTTTCTTCTACTGACTTTGGGTTTTATGTTTGTTCTTTTTTCTCAAGTTTCTTTAGGTGTAAGGTTATATTTTTTATTTGAGATTGTTCTTGTTATATTTTTTATTTGAGATTGTTCTTGTTTCTTGAGGAGAGATTGAATTACTATAAACTTAGTACTGCTTTTGCTGAGTCCCATAGGTTTGGGTCATCATGTTTTCGTTATCATTCATGTCTGTGTATTTTTAAAATTTTCTCTGATTTCTTCAGTGCTTTTTTTTTATTTAGCACTGTTTAGCCTCCATTTGTTTGTGTTTTTACAGTTTTTTTTTCCTGTAATCGATTTCTAATCTCATAGCCCTCTGGTTGGAACAGATGCTTGATATGATTTCAATTTTCTTAAATTTTCCAAGGCTTGATTTGTGACCCAAGATGTGATCTTTCCTGGAGAATGTTCCATGTGCACTTGAGAAGAAAGGTATTCTGCCACTTTCAGGTGGAATGTCCTATAAATATCAATTAAATCTATCTGGTCTATTGTGTCTTTTAAAGCTTGTGTTTCCTTATTTATTTTCTTTCTGGATGATCTGTCCACTGGTGTAAGTGGGGTGTTAAAGTTCCCCACTGTTGATTTCCCCTTTTATGGCTGTTCACATTTGCCTTATGTATTGAGGTGCTCCTATGTTGGGTGCATAAATATTTATACTTGTTATATCTTCTTGGATTGATCCCTTGATCATTATGTAGCATCCTTCCTTGTCTCTTGTAGCAGTCTTTATTTTAAAGTCTATTTTATCTGATATGAGTATTGCTACTCTAGCTTTCTTGTGATTTCCATTTGCATTGAATATCTTTTCCATCCCCTCACTTTCAGTCTGTATATGTCCCTAGGGCTGAAGTGGATCTCTTATATGTTGCATAAATATGGGTCTTGTTTTTGTATCCATTCAGCCAGTCTGTGCCTTTTGGTTGGAGCATTTAATCCATTTACATTTAAGGTAATTAGCAACATGTATGTTCCCATTACCATTTTCTTAATTGTTTTGGGTTTGTTTTTGAGGGTCTTTTACTTCTCTTGTGTTTCCTGCCTAGAGAAATTCCTTTAGTGTTTGTTGTAAAGCTGGTTTGGTGGTGCTGTATTTTCTTAGCTTTTGCTTGTCTGTAAAGCTTTTGATTTTTCTGTCAAATCTGAATGAGATCCTTGTTGGGTAGAGTAATCTTGGTTGTAGCTTTTTCCCTTTCATCACTTTAAATATATCCTGCCACTCCCTTCTGGCCTTCAGAGTTCCTACTGAAAAATCAGCTGATAACCTTATAGGGATTCCCTTCTATGTTATTTGTTGCTTTTCGCTTGCTGCTTTTAATATTTTTTCTTTGAATTTACTTTTTGTTAGTTTGATTAATATGCATCTTGGTTTGTCTCCTGTGGTTTATCCTGTATGGGACTCTCTGTGTTTCCTGGACTTGGGCAGCTATTTCCTTTCCCATGTTAGGGAAGTTTTCAACTATAATCTCTTCATATGTTTTCTCAGACCCTTTCTATTTCTCTTCTTCTGGGACCCCTATAATTCGAACATTGGTGCATTTTGTGTTGTCCCAGTGGTCTCTGAGATTGTCTTCAATTTTTTTCGTTCTTTTTTCTTTATTCTGCTCCTTGGCAGTTATTTCCACCATTCTATCTTCCAGCTCACTTTTCGTTCTTCTGCTTCAGTTATTCTGCTATTGATTCCTTCTAGTGTATTTTTCATTTCAGTTATTGTGTTGTTCATCACTGTTTGTTTGTTCTTTAGTTCTTCTAACTCCTTGTTAAACATCTCTTGTATTTTCTCTATCTGTGCCTCAATTCTATTTCTGAGATTTTGGATTGTCTTTATTATCATTACTCTGAATTCTGTTTAAGGTAGGTTGCCTATTTCCTTTTCATTTATTTGATCTTGTAGGTTTTTACCTTGCTCCTTTGCCTGTAACATATTGTTTTGTTTTGATGGGTAGAGCTGTGTTCTTGTCTTGTTGGTTGTTTGGCCTGAGGTGTCCAGCACAGGAATTTGCAGGCAGTGGGATAGAGCTGCGTCTTGGTGCTGAGATGAGGACCTCCAGGAGACCTCATTGCAATTAATATTCCCTGGGGTCTGACTTTTTTTGTAGTCCACCAGTTTGGACTTCTTGCTCCCACCAGAGGAGCTCTGGCCTGTCCCCCAGCCTGGGAACCAAGACCCACAAGTCATGCAGCACTGCAAAAAAAAAAAGTAACAAGGAAAAAGGAGCAGAAAAATAACATAGAATAAAAAATAAATTAAATTAGAGAAATAAAAAATATATTAGAAAAAATAAAAATGAATGAACAGCAAAGCAAACAAGAACAAAGGAAAATAGAACCACAACAGAAAAAAAAAAAAGCCAGAAAAAGCCTTGATGGGGGCAGTTGGTGGGGGCAGGCTTAGGCTCAGGAGTGCATGGCTGTAAAAGGCCTTGGGGGGCCATGCTTAGTCTCAGGACCTGCGTAGGTTGATGGGTCCCCAGAGGGCAGAGGTTCAGGCCCAGGACCTCAGCAGTCTGGCCGGGGCCTGAGCTGGCATGGGAAATGCTGGCCACATCCCCCTCCAATCCCCCAATCTCCCAAAGGTCTCTCTCTGTCCCAGCTGATTCCCTTGCTGTGAGTTGGAACCCCTCCTTTTCCCCAGCTGCCCCTCAGTGGCACCAGTCCCATCCTGCCTCCACTTTTCCTTCGCCCCTTCTTCCCCCAACATCCCACCCAGTTGCATGGGGATTACTCCCATCACTTTAAGTCTCCAAGGTCCCCCACCAGCGCCTGGTAGGTGCCCTGGTTGTCAATACCATGCTGTTTTGATTACTATTTTAATTATAATAAGTCTTTAAATCATGTAGTTATCCCTCCAACTTTTTCTTCTTTTTTTAGAGGTGTTTTAACTATTCTTGGTCTTTTGCATTTCCATCTGAATTTTAGAATCACCTTATCAATTTTTATAAAAAAGCCTACTGGAATTTTGATTGGGATTGCATTGAAACTATAGATCAATTTAGGGAGAATTAATATCAGAACAGTAGTATGTGTCTCAACCCATGAGCAAGGTATGTGTCTCTTTTTATTTAGGTCATCCCTAATTCCACTTAGCAATATTTTGTAGTTGCTTATGTACAGGCTTTTCACATCTTTTATCAGATTTATCCCTAAGTATTTCATATTTTTATGCTGTTGCAAATGGTAATTTTTGAACATTTCAGCTTCCAATTGTTTTTTTGTTTTTTTCTTATCCTAAACAGAAGGAAGGCAAACATTATGGCACTTTTTTTTTGAATTTTATTTTATTTATTTTTTATACAGCAGGTTCTTATTAGTCATCAGTTTTATACACATCAGTGTATACATGTCAGTCTTAGTTGCCCAATTCATCAGATCACCATCCCCACCCACCCACGGCTTTCCCCCCTTGGTGTCCATACATTTGTTCTCTACCTCTGTGTCTCAACTTCTGCCCTTCCAATTGTTTTTGATATTATATAGAAAGACTTTTCTTTTTGTTTTGTCTTTTTAAAAATTTTTATTTTATTGTGGTAAGAACACTTAAAAAATTATGAAATGTACCCTCATAGATTTTTAAGTGTGTAATACAGTACTGTTAACTATAGGCACAGTGTTGTACAGCAGATCTCTAGAACTTATCCATCTTGCATAGTTAAGACTTTATGCCCATTGATTAGCAACTCTTCATTTCCTTCCTTCCTCCAGCCCCTGGCAACCACCACTCTATGTTTCTATGAGTTTGATTGTACCTCATATAAATGGAATTACACAGTATTTGTCCTAATGTGACTGACTTATTTCACTTAGGATAATGTCCTTCAGGTTCATCCATGTTGTCATATTTTGCAGGATTTCATTCTTTTTTAAGGCTGTATGTATATACTACATTTTCTTTATCCATTTATACACTGTTGGATGTTTAGTTTTTTTTACACATTTTAGCTATTGTGAATAGTGCTGTACTGAACATTGGAGTGCTAATGTGTCTTTGAGATCTTGTTTTTATTTCTTTTGGATAAATACCCATAGTGGGATTGCTGAATCATATGGTAGTTCTAATTTTAATTTTTTGAGGAATCTCAATACTGTTTTCCATAGGAGCTGCACCACTTTGCATTTCCACCAACAGTGTACAAGGGTTCCAGTTTCTCTGTATCCTCTTTTGTGTTGTTGTTGTTGTTGTTGAAAATAGTCATTCTAACTGGTGTGAGGTTATATCTCATTATGGTTTTGATTTACATTTCCCTAAGTGTTAGAGATGTTGAACATCTTTTCATATGCCTATTGGCCATTTATGTGTTTTCTTTGGAGAAATGTCTATTCAAGTCTTTAGCCCATTTTTAAGTTGGGTTATTAGTTTTTTTGCCATTGAGTTGTAGCTTTTATATTTTGGAAATTGACCTCTTATGGTTTGTAAATATTTTTTCCATTCTGTATGTTGCCTTATCACTCTGTTGATTGTTTCCTTTGCTGTGCAGAAAGTTTTTAGTTTGATATAGTCCCACTTGTCTATTTTTGCTTTTTTAATCTATGCTTTTGGTGTCATATTCATGAAATAATTTCAAAGACTAATGTCATGAAACAATTTTTCTGTTTTCTTCTAGGAGTTAACAGTACCAGAAGACATTTTTTTTGTACATTGTTCTTGTATCCTGCAATCTTATTAAACTCACTTAATTTTCGTACTAGTTTATTTAAAATTCCACAGTATTTTCTACATAGATGATCATGTTCTCTGTGTGTCTTAGTCAATTCGAGCTGCTATAACATAATACCACAAACTGGATGTATTATAAACAACAGAAATTTATTTCTCACAGTTCTGGAAGCTTTAAATCTGATATATGGGGGCCAAAATGATCAAGTTTTGTGTCTGGTAAGAGCCCTCTTCTTGCTTCTTGATGTGTTCTCAAGTGGTGGAAGGAGCTAGGGAGCTCTGTGGGATCTTTTTCATAGAGCGCTAATCCCTTTCACAAGGTCTCCACTCTCATGACCTAACCACTTCTTGAAGGCCCCACCTCCTAAAACCATCACATTGGGCATTAGCATTTCAACATATGAATTTGGGGGGCACAGAAACATTCAGACAAAAGCACTGAGAATACAACTCTTATTTTTTCCATTTTACTCTAGATGTCTTTTATTTCTTTTTCATACCTGGTTGCACTGGCTAGACCCTTCAGTGCAGTGTTGAACAGAAGTTGTAAGAGTGGATATCCCTGTATTGTTACTGATTTTAGGAGGAAAGCATTCAGTCTTTCACCATTAAGTCTGATGTTTTCAATAAATGACTTTTCTCAGGTTGGGGAATCTGATAACTAGGATAGAGATTCCCTTCTATCCTAGTTTCTGAGAGCTTTTTTTTTTAAAATCAGGAATGGATGTTACAAAATTTTTCATCTATTGACACAGATCCATATTGATCACATGGATTTTCTTTTCTAACTTCTTAATATGGTGAATTGCATTGATTGTTTTTTTCATGGTAAACCAACCTTGTTTTCTTGTGATAAACCCCACTTGGTCATGATGTATTATCCTTTTAATATAATGTTGGACTTAATTTGCTAAAATATTGTTTAGAATTTTGCATCTGTGTCCATAGATGCATTTTGCATATCTGTTCAGTTTGTAATTTCCTCTCTTTCTCTCTCTCACTTCTCTCTCTCTCCCTCTTTTTTTCCCTGGCTTTAGTATCAGGATAATGTCAGCCTCATAGGATAAATCAAAAAAGAATTCTCTTGTCTTCAAATTTTTGGAAGCATTTGTATAGAATTAATACTATTTTTTCCCTTAAAATGTTTGGTAGAATTTACCAGTGAAGCACCTGGACATGGAGTTTCTTTTTAAGAATTTTAACTACAATTTCAATTTATTTAGTAGATGTGTGTCTATCTATGTTATCTATTTCTTCTTGAGTGAACTTTGAAAATTATTTATTTTAAGGAATTTTCCCTTTCATCTAAGTTGTTAGATTTATTAGCATAAAATTGTTCATAATATTGCCTTATTATTATTTTAATATCTGTAAAATCTGTAGTAATGTCACATCTTTCATTTCTTTTTTAAGATAAATTTATTTATTTAATTTTGGCTGCATTGAGTCTCTGTTGCTGGGCTCAGGCTTTCTTTAGTTGTGGCAAGCAGGGGCTACTGTTCGTTGTGGTGCATGGGCTTCTCATTGCAGTGGCTTCTCTTGCTGCAGAACACAGGCTCTAGGCGTGTGGGCTTCAGTGGTTGTGGCATGCAGGCTCAGTAGTTGTGGCTTGTGGGCTCTAGAGTGCAGGCTCAGTAGTTGTGGAGCATGGACTTAGTTGCTCTACAGCATGTGGGATCTTCCTGGACCAGGGCTCAAACCCATGTCCCATGCATTGGCAGGCAGATTCTTAACCACTGCACCACCACAGAAGCCCTCTCATTTCTGGTATTGATAATTTGTGCCTTTTTTCTTTTTATTGGTCAATCTAGCTAGAAGTTTATCAATTATATAGATATCAGAGAATCAGGTTTTTGTTTCATTGATTTTCTTTATTGTTTTTCTGTTTTCTATTTCATTGGTTTTCACTTGGTCTTTAGATTTTTTTCTTTTCTTTACTTTGGATTTAATTTGCTCTACTTATTTTAGTTTTTAAGGTTATTCACACATTTTTTCCCTAATACTGCAGTTTTTTGGTATTGATTTTCCCCTACATACTGCTTTGGTGGCATCCCACAAATCCTGATATGTTGTGTTTCATTTCATTTAGGTTGAGTGTTCTGTAAATGTCAATTACATCCATGATGATACATGGCTTCCAAAGTTCCCTGAGGTTCATCTCCATCCCAGTCAAGCCTAAAGGGAGAAAGAACATGGAGAAAGGTGCTTAGGAGGTTTTTATGACATCACTTCCATTCAAATTCCATTGGTTAGAACTCAGTTGCATGGCTTCACCTAATGGTATGAGAAGCTGGGACATGTAGTCTATCTTTTTGCCTGGGAAGAAGAGGAAAATACATTTGGACAAACAGCCAGAAACCTCTTTCTATTCTCTGGAAGGGCTTGTATAAGATAAGAAATACTTGAATCATGGGTATACAGTAGAAATTGTAAAGTTATTGGGGCCTGCTGCTTTCTTTGGGGGAAATTTTGTAACTGTTGATTCAGTTTAATGGATACATGTTCATTTAAGTTTTCTATTCTTGAGTCACTTTTTGTAAGTCACTTTTTAGGTATATATAGTTTAGTATAAGTTTTAGAATATACTAGCATAAATTTGTTGAAAGTATTTTCTTATTTTAATTTCTGCTGTAACTGTAATTATGTTCTTTCTTCATCTTTGAAATTGTTTACCTGTGCCTTCTTTTTTAAAATTTGGTTACTCTTACTAGAGATTTGTTAATCTTGTTAGTGTTTACCTAAAATCTTAATATTTTTTCACTAATTTCTATTCTTTTTTATTTTCTTCCTCCACATTATTTGGACTCAATTTGCTTGTCTTTTTCAACTTGCAATTTGAATGCTAAGCTCATTTTTTTTCAGCTTTTTTTTTCCCCTTGAATTTGTCTTCAGCTTTGTTGCTGCAAGCATTTATACATAGTGCTTCTTTATTGATTAGTTTTATGTAATTTCCAAATTTCCATTGATTTCTTCTTTAATGCAAGAGTTATTTACAGTGTGATTAAAAATTTCCAAGTATGGAAGCTTTTCCTAGAGTATGTATTAGGTTACTAATTTAAAATTAATTGTATTATTGTCAGAGAATGTGGTATCTGTAATAATCCTATAAAACTGTTGAGTCTTGCTTTATGGCCTGGTATATGCATGCTGTTTGAGATGTCGTCTTCTTTACTATGTTAGTAATTCCTTGCAACATTATCTTATTTATTCCTTATTCTAATTATATGAGACAGGTAATATGACTCCCATTTTTCAAATAATAACATTAAAATCCAACCAGCATAATAAGTATCTCTTCCAAGTACAAGTTCTTCCTAGTTAGCTTTGTATTCAATCAGAGCAGCCAACAACTAAAAAGAAATCAGTGTGGTCAACTTTTTATACCAGTTGCATATGAGCCCTGCTTATATTTTTTTATAGATTTTTAAACCTCAGGGTAAGGATTCATTCTTACTTCAATGGCCTTTTATCCCTCCCTTGGTGTCTCAAACAGTATCTCACACATATTTGGTGTTCAATAAGCATTTGTTGAACTGGAGTAAACCTGAGACGAAATCTGGCAAAACCCTAGGAGAGTATAATAAAAAGGTATTGAATACTCAAAAAATAAAACCGAACATTCAGTTCTGGAATCACTACAAAAGTTAATCTGAAACTACTCCTGACACAAATATATAGTAATTCTGGTTAAAGATATAGGCATAGATACAGATAAGTAACACCTATATCCATGTCTATATTTATCTATATCCTTTATATATCTATATATATCCATATGTAGATATGTTAAAGGATATGTATATATCCAGCTATAGATAGATAGGTTAAAGGATAGACAGACTGGGGAAGAGGAACCTATAAAGGCAATAACATTATAGACAGAGAAATGGGAAAAAACCAAGTGAATTTATTTTACTTATGCCAAGGTAAGAGAGAGAGAGAATGGTCAATAGTGACCTTTCAATTTTATGTTAATGAAGTTATTAATGACCTTGGGAATAGAAGTTGTGAAGTAGAAATTCTCATTTTAAGAGTTTTGGCTGCAAATGGTAAGAAAAGGATCAACTGTAAGCTGGAGGTTACTGTGCATAGAGAGAAAGTTTTGTTTATCTTAAGGTGAAAGGGTCATACCCTGGTTTAGGATTTAATATCTTTGGCTAGCTATCTCTTACTTATTCTGTAAGATTTAGCTCAGGTGTTCCCTAAGAAACTGTTCCTGCACTTAGTCAAAGTGCCTCTGTTGTCTTAGTGCTGTCAACAGGTCATTATCATAATAATTAGAATATTGTAATGAATATTCTGTTTAAATGTTGTACCCCCCAGATTTTAAACTCTATGACCATGTGTTACTTATCTTTTAGTCACCAATTCTTTTTTTTTGTTCGTTTATTTATTTATTTATTGGCTGTGTTGGGTCTTCATTGCTGCATGTGGGCTTTCTCTAGTTGTGACGAACAGGGACTACTCTTTGTTACGGTGTGCGGGATTCTCATTGCAGTGGCTTCTCTTGTTGCAAAGCACAGGCTCTAGGGCATGTGGGCTTCAGTAGTTGTGGTGCATGGGCTCAGTAGTTGTGGCTCATGCCTCTAGAGCGCAGGCTCAGTAGTTGTGTCGCATGGGCTTAGTTGCTCTGCAGCATGTGGTATCCTCCCGGAACAGGGATTGAACCTGTGTCCCCTGCATTGGCAGGCAGACTCTTAAACACTGTGCCACCAAAGAAGTCCTCAGTCACCAATTCTTGGCAAGGGTTTGGCAATAGAAAGTTCTCAAACCATGTTTAACTAGACTATGGAATTTAAAAAAAATTTTCTCCTATCTTTCTACAGATCTTCCTGTATCTGTATTTTGTATTTATTTCTTCCATTATAATACCTTTTTAATTGCACTTATTCTTTTCCACATATATGAACTTCCTACTAAACCACATACCTAGGGACTTCCCTGGCGGTCCAGTGGTTAAGACTCCACATTTCTACAGCTGGGGGTGCAGATTTGATCTCTGGTCAGGGAACTAAGATCCTGCATGCTGAGTGGCACAGCCAAAAAACAAACAAACAAACAAAAAAAAAACAAGAAAAACCCACATACCTTTATTATTCATTTTTCTAATACTAACATCTAGCACAGTGCCTATCGTTTATTCATTGAATAGTCAATCATTTTTGAGTAACCAGTCATTATTCTAAACTCTAAGAATACCAGAGTGAGAAAGATTTATCTTCTAGTAGAAGAAGACAGACAATAGACAGTAAACCAATAAGTAAAGAAGACTATTTATTATAGCAATTATTAAAGACAAAGAAACAGGGTCACATAATAAAGTGACTGTTGAAAGTGAGGAGTCATTACTTTAGATAGCATACTTAAGGGCAGAGTCAAGAAAGTAAAACTCCTACCTCTGTATATAGTGTTTCTTTAACTTATATATTGACTAAATCTTCAAAGTGAGAGGGGATCTTAATGATCATAGAGTCAAGCCTTTTCATTTTACAGATTGATTTATAGATAAAGTGTGATTTGTTGGAGGCATTAGAAAATATGTAATTTGTCTTTCTCTTGGTAAAGTGGTTTGGGAACTTTCATATTCTCTAGAGCTCACTGGAATTCCCCTGAGATATAAATGGCCCATTTAAACCAGGGAGTAGAATGGTGTTTTACTAGTCACACCTATTTTCTTCCCAAATGGAGAATTACAAAAAGGATAAAGAGGAGGGCAGAGATCTTAAGGAGGAGGAAGCTAAGTAGGCTGTAAACACAGTGATAACAATAGAGAATTTGCTGCAATGAGAGTTGTACTAACTAAGTAAAGGAGTCAAGAATCACATATTAAGATTAAAAATTTTTGTTCCTGATTTTTCTAAGATTCTCATGCTAGAAAATCTGAATGTACAGAAAAGTCTGGAGTGGAAAATTATAACTAAGCCCTTACCCCAGGAGTAGCCAATATTGATTATTTTCCTTATAAAAGTATGTTTCTCCCTTTTTCTTTTCTTTCTTTCTTTTTTTTACAAAATTGAGATCCTATTGTTTTTATATTTTTTATACTTGAGAAAAGTAAAAAGAAAAGGACAAAGAATAACAAACATTCATGTAATCTTCTACTAAATAAATATTTTTTGGTCATATAAACTTCAGATTTTTAATTTTTTAAAGAAAACATTACAGGTAAAGTCTTAAGTTCATATTCAATCCATAGTCCCATTCCCCTCATTTCCTCCCCAGACACAACTAATATCATGAGTATGGTGTATTTTAATACTTCTGTCACATTGTTTTTTAAAAAGTATTATTTTGTGTTTTCTTTTAATGTGCATAAATGGAATCAGTATGTGATTAGAATAATGAATATAAATTTATGGAAATCGCTTTATTCACTGAACACTAGGTTTTTCAGTTCTATTTATGATGATACATATAGATCTAGTTTATTCATAAGTCATAAGTGTTAAGCTTGAATTTTCACTGAACACATCTCTATAACCAGCACCCTGTTCAAGAAACAGTACGTTAATTACCAGCATCCCTGAATTCCCCCCGATGTCTTTGTTTGCCTTCTTTTGCCCAACATTATTTATGAAATTTATCCACTTTGTTTGGCATAGTTGTACTCTATTCTTTCCCATTGTTATAGAACATTTTGCTTCCTTAAATCAATTAAACTTTTAAAATTTATCCGTTTAACTATCAGTGGGCCTTTGGGTAGTTTTCAGTTTGTGTCTCTATCAACATACACACGTAAAAGTGATGCTATCAACATTCTAGCATATATTTTTAAGAAAATATATATGTACTTCAGTTTGGTATATGTCTAAGAGTTGCTGGGTCATAGGGTATGTATATGTTCAGCTTTAATAATAGTGCCAAACAGTTTTCCAAAGTATTATAGAAAATTACATTCCCACCAACAGTGAGTGAGAATTCATGTTACTCTGCCACCTTGACAGCACTTGATATTTTCCATCTTTTTCATTTTAGGCATTGTACAGGGTTGTCGTATTGACTCGTTGTGGTTTAATTTGCATTTCTGTGATTATTAATGAAGTTTTCATATATTTATTGGCCATTTAGATATCCTCTTTTATGATACCCTTAAATATTTAGCATTTATACTTAGCTGTTTTTCTCACAAAATCTAAAGATATTCATTGTCTATACTAGGTAAAGAAGGACTTTAGCAATTTTTTAATTACTATTGTTCTCTATTGGTTGTATGCCTTTGAGCAAGTTACTTAACCTCATTTTTGCCTCATCTGTTTCCTCATCTGTAAAGTGGGGAAATAATAATACTTAGCTTATAGAGTTGTGAGAATTAAATGAGTGAACATCTTTGAATTTAAATGAGTGAATCACTTTGAATGTGCCTGGCATATAGTATTTGCTGTATAAATATTAGATTATTATTATTGTTGTTATTGGTGAAAGAATAGACAACGTATACCAAGGGGACAGAATAGAGATTCCAGAAATAGACAGACACAAATATAGCTAATTGATTTTTGACAAGGGTGCAACAGCAACTCTATGAAGAAAGGATGGTCTTTTCATCAAATAGTGTTGGAACTACTGAATACACATATCCCAAAACAAAAAAACCAAAAAAACTTGACCCCTACCTCTCACCTTATGCAAAAATTAATTCAAAATGAATCATGAATTAAATGTAAAACATAAAACTAGAAATATTTTATAGGAAAACATAGAAGAAAATCTTTGTGACCTGCAAAGAGTTCTTAGATACAGCCCATAGCACAAACCATAAAAGAAAAAAGTTGATAAATTGGATATCACTAAAATTAAAAAGTTTTGCTCTGTGAAAGACACTATTAAGAGAATTGAAAAGACAAGCCACAGCTGGGAGAAAATATTTCCAAATCATGTATCTGACCAAGGATTTGTATCCAGAATATATAAAGAATTCTAAAAAAATCAGCAAAGATTTGAACAAATACTTCACTGAATAAGATATATGGATGGCAAATAAGCATGTGGAAAGACGCTCAACATAATTATTCACTAAGGAAATGTAAATTAAAACAGGGGTCCCAAAAGAGAGAATAGAGAAGTAGCAGAGAAGCAATATTAAGAGATGCAGCTTAAAAGGGTTTTTTCTTTTCCTTTTTTTTAAGGAAGATACCACTGTATCTCCACAGTAAGATACCACTGTGCATCTATTAGGATGGCCGAAGTGAAACTGACAATATCAAGTGGTAGCCATGATACAGAGCAACTGAAACTGTTGTATTTGCTGGTGGGAAAGCAAGACAGAACAGCCACTTTGGAAAGCAGTTTGGTAGTTTCTTATAAATTTGAATATATACTTGTTATATGAGCCTACTGAAATAAAAATTTATGTTCAAATAAGCAACTGTATGCAAATGTATAGTATGCCTTATTCCTAACAACCCCAAACTGGAAACAACCAAACGTCTCTTAGCTGGGGAATAAACTGTGGTCCATCTATAAAGTGGAATGTTACTCAGCAATAAAAAGAAACAAACTACTGATACATGCAACAACATGGCTGAATCTCAAATGCATTATGCTAAGTTAAAAAAGCCAGACTCAAAAGACAACATGCTGTATTCTATTTATATGAAATTCTGGAAAAGGCAAAAACATAAGGATAGAGAATAGGGATGGAAAATAATCAGTGGTTGCCAGCAGTTAGTACTTGACTACTAAGAGGCTGTACAAGGAAATGTTTTGGGGTGATGGAAGTTTTCTGTAACTTGCTTGTGGTGGTGATTAAATACTTTTTATATTTGTCAAAACTTACAGAACTGCACACACACACACACACACACACAAGTGAATTTTAGTAAGTGTAAATTGAAAAAAAGTTTTTTAAAGAGAAAACCTTCTGGGCTTCCCTGGTGGTGCAGTGGTTAAGAATCCACCTGTTAATGCAGGGGACATGGGTTCAATCTCTGGTCCGGGAAGATCCCACATGCTGCAGAGCAACTAAGCCCGTGTGCCACAACTACTGAGCCTGTGCTCTAGAGCCTGCGAGCCACAACTACTGAGCCTGCGTGCTACAACTACTGAAGCCCGCATGCCTAGAACCCGTGTTTCGCAACAAGAGAAGCCACTGCAATAAGCCCGTGCACCGCAACAAAGAGTAGCCCCCACTCACCGCAACTAGAGAAAGCCCGCATGCAGCAATGAAGACCCAACGCAGCCAAAAATAAATTAATTAATTTTAAAAAAGGAAAAGAAAAAACCTTTTTAGGCTGTATCTCTTAATATTGCTTCTCTGCTACTTCTCTATTCTCTCTTTTGGGACCCCTATTAGTTTTATGCTATATACTCTTAATCTTTTCCAAGTCTCATAATTTATCATATTTTCACTTTTTTATGTAATTGGGTGAATCTCTCAGTATTATCTTTCATTTCATTAATTCTTTGTATTTAAAGAAGCATGTACTCCATCTTGAAATTTTTTAATTTATAATTTCCAAGATTCCTCCTTGGTCCTCTTTTGAGTTGGTCATTCACCAGGCCAGAGGATGGCTTGGTCTGGGAATTCTCTCACTGATATTCTCTGCTTCTAGTTAATTCCTGCTTCCAGATCTCGGTGCCTAGCATGCTTGTGGTTTTAGCTCCTACTTATTTCTGTGTGTTGCTTTTCTACTTTCGTCCATAGAAATATTTATCTTATATTTGAGCACAACTATATCTTTAAATTTTTAAAAAATATGTGTGTTATCTATCTTGCTTTTATCTTTTAATCCTATCTGATATTTCCTTATACCACTATGCCTGTGATCCTCAACTGAGGACAGTTCTGCCCATCAGAATGCATTTGGTAATGCCTGGAGATACCTTTGGCACAATGCACAGGACAGCCCCTCACAACAAATTATCTGGTCCAAAATATCTATATTTTTTCATATATAAAAATGAAAATTGGAGGTGTTTTTTCGTATTGTTTCACTTTGATAAATAGCCTTATGTAACTTTTTTGTACCATTAATTAATTTCCAAATGTAGATATTTCTGAACCCAAAGAAAACTAAGATTTGAGAAGCACTGTCTAGAAAGTTGGAAATTACCTAGAAAACAACAAAAGTATGGGAACAACAAAGTCTTTATCACCTCATACCCTTACTGGAACTTACAATATGTTCACACATAAAGATCTTCTATTAGATTTATACTTTTAAACCACTTTTTCCCAAAATAATATACTCCTAAGTTGTCTTAAGGCCCTTCAAATTCTATACAGCCTTCTGTGAAAGCTTTCTACAGCTTGCTTTATGCTTAGGTAGCAGATTTCAGAATCTTAATGAATACTTGACAAACCTAACTATAAATATCTCATGCTTTCTTTATTCTTAATTCTTTTTAATACATACCAGTATTAAGATGTTTGGTAGCAGGGATACGATAATAGAAAAAAACAGAGGACTGCCCTTAATTTGCTGCATGACCTTACTTCACTTACTGCTTTCACCTGGGCCTCAGTTTTTTCATCTGGAAAATGAAGGAGTTATACCATATAATTCCTGTAGGCTTTTCCAGTTATAAACCTGTGATATATCATTATTTACATTGTTTTTATTTAGCTTTTGGCTATGATCTTTTACTGTTCCTGAGAAAAAGTAGAGATAAAATGTTTAAAGATTTCTAAGGTCTTTAAAGATTCCTCATATTTGTTCTTTACAACCCTCACCTACCTCCTTGTAGTGATTGATAATAAAAATCTTAAAATGGAAATCCTCTTATGTTGAAGGACTGCAAAGAATGATACTGGAAAAGTAGCATAAAAATTCACAGCTGGTCTGGAAAGGGAGACAACTAGATAAGAAGAAAGGAGGTGACAGCTGTATAAAAACAAGCAAAACCTAGGTCTCAAATTTTGGTAGGGTCAAAGAAATGTGCCCTGGGCCCTAATGAGGATGAGGCCCCGAGTAATTCTCAAACTCAGGGTCTTGAAATTTATTAGAATTGCAAAGGACCAGAATTCAGGTCTCCCAACCTCCTCATTAATGTCTTAAACACTACATTATGTGTTATTAATGCACATTATGTGTGTTTTTATGGGTGTTACTGTGTATTAACACACATTATGTGTTATTAACACTACATTATGTGTTAAGCTATTATGTCATTTAATTTTACATAGAGAATGAAGGTATATGCCTGAAATAATCTTTTATAATTTATTTGTATAGGTGTTTTTTAACCACTTAACCTATTTTCTGGCTGCTGGTGCTGTTACTTTGGGAATTGGTTTCTTTGCTTTGGCATCAGCTTTGTGGTTCCTGATTTGCAAACGAAGGTAAGATTTATTAGAATATTTGACTTTTCTTTTAAAAATTCAGTGAAAGATTTTCTCAAATGGTATTAAATTTAAATAACTATAATAATATTGATTCTGTAATTTGATTGGGGAGAGAAAACTTTACATGTTTAGGGTAGCCTGAAAAGAGAAGTCCTAGTAGTATAATAGCAATCTTCATGCATTAAAATTTTAAGTAATAACGAGATCTATTTTATTCTGTAGAAGACATGGGTTTGAATTATAATAGAAGGCTAGAAAACTTTAAAAATTTTGACTACTAATTTAGAGGTTAAAAACATTACTGAGAGAAAAAGACTTTCTTTAGGAGATATTTAAGAAGAGAGCTGACAGAATCTCTGGTATGGTCTAAATGTAGTCTTTTGCCAGAGATGGAAAAAAGATACTTGATACCTCAGTTCCTTTCAACCCTAAAATTTGCTGTTTTTTATTATTTAATTGGTTCAGTATTTGCTTTGGCTCATGTTAAAAAATTTAAATTGTAATACGATCTTCCCACACACTCTTCCGGTATTCCCTATTTCAGCAAATGAATACATACTATCTATCCACTTGCACAAGTCAGAAAACCAGAAATTATTCACTAATTCATTCTTTCACAGACTTGCAGTGCCACTGGGAGGAGACAGATAATTAACAAATAAAGTGGTCAGGGAATGTCTCTTCAAGTGGGTAGTATTTAATCTGAGACTTAGATTAAAAAAAGAAGCCAGACATGTGACAACCCTGTGGAAGAGCTTTTTTCTAAGCTAATGTGATAGCAAGTACAGAAACTCCAAGTAGGAATGATCTTGGTATTGTTCAGTAAACAGAAAGTCAGTGTGAGTAGACTGAAGTGAGAGGGAAATAATGATGAGATTAAAGAGGGAGATAAGGGTCAAATCACACAGGAATTTGTAGGCTAAAACATGGAATTTAGATTTTATTATTTCTGCCATCAGAAGGTTTTAAGCAAGGGAATGATATTATCATCATAATAATAGCTAAAATCAAGGGTTTACTGCATACTGTTCTAAGTGCTTTATATGTAGTTATCTCATTTAGACCTCATAACTGCCCCATGAAGTTGCAGTAATATTATTCCCATTTTGAAGACTACAATGCCACCTATAGATGATTTACATTTTAGTAACACTTAAAAATTTGAGATATAGATTTTAAATATATGATGTTGAATTTCAACAAATATATTGCCATGTAATCACAACCCCAGTCAAGATATAGACATTTTCCATCATCCTGTAAGGATCCCTCATCCTGCTTTCCAGGAATTTCTCCCCACCTCCTACCCAGAGGCAGTCATTATTCTGATTTTTATCACCATAGATTAATTTGGCCTATTCTTGAACTTCATATAAATGGACTTTTTATGTCTGCTTTTTTCACTTAATGTAATATTTTTGAGATTCATTTATGCTGTTGCATTTATCTGTTCATTCTTTTGATTAATGAGTAGTATTACATTGTATGAATTTACCTCAGCTTGTTTATCCATTTTTCTGTTAATGGACATTTAGGTCATTTCCAACATTTAGCCCTTAGGAAATAAGGCTGCTGTGAACATTCTAATCTTTTTGTACATGTGCTTTCACTCCCCTTAGGTAAGAGTAGAATTGGTGGATAGTATGATTAGCTTTAAAAGAAACTGCTAAACAGTTTTCCAAGATGGATGTACATCCCCGTCAGCAATGTATGAGAGTTCTGATTCATATTTTTAAAAGATGTTTCTTATGTCTCTATGAATCCTGTATGTTAATGGAACAAGAGTAAAAGCGGAGAGGCAAGTTAGGATGCTACTGCACAGTCCATGTTAAGGATGATTGTGTCTTAGACTAATATGGAAGTAGAGGAGATGAAGAGAAGGGGCTGGACTTGGGGTAGTTTTGCAGGTAAAGTTAGCAGGTCTTATTGATGGATTGGATGAGGTAAGGAAAGATAAGTGAAATGGCAGAGTTAATGCTAATACCTACATTTTTATCATGAGCAACTGAGTAGTTAATCATGCCATTTACTGAGATGAGGAGGTGATTGGGAGGGAAACAAGTTGAGGGAGTGGTGGTAAACTAGGAGTTGTATTTTGGATGTAAGTTTGAAAGCCTATGAAACATCCAAGTAAAAATGTTAGACAGTCAGATATACGTGTGTGAATTTCAGGGGAGAAATCAGGGCTGAAGATTTAGGTTATCAATGTATAGAGGATATATAAAATAATACAACTGGGGGGCATGGAGTCAAGATGGTGGAGTAGGAGGACATGGAATTTGCATCTCCTCACAACTAGGGCAGCTACCAGATGCTGGTGGGTGGCCTTGACACCCAAGGGGATGGGAGGAACCCCCAAGTGACTAGGTAGGACGTTGGGGGGAGCAAGGGAGGAAGAGAAGTGGAGGTGAGATGGTACTGGCACCCCTGAGGGGTGACTGGGAGAGGGAAGGGGTTCCCATGCCTGGAGAGACCCATTCACCACAAGGGGATTAACAGGGACAGGGAGAGACCCTCAGGGGTTTGGAGGATCAGAGGGGAATGCAGCCAGCGTTTCCCCTGCCCACTCAGGCCCCGGGGAGCATGCTGGGGTCCCAGGTCTGGTCCTCTACCTTCTGAGGACCCTCCATCCACATGGGTCCTGGGGACGTGGGAACAAGAGAAGGGGGAAGAGTAGAGGTGAACAGGGAGGGACCCTAGGGGATCTGAAGATCGGGGGAATGGGACTAGTGTTCCCCGCCCCCACTCGGGACCCTGCAAGCCTGCTGGGGTCCCGGGCATGATCCTCCACACTCTGAGGTCAGAGGCAATCTGAGCCCCCTCCAGCCATGCTGAGCCTAAGCCCTGCCCCCCCATTCACACCAGGGCCTTTTCCAGCCATGTGCGTACTGAGCCCAGACACCACCCCCTGCCTAAACCCTGCCCCTGCTTAAGCCTCGCCCCACACAGCCAAGGCCTTTTCTGGCCCCTTTTTTTTTTCCCTACTATTGTGGTTCTGTTTTACCTTTCAGGTGTTGTTTCATTTATATTTTTATTTTTTCTAATATATCTGTTAGTGTTCTAAATTTATTAAATTTTTATTCCTTCTTATTGTTCTTCTCTCTTTTTCTTTTTTTTTGCCATGCCACATGGCTTCCAGGATCTTGGTTCATGGGCTGGGGGGGGTTGGGTCTGAGCTCCTGTGGTGGGAGCACCAAGTCTGAACCACTGGACTAACAGAGAACCTCAGACCCCAGGGAATATTAATCAGAGTGAGGTCTCCCAGGGGTCCTCATCTCACCACCAAGACCCAGCTCTACCCAACTGTCTGCAAACTCCAATGTTGGAAGCGTCAGACCAAACAACCAGTAAGACAGGAGCACAGTCCCACACATCAAAAAAAAATGATAAGACAAAAAAAATATATTACATATGGAGGAGCAAGGTAAAAACCTAAAAGGCCAAACAAATGAAGAGGAAATAGGCACCTACCTGAAAAAGAATTCAGAGTAATGATAATAAAGATGATCCAAAATCTTGGAAATAGAATGGAGGCAAAGATCAAGAAAATACGAAATGTTTAACAAAAACCTAGAAGAACTAAAGAACAAACAAACAGTGATGAACAACACAATAACTAAAATGAAAAATACACTAGTAGGAACCAATAGCAGAATAACCGAGGCAGAAGAACGAATAAGTGAGCTGGAAAATAGAATGGTGGAAATAACTGCCAAGCAGTGGATAAAGAAAAAAGAATGAAAAGAATTGAAGACAATCTTAGAGACCACTGGGACAACACTAAATGCACCAACATTCGAATTATAGGGGTCCCAGAAGAAGAATAGAAAGAGAAAGGGTCTGAGAAAACATTTGAAGAGATTATACTCGAAAACTTCCCTAACATGGAAAAGGAATTAGCCACTCAAGCCCAGGAAATGCAGAGAGTCCCAGGCAGGATAAACCCAAGGAGAAACATGCCAAGACACATAGTAATCAAATTGACAAATATTAAAGACAAAGAAAAATTATTAAAAGCAACAAGGGATAAATGACAAATAACATACAAGGGAACTCCCATAAGGTTAACAGCTGATTTCTCAGCAGAAACTCTACAAGCCAGAAGGGAGTGGCACGATATATTTAAAGTGATGAAAGGGAATAACCTACAACCAAGATTACTCTACCCGACAAGGATCTCATTCAGATTCAATGGAGAAATTAAAACCTTTTTAGACAAGCAAAAGCTAAGAGAGCTCAGCACCACCAAACCAGCTTTATAACAAATGCTAAAGGAACTTCTCTAAGTGGGAAACGCAAGAAAAGAAAAGGACCTACAAAAACAAACCCAAAACAATTAAGAAAATGGTCATAGGAACATACATATCAATAATTACCTTAAATGTGAATGGATTAAATGCTACAACCAAAAGACACAGACTGGCTGCATGGATACAAAAACAAGACCCATATATATGCTGTCTACAAGAGACTCACTTCACACCTAGGGACACATACAGACTGAAAGTGACGGGATGGAAAAAGATATTCCATGCAAAAGGAAATCACAAGAAAGCTGGAGTAGCAATATTCATATAAGATAAAATAGACTTTAAAATAAAGACTGTTACAAGCAATAAGGAAGGACACTACATAATGATAAAGGGATCAATCCAAGAAGAAGATATAACAATTATAAATATTTATGCACCCAACATAGGAGCACCTCAATACATAAGGCAAATGCTAACAGCCATAAAAGGGGAAATTGACAGTAACACAACAATAGTGTGGGACTTTAACACCCCACTTAAACCAAAAGACACATCATCCAGAGAGAAAATAAGGAAATACAAGTTTTAAATGACACAATAGACCAGATAGATTTAATTGAAATTTATAGGACATTCCACATGAAAGTGGCAGAATACACTTTCGTCTCAAGTACACATGGAACATTCTCCAGATAGATCACATTTTCCAAGGTCACAAATCAAGCCTCAGTAAATTTAAGAAAATTTAAATCATATCAAGCATCTTTTCTGACCACAATGCTATGAGATTAGAAATCAATTACTGGGAAAAATACTGTAAAAACACAAATACATGGAGGCTGATCAGTGAGCTGCTAAATAAGCAAAGGATCACTGAAGAAATCAAAGAGGAAATTAAAAAATACATAGAAACAGATGACAATGACAAAAAGCAGTTCTAAGAGGAAGTCTATAGCAATTCAATCTCACCTCAAGAAACAAGAAAAATCTCAAATAAAAAATCTAACCTTACACCTAGAGCAACTAGAGAAAAAAGAACAAACAAACAAACAGACAAACAAAACCAAAGTCAGTAGAAGGAAAGAAATCATAAAGATCAAAGCAGAAATAAATGACATACTAACAAAGAAAACAGTAGCAAAGATCAACAAAACTAAAAGCTGGTTCTTTGAGAAGATAAACAAAATTGATAAATCTTTAGCCAGACTCATCAAAAAAAAGGGAAAGGACTCAGTAAAATTACAAATGAAAAAGGAGAAATTACAACTGACACCGCAGAAATACAAAGGATCATAAGAGACTACTACAAGCAACTGTATGCCAATAAAATGGACAACCTGAAAGAAATGGACAAATTCTTGGAAAGGTACAACTTTCCAAGACTGAACCAGGAAGAATTAGAAAATATAAACAGACCAATCACGAGTAATGAAATTGAAACTGTAATTAAAGATCTTCCAACAAAGTGCAGGACCAGATGGCTTCACAGGTGAATTCTATCAAACATTTAGAGAAGAGCTAACACCTATCCTTCTCAAACTCTTCCAAAAAATTGCAGAACGAGGAGCACTCCCAAGCTCATTCTATGAGGCCACCATCACCCTGATACCAAAACTAAAAAAATCACAAAGAAAGAAAATTACAGGCCAATATCACTGATGAATATAGATGCAAAATTCCTCAACAAAATATTAGCAAACAGAATCCAACAACACATTCAAAGGATCATACACCATGCTCAAGTGGGATTTATCCCAGGGAAGCAAGGATTCTTCAATATATGCAAATCAACCAATATGATACACCATATTAACAAATTAAAGAATAAAAACCATATGATCATCTCAATAGATGTAGAAAAAGCTTTTGACAAAATTCAACACCCATCTATGATAAAAACTCTCCAGAAAGTTGACATAGAGGGAACCTATCTGAAAGTAATAAAGGCTGTATACGACAAACCCACAGCAAACATCATTCTCAATGGTGAAAAACTGAAAGCATTTCCTTGAAGATCAGGAACAAGACAAGGATGTCCACTCTCGCCACTCTTATTCAACATAGTTTTGGAGTCTTAGGCATGGCAATCAGAAAAGAAATAAAAGGACTACAAATTGGAAAAGAAGAAGTTAAACTGTCATTGTTTGCAAATGACATGATACCATACATAGAATGTCCTAAAGATGACACCAGAAAGCTGCTAGAGCTAATCAATGAATTTGGTAAAGTTGCAGCATACAAAATTAATGCACAGGAATCTCTTCCATTCCTCTACACTAACAACAAAATATCACAAAGAGAATTTAAGGAAACAATCCCATTTACCATCGCAATAAAAACAATAAAATACCTAGGAATAAACCTACCTAAGGAGGCAAAAGACCTGTACACAGAAAACTATAAAACACTGATAAAAGAAATCAAAGATGACACAAACAGGTGGAGAAATATACCATGTTCTTGGATTGGAAGAATCAATATTTTGAAAATGACTATACTACCCAAAGGAATCTACAGATTCAATGCAATCCCTTTCAAATTACCAATGGCATTCTTCACAGAATTAGAACAAAAAAATTACAGTTTGTATGGAAACACAAAAGACCCCAAATAGGCAAAGAAATCTTGAGAAAGAAAAGTGGAGCTGGAGGAATCAGGCTACCTGACTTCAAATTATACTGCAAAGCTACAGTAATCAAAACAGTATGGTACTGGCACAAAAACAGAAATAGAGATCTGGATAGAAAGCCTAGAGAATAACCCATGCACCTGTGGTCACCTAATCTATGACAAAAGAGACAAGAGTATACAATGGAGAAAAGACAGTCTCTTCAATAAGTGGTGCTGGGAAAACTGGACAGCCACATGTAAAAGAATGAAATTATAACACTCCCTAACACCATACATAAAAATAAACTCAAAACTGATTAAACACCTAAATGTAAGATTGGACACTTTAAAACTGTTAGAGGGAAACATAAGAAAAACACTCTTTGACAAAAATCACAGGAAGATCTTTTTTGACCCACCTCCTAGAGTAAAGAAAATAAAAACAAAAATAAACAAATGTGACTTAATTAAACTTAAAAGCAAAGGAAACCATAAACGAGATGAAAAGACAACCCTCAGAGTGGGAGAAAATATTTGTAAATGAAGCAATGGGCAAAGGATTAATCTCCAAAATATACAAACAGCTCATGAAGCTCAATATCAAAAAAACAAACAACCCAATCAAAAAATGGGCCGAAGACCTAAATAGACATCTCTCCAAAGAAGACATACAGATGGCCAAGAGGCACATGAAAAGATGCTCAGCATCACTAATTATTAGAGAATGCAAGTCAAAACTACAATGAGGTATCACCTCACACTGGTCAGAATGACCATCATCAAAAAATCTACAAACAATAAATGTTGGAGAGGGTGTGGAGAAAAAGGAACCCTCTTGCCCTCTTGGTGGGAATGTAAATTGATACAGCCACTGTGGAGAACAGTATGATGGTTCCTTTAAAAACTAAAAATAGAACTACCATATGACCCAGCAATCCCACTACTGGGATATACCCTGAGTAAACCATAATTCAAAAGGACACATGTTCATTGGAGCACTATTTACAATAGCCAGGAGATGGAAACAACTTAAATGTCCCTTGACAGATGAATGGATAAAGAAGACGTGGTACATATATACAATGTAATATTAGTCATACATAAAAAGGAACGAAATTGGGTCATTTGTAGAGGTGTGGATGGACCTAGAGTCTGTCACAGAGTGAAGTGGGTCAGAAAGAGAAAAACAAACATTGTATATTAACTAATATATGTAGAATCTAGAAAAATGGTGCAGATGAACCTATTTGTGGTCAAGAATAGAGGTGCAGACATAAGAACCGGTGGGTGGACATGGGGGGAAGGGGAGTGTGGGATGAACTGGCAGATTAGGATTGACATATATACACTACCATGTGTAAAATAGATAGCTAATGGGAACCTGCTGTAAAGCACAGGAAGCCCAGCTCGGTGCTCTGTGATGACCTAGATGGGTAGGATGGTGGTGGGAGGGAGGGAGGTCCAAGAGGGAAGGGATATATTTATACATATAGCTGATTCACTTCATTGTACAGCAGAAACTAACACAACATTGTAAGGCAGTTATACTCCAATTAAAAAAAGTCATACAACTGGATGAGACTAACCAGGGAGTGATTGTTTAAAGAGAAGAACATAGGACTGGTCTTCAGCTCACCAATATTAGACATATAGAAAAAGAGTAGGAAGAATCAACAACATCTGAAAAGGAAAAGCAGAAAGATGTGTGGTGTCAAGCAAGTCAAAATTAGAAAATGTTTGGGCTTCCCTGGTGGCGCAGTAGTTGAGAGTCTGCCTGCCGATGCAGGGGACACGGGTTCGTGCCCCGGTCCGGGAAGATCCCACGTGCTGCGGAGCGGCTGGGCCCGTGAGCCATGGCCGCTGAGCCCGTGCGTCCGGAGCCTGTGCTCGGCAATGGGAGAGGCCACAACGGTGAGAGGCTCGCGTACCGCAAAAAAAAAAAAAAAAAAGGTTGAGAAAGATGAGGATAGAGAAATAAGTTTTGGAATAGCAACATGTAAGTTATTGGTAGCCTTGAACAGTTTTGGTGGAGTGATGTGTTCAGAAGCTGACTTTTGTGTAAAGTACAAGAGAAAATTCAGACAAGTATATACATCCTTTTAAGAAGCTTTTTTTTTTTTTTTGATGTTGGGGAGTTGCTGAAAGGGGCAGAAACTGGAAGAAAATGTGAGGTCAAGGAAGGATTGTTTTGTTTTGTTTTTTTCCTTGAAAAATGGTAGACATGCTTGATATCTCCCTCTTTCTTTCCCACCCCTACTAAATTCGAACAATCACCAAGTTCTATTTATTTTACTTCATTAATTGCTCAAATCTATCCATTTCTCTCCATTATCATTGGCACTACCTTATCCAGCTTATCATTATCCCCCACATAGTCCTACAGAGTTATAACTGACCCTTTACCTTCACTATACTCCTCATTTAATCTCTTCTTCGCACTTCAGCCAGATATTTTCCAAATGCAAATCTGATCAAGTCACCCCACCCTTCCACCCCATTCCCACTACATTATAAAGGACTTGCTATTGCTTTTAGGATGAAGACAAAGTCACATGACTTTTAAGGCCCTACATGTCTGCCCATGCATACTCTCCAGTTTCATCTCCACCTTTCCCTCTTGCTTTCTGTGCTTCTGCTACACTGTCCTAATCTGGCCACTAGGTTTTTGCACTTGATATTCTCTCTGACTAGAATATTCTTACTCCTACAACTCCCCTCCTCCACTACACTCTATCTAATAACTACTCCCATTTCTTCAGATGCCTAATTCAATCATCTCATTCTCAGAAAAGCCTTCCCTGACCTCTCTAACCAAGTTAATTCCCTTTCTTATATACTCACAGAGTAGCAGGTAGCTTTCCTTGATAACACTTTCCACAGTTGTAATTTTTCATTTTCTTGTGATTGTTTTATTAATACCTGTCTTCCTTGCTAGTGTTTAAGCTCCATGAGAGCAATGACAGTTCCATGAGTATAGTGGCTGTGCTTTTTTTCCCCTGCCACTGTATATACAACATCCGGTATAATGCATGGCGCATAGTAAGTACTCGGTAAATATTTGTTAAGTCAATTGAATTCAATAAATGAATGAATTTTAATTGTTAATACTGCAATAAGTAACATAATATGATCTCTTGAATTAATTTGGAAAATTTCTAGTACCTCGGAAAGAAGAAAAGGCAATCAGCATTATTTTTTAAATTGTTAAGTTTAGAATTACTATTAGAAACTACATTCCTTTATACTTAACTATCTTTGATCAGCTTTGATCAGTTTACTTGCTGCTTCATTATTTCTAACCTTCTCTCAAAATTACTTGTGGCTGCATGCATAAAGATCACAGGTACTCTTCCCTTGTAAGTCATTAGTTTCAATTCAGTTTCCTTCTACTTACTTTTGCCAGAGACATTATTAAATATAAAATTGGCCACTGAGTTCCATTTCATTTAATTTCCTTTGCCATTAAAGGCAAATCTATGAAAAGACTAATTGACATTAAATCGATTAATTTTCTCACAACCAGAGTGAAGGTTATCAAAAACTGATGGTTAATCTTCAAACTGGAAATATTAACTCTGCGAAGAAGTAGCTTAATTTATGGTCTATGGACAAAATACGTGTAATGAAATCAGTAACATATGAAAAGGGAATATATAAGTTGATTTGTGCTTTTAAAAATAAATATATAATATATTCTGATTTTAAAACGTTTATGTAGAACTGTTGGAAACAGAATAATTTTGTTTTATAATTCATGTTTAATAATATTCTCTATAAAATATTTTTCAGAGAAATATTTCAAGATTCCAAATTTAAAACAATTGATGAGAGATGCAGACAAAGACCATCAAAGGCAAAGATTAAATCTCATTCTCAGTGTGTTTTTATTTCTCAAAATTTTCATACTGGAAATTTCCAATTACAGGTAGTGTGTAATATTTTATAGCAATGTTTTCAAATAATTTCTTTTGACACCATGTCATTAGCGTTGTTGTCTTTAAATTATTTAAATTATCCACTATTATTTTTAAATTTGAGGTACAATAACAAGGAGCTAAATTTAAATTACCCAAACTAGTTAGAGTTTATATTACAGGAAACTGAAAGACTAAATGAAAATGTCTCCTTCTACAGTTGCTTCTCTGTATCTCTAGCCTGAGAACCTGTATTCCCCATATTGGAATTGTTACAGGGATGAAGATAAATGGCATAAAAAACAAAGCAAAAATTGCCAAGCCTATCAGAAGAAAGAGATTTGGAGATAAGAGGATACTCAGATAACCAAATAACCTAACCAAACCAACTAATTGAAATTAAATACAAAATGCTAATTGAAATTAATAAGGGTTTATTAAGGCTTCATTACATTCTGAGCTCTGGGCCCTACCTATTGAGGATAGTAAGATACAAACCCTACTTTAAAAGTGCTAGTGTAGTACAAGTGGGAAAGGCAGACACATAATTAACTTTCTGTTATATGGCATCAAAATAGTTGTATGGACAATGTGAAACAAGGGAGACACCAGTAGAAATTTAAAACTATGATATAGCTAATCAATGCATTATTAAATTTTATATGTTTTGGACTCCACGTCTAATATAGTCTCCCCTTTTTCTATTACATTTCTGAGACTCATCCAGGTTGGTGCATATACCCATCATTCGTCATTTTTTATTGTTATATCATATTCCATTGTATTAATATATCAAATTTTATGTTATGGACATTTGAGTTGTTTTCAGTTGGTTTTTTTAAAGGAAATTTCCACAGGGAATGTACCTAACAGTAGAATCACTGACTCATGGGATTTGTGCATGTTTAATATTATTAGGTAACTTCAAATTATTTTCCAAAGTAGTTTTGTCAATATACATTCCCCTCAGGCATGCATAATTGCTAGGATTGCTCCATATCAACAAATACTGATGTTTTTAAGCTCCTAAATTTTTAACAATCTGATGGATGTGTAATAGTATCTCACTGTAGTTTTTTCTTAATAGACTTAATTTTTTCAAGAAGTTTTAGGTTCACAACAAAATTGAGAAAAAAATAGAATTCTCATATACTCCTTGCCCCCATACAAGTGCAGCCTCCTCCACTATCAACATCGTGCACCAGAGTGGTACATTTGTTACAACTAATGAACCTACACTGACACATCATCACCTAAAGTCCATTGTTTACATTAGTATTCACTCTTGAATCCGACATTCTATGGCTTTTGACATATCTATATATATAGAGAGAGAGAGAGACAGACAGGCACACACACACATGCACACAGAGATAAACAGGAACAAAGAGACAGAAAGACAGAGAGACAGAGATGTATGTACCATCATAGTATCAGACACAATAGTTTTACTACCCTAAAAATCTTCTTGTTCCATCCCTGTTCATCCTTCCCTCCAACCAGTGATTGTTTAGCTCTTTCCATAGTTTTGCCTTTTCCAGAATGTCATATAGTTGGAATCATACAGTATGTAGCCTTTTTGGGCTTCTTTCTCTTATTAATATGCATTTAAAGTTCTCTCTGTCTTTTTAAGGCTTGATAGCACATTTCTTTTTGGTGCTGAATAATATTCCATTGTATGGATCTACTTCAATTTATTTACCCACTCAGTTACTGAAGGACATCTTGGTTGCTTTCAAGTTTTGGCAATTATGAATAAAGCTGCTATAAACATTCATGTGCAGGTTTTTGTGTGGACATATATTTTCAACTCATTTGGGTAACTACCAAGAGCATGATTGCTGGATCAAATGGTAAGAGGTGTTTAATTCTGTTGCCAAACTGTCAAAGTTTTTTTTGGCTGCATTGGGTCTTGTTGCTGCGCACGGGCTTTCTCTAGTTGTAGCAAGCGGGGACTATGCTTCATTGCACTGCATGGGCTTCTCTTGTTGTGGAGCACGAGCTCTAGGCATGTGGGCTTCAGTAGTTGCAGCATGCGGGCTCAGTAGTTGTGGCATGCGGCCTCTAGAGCACACAGGGTTCAGTAGTTGTGGCACGTGGACTCAGTAGTTGCAGCTCGCAGGCTGTAGAGCGCAGGCTCAGTAGTTGTGGCACACAGGCTTAGTTGCTCCACAGCATGTGGGATCTTCCCGGGCAAGGGATCAAACCCATGTCCCCTGCATTGGTTGGCAGATTCTTAACCACTGTGCCACCAGGAAAGTCCCACTCTACTTTTATTGACTTCTTTAATTTAAATTTATTAATTTAATTTGTTGAGGTGTTCTTTTATTTTAGTTCGTGGTTTTCAGTATAGAAGTCCTTCACATTTGTTTTAGTTTTATTTATAGTTATTTTTATGCTATGGTAAATAGTATTGATTTAAAAATTTTATTTCCCAACTGTTTGTTGTTAGTAAATATAAATACAATAGATTTATCTTATCTTATTCTGAATTACAGACCAAAAAGTTGCAGAAAAATTACAAAGATGTCCTGTATACCCATCACCCACTTCCCCCAATGACATTTTATATAAGTATACTTTATGAAAAGTATACTTTATTATAAGTATACATTATCAGAACCAGGAAATTTAGGCTACAGACCTAACTCAAAGATTACCAGTTTATGCATGTACTCACTTTTTGTTGTTTTTATATATAATTCTATGACATTTTATCATATGTATAGGTTTGTATAACCACCACGACAATCAACATACAGAAGAATTGCTCCATCACCATAAAGGAACTCCCTCATACTACCCTTTATAGTCACTCCCCCACTCCCTTTCCCTAACCTCTGGCAACCACTGATCTTTTCTCCATTGCTATAATTTCTTCATTTCTAGAATGTTATATAAATGGAATCTTATAGCATATGGCCTTCTGAGCTTGGCTTTTTTTCACTTAGCATAATGCCCTTAAGATCCCTCCATATCATTGCATGTATCAATAGTTTTTTTCCTTTTTTATTGCTGAGTAGTGTAACATTGTGTGGAGATATCACAGTTTGTTTAACCATTTATCCATTGAGGAGTATTTGGGTTGTTTCCATTTAGGAGCTATTACAAAATAAGGATGCCATGATCGTTTGTGTATAGGCTTTTTGGAAAACGTTAGTTTTAGTTTCACTAAAATAAATGCCCAGAAATGCAGTTCCTGGATCATGTGGTAAATATGTTTAATTTTTAAAGAAATTTCCAGATTGATTTCCAGATTGTACCATATTACATATCCACCAGTAACGTATAAGAGAATCATGTTTTTGCATCCTCTTTATCATTTGGTACTTAGCAGCATTTTAAAGTTTAGCCATTTAAATGTGTTTAGTGATTTTAATTTGCATTTCTTTAATGGGTAGTGATGTTGAACAGCTTTTCATATTTTTAATTTTCTGCCATCCATATATCTTCTTTGGTGAAGAGTCTCTTCAAGTCTCTTGTGCATTTTCTAATTGGATTATCTTTCTATTTAATTTAGAGAGTATATTCTGGATACAAGTCTTTTTGTCAGATATGTGATTTACTAATATTTTCTCCCATTTGATGACTTGTGTTTTCATCCTCTCAAAATGAAAAACAGCGTAAGTTTTAATTTTGGTAAAGTCCAGTTTATCCATTTTACCTTTTTGTTTTGTTTTTATTGAAGATGGTTGAGTTACAATGTTGTATTAATCTGCTGTACAGCAAAGTGATTCATTTATACATATATAGACATTTTTTAATATTCTTTTCCGTTAGTTTACCATAGCATATTGAATATAGTTCTCTGTGCTGTACAGTGGGACCTTGTTGTTAATCCATTCTACATATGAAAGCTTACATCTGCTAACCTCAACCTCTCACCCCACCCCTCCCCCAACCCCCTCCCCCTTGGTAACCACTAGTCTGTTCTCTATGTCTGTGATTCTGTTTCTGTTTCGTAGATAGGTTCATTTGTGTCATATTTTAGATTCCACATATAAGTGATATCATATGGTATTTGTCTTTCTCTTTCTGACTACTTCACTTAGTATGATAATCTATAGTTGCATCCATGTTGCTGTAAATGGCTTTATATTTTGTTCTTTTTTATGGCTGAGTAGTATTCCATTATATATATATATATATATATATATATATATATATATATATATATATATACCACATTTTCTTTATCTATTCATCTGTCAATGGACATTTAGGTTGTTTCCATGTCTTGGCTATTGTGAATAGTACTGCTATGAACATAGGGGTGCATGTATTTTTTTGAATTATAGTTTTGCCCAGATACATGCCCAGGAGTGGGATTGCTGGATCATATGGTAATTCTATTTTTAGTTTTCTGAGGAACCTCCATACTGTTCTCCATAGTGGCTTTACCGACTTACATTCCCACCAACAGTGTTCCCCTTTTCTCCATACGCTCTCCAGCATTTGTTATTTGTAGATTTTTAAATGATGGCCATTCTGACTGGTGAGAGGTGGTACCTCATTGTAATTGATTTGCATTTCTCTAATATTAGCACTGTTGAACATCTTTCATGTTCCTATTAGCCATCTGTATTTCTTCTTTGGAGAAATGTCTGTTTAGGCCTTCTGCCCATTTTTCATTGGGTTGTTTGCTTCCTTGTTGTTGAGTTGTATATTTTTCCTTTTTGAATCATACTTTAAGTGTCATGTCCAATAACTCTTAGTCTAACCCTAGGTCACAAGGATTTGTTTCTAAGTTCTCTTCTAAAAGTTTCTTAGTTTTAGGTTGCTTTGTTTTATATTTAATAGCTTTATTGAGGTATAGTTCACATACCATACAATTTGCCTTTTTAAAGTATCTGATTCAGTAGCTTTTAGGTAGATATTCACAGAGTTATAGAACCATCTTCACAATCAGTTTAGGACACCTTTATCACCTCAAAAAGAAACCCTGTACCTTTAGCAATCACTGCCCCTCCATTTTCCTCCAATCCTCCTAGGCCTAGACAACCACTAATCTATACTTTCTGTACCTATAGATTTGCCTAGTCTGGAATTTCTTATAAATAGATACATACAATATAAGGTCTCTTGTATCTGCCTTTTCATTTAGCATAATGTTTTCAAGGTCCATCTGTGTTATTGCATATATCAATATTTTATTCTTTTTCATGGCTGAATAATATTCTATTGTGTGTGGATATATCACATTTTGTTTATCCATTTATCAGTTGAAGGACATTTGAGTTGTTTCCACTTCTTGACTATTATGAATAATGTCACTATGTATATTCGTATACAAGTTTTTGTGCAGGTATATGTTTTCATTTCTCTTGGGTATATACCAAGGAATGGAAATGCTGTGTCATATGGTAACTCTATGTTTAATTTTTGAAGAATTGCCAGACTTTTTTCCAAAGTGACTGCACCGTTTTATATCCCCACAGGCAGTATATGAAGATTATATTTTGTGGCACCCTTGTTAACCCTTGTTTTTAACCTGTCTTTTTTGTTGTAGTTATCCTAGTGGGCATCAAGTGGTATCTTGTCATGGTTTTGATATGCATTTCCTTAGAGCCTAATGACATTGAAAATACTTTCATGTGCTTATTAGATATTTGTATATCTTCTTTAGAGAAATATCTATTCAAAGCTTTGTCCATTTTTAAAATTTGGGCTATTTGTCTTTTTGTTGAGTTTTAAGTATTCTTTATGTATTCTAGATACATATCCTATATCAGATATATGATTTGTAAAAATTTTCTCCCGTTTCGTGGGTTGTCTTTTCTTCTTATGGTGTTGTTTGAAGAACCAATGTTTTTAATTTTCTTGAGTCCAGTTTACCTAATTTTTTCTTTTGTTGCTTGTGTCTTTGGTGTCATATCTATAATCATTCCTTAATTGAGGTCATAAAGATTTATACCTCTGTTTTCTTCTAAGAATTTAATAGTTTTAGCTATTATATTTAAGTGTTTGATCCATTTTGAGTTAGTTTTTTGTATATAGTATGAGGTATGGGTCCAACTTCACTTATTTGCATGTATAAACCTAGTTGTCCCAACACCATTTGTTGAAAAGAGTATTATTTTCCTATGAAATTGTCTTAGCACTCGTGTCAAAAATCAACTGATTGTAAATGTGAGCATTTATTTCTGGAATCTCAGTTCTATTCCATTGATCTATATATCTATCCTTATACCAATACCACACTGTCTTCATTGCTATAGCTTTGTAGTAAGTTTTGATATCAGTAAGTTCTCCAGCTTTGTTCTTCTTTTTCAAGATTGTTTTGGCTATTACCATTTTACATTTTATATTTCTATCTCTGATCCATGTTTAGTTAATTTTTGTATAAAGTGTGAGGTTTAAATCAAAGTTCATTTTGGGGGGCTATTGATGTCATGTTATTCCAGCACTATTTTTTGAAAAGGCTATCCTCTTCCATTGAATTGTTTTTGCAAATTTTGTGAAAAATCTGTTAGGCATATATGTGTTAGTCTGTTTCTGCATTCTCTATCTGGTTTATTGACCTGTGTGTCTATCTCTACCAATATCACACACTAGCTGTATAGTAAATTATAAAATTGAGCAGTATGATTTCTCCAATTTCATTCTTCTTTTTCAACATTGTTTTAGGTTTTCTTATTCTTTTGCATGTCCATATACATTTTAAGGTGAACTTTAGCTGGAAAAAAATCTTGTTGAGATCATGATGAAAATTACCTTTTTTTTTTCTTTCTTGGCTGCACCACGCAGCATACCCCACACCACATGGGGGTCTTAGTTTCCTGACCAAGGATCGAACCCATGGCCCCTGCAGTGGAAGCGTGGAGTCTTAGCCACTGGAACGCCAGGGAAGTCCCAAGAGTTACATTTAGTTTATACATTAGTTTGTAATGAATTGCCATCTTTACTACAGTTGACCTGTGTTCTATGACCTTTATAAATAAATTTATTTATTACTTCTAGTAGTTTTTTTGAGGACCACAAAAGGTTTTCTTCATGTACAAGCATGAGATCTGTGAAAAACATCAGTTTTATTTCTTTTCCAATGTTTATGCTTTTATTTTATTTTCTCATCTTATTGCATTGGATAGGACCTCCAGTATAATGATGAACAGAAGTAGTGAGAACATATATCCTTTTTATATTCTGATCTTAGAATACATTCAGCTTTTCATCATTAAATAGGAAATTAGCTATAGAATTTTTGTAGATGCGTATAGTCAGATTGAGGAAATTCCCTTCTATTCCTAGTTTCCTGAGAGGTTTGTCTGTTTGTTTTGCCATGAAGGGTTGCTGATATTGCCAAATGCTTTTCCTGCATCTTTTAAAATTGTTCACGTGAGTTTTCTCTTTTATTTTGTTAATGTGAATTACATTGAATTTCAAATGTTAAATCAACCCTGTATTCCTGGAATAAACCCCACTGGATTTGATTTACTAATATATTTTAAATAATTTTTGCATCTATGTTAACGAGGGATATTATTTTATAATTTTCTTATCTTGTAGTATCTGGTTAGATTTCAGGATCACAGTTTTATTCTCGTCACAAAACAATAGGGAAATGGTTCCTGCTCCTCTACTTTCTGAAAAATTTTTGTGTAGAATTGGCTATATTGCTTTCTCAAACTTTTTTCTAGAATTCACCAATGAAGTCATCAAGGTCTGGATTTTTCTTCAAGAGAAAATTTTTTTTTTTTTTTTTGGTACATGGGCCTCTCACCGTTGTGGCTTCTCCCGTTGTGGAGCACAGGCTCCGGATGCGCAGGCTCAGTGGCCATGGCTCACAGGCCCAGCCACTCCGTGGCATGTGGGATCTTCCCGGACCGGGGCACGAACCCATGTCCCCTGCATCAGCAGGCGGACTCTCAACCACTGCGCCACGAGGGAAGCCTAAGAAAATTTTTGGCTATGAATTTAGCTCCTTTAACAGATATGGAACATACAAAATATTTCTATTTTGTATGTTTTAGAAATTTTTTTCAGTAAATTTGTCCATTGTACCTAAGTTGTTAAGTTTATTGGCAGAAAGTTTTTAGTAGTTTCTTCTTATTATGCTTCTAAAATCTATAGAATCTTTAGTGATGGTACTCTTTTTATTCCTGATTATATTTCTCTTTTCCTAAATCAGTCTTGCCTGGAGTTTTATGCTTTATTATTCTTAGACTTTTGTTCTTTTATAATATAAACATTTAATATTTAAATTTTCCTCTAAGGCCTTCTTTTGTTGCATCCCACAAATTTTATGTTTTGTTTTCGTAATTATTTAGTTCAAAATATTTTAAAATTTCCATTCTTTGTCTTTCAATGATATTGACATTTTTGAAGAATACAAGCCAGTTATTTTATAGATCATAGACTGTTCCTCAGTGTGACTTTTCCTTGCAGTTTATCACATCTGAAGGCGTAGAGTGTACATCTGCTCTTCACTGGTGATTTTAGTTGATCACATAATCAAGATGATGTCTGTTCTTTCCTCACTGAATTATTTCTGTTTTTACCCTTACAGTTAATAAACAAGCTGTGTGGTGACACTTTGAAAACATGTAAATATCCTCCTCTTCATCAAACTCTACTTACTAGCTATATAAATTATTACTTGAGCTAATCTTTACAAAACTGTAACAATATGATGATTTTCTAATTCTGCCACTCCTATCCATATTTGTCATTTGGCTTTCTACTGTGAGAAAGAAGCCCTACCCTCTTCCTTATTTTATTTATTATTAATATAGACTCATAGGCTTCTATTTTATTCAGCAGATTATAATCCATTACTATCATTATTTTGATGCTCAAATTTTCCTAAATTTAACCAGTGAGCCACTTGTTTAAGATTATTCCTCTGTCTTTTTTATACGTCCCCATCATTTTTTTGAGTCTTTACTTACTTCTGATACTATAGCATCATTTTGAAAGAATACTCATTGTATTAATATCCACATATCTTAACATATTTAAAGATTTCCTTACTTTTAGAATTTTAAATTGTAGGTTTTAAAAATGCTAAACAGTGTTGTGAGGAACATTCTGGTAACTGAATATTTATACAAATCCAAGATTATTTACCCGGCATAATAAATTTCTAGAAATGGATATGTTAAATTGCCCTCCAGAAAAATTATACCTATTTATATATAGCAATATATAAGAATGCCCATTTTGTCATTCCCTTAGTTTGGGTAGAATTTTAATCAGTCTAGGACCTTACTCTGTGGTTCCCAGACCAACAATATCAGCATTACCTGGGAGCCTGTTAGAAATGCAAAATCTCAGACCCCACCCCAAACCTACTGAGTTAGAATATGCATTTTAACAAGCTCCCCCAGGTGATACATAGGCACGTGAAAGTGTGAGAAGCAATGTTCTAATATAATTTGTACAGGAGTCACAAATTGAATTGGTCCTAAATCCAGGCAAGGTAAGTCAGGAGCCTATACTGGCATTTATATTAATAAAAGTTGAAAATGACCAAAAAGTAAAGTAAGTTGTAAAAAAAAAGTACTTATGTGTTATCCTATATATATGTATATCCCATATATATGTATACCCTATATATATGTATATCCTAAGCAAGCCTTTTTCGGTGAACAAGACAATGAAAATCAGCATAGAATACCCACACTGTTCCCCTATAACACAAGAGACAATGTTATCTCTCTGTCTTCACCCACTGCATACCAAACACCCTATGCACTAGCTCATTGTTTATCTAGTGGTCTAAGGAAAAGCTGAATCAGAACTGCTTGAGGAGTGTGTTACACTGCATACTCCTAAACCCTACTGCCAGAAAATCTGTTTTAGTAGGGTCTGATATTATGTCCAAGAATCAGCATTTTAATAAACACACCGGGTAATTCTGATGCCCTGTTTGAGAACTACTACACCACCACACTTCCCAGAACACATCTGGAATGTATTGTTTGATCAAATGTTTTACTTGCTTCAAAAGAATAGTCGCATTTTTATAAAAGGCTTCTGCCAGAATTCACTTTTTTGTTGTTATTAGTTAATAGAATGAGCAAGTCTAGGAATTGTAATTACTTTTTTAGCCCTCTCTAGTTTTAACCAAGAGACTCTAAGTTAGTGAGAATGGAGAGAAATAATCCTGTTGAACTCTATTTCACCCTTCATTCCCTATCCTGGAGACTGCCTTCTTGAACCAATTCACATTCTTTTCAGATGATACCTCAACACTTTTTCTTTCCTGTCAATATAGTTTGGTAAAATAAATTCAGATTGTGGAAAATATGATTCTATCAAAAATTTATTATGATGTTAAAATATATTATTCTTATATAAATATATATCAAATTGTTTCAAAACTATTAATTTTTAAAACACAAATAATGTTTTTTTATGTAGGAGGAGCAAAGAAAAATGGAAACAGCACAAAAAAGGTACTTTCTCTCAACAATTTATTAGAATAAATTGTAATCAACTTCCAGCAGTTCACATTTTAAAGAATCAAGAGGCTATCCTAAATATATCCTAAGTATCTAAATATTTTTTAAAATCATAAAAATTCAAGGGAAACATTTATTAGTATATGAATGGGCATATATTTTTTAGAAAACAAAATTTATAATGTCTTAAATTAAAATGTGAAATTTTAATTTTTGTCCCTTCTTTAAATCCAAAGGTATCACAGTCAATGCCATATAGTAATGATGGAGAGTTAAAAGACATGAGTGTTTTGTAACCCTTTAGATATTGACTTAGTACCTCAAATCATTACCCTCCTACATAATTTTAGAAATGCTGAATATAAAATGTAATAAGGTATTTAAAACAGCATTAACAATTAATGTTATATATTCATATCAAAAATTAACATGTAAAATATTATAAAAGATATTTTAGGATATGGTGTAAATGTGATCTTTTCTAAAACTTAACATTTTTTATTTACAACTGTGCAGCATAAATAATGTAGTGGGAGAAGCATGGGACTTAGAGTAACACAAATCTAGATTGAAGTCCATTTTGTATCTGATTTTGATGACATTCCTTTAAGTCTCAATCTCAGTCATACCTTTTGTGAAGTAAGGCTAATAACTACCTTGAAGAAAAACTGAGAGGATAAATGAGATCTGGAAGTATATTGAACTGCTTTGTAAATTGTAAGGCACTATATGAATGTTAGTTGTTACTTTAATTGGTATAAAGCCAACTCATAGGCCCTTCCCACTGTGGATCAAACATTTTGTAATCTACCTGCTTAAGGAGGCATTTTTAAATTTATTTTTTAAATAAGACAATATTTAGCTATAAATAGTTAAGAAACTGTCTGCCATCTCTAATTGTAAGGGACATTCCAGAACTGAGCTTTCTAACCTGTTTAGAATCTTCTCCTGTTAAAACAGGTTGATTTTATTTAGAATAGATTTTTGTACTCTTGATTATCATGAAAATATTGCTGATTCCCCATTACATACTTAACATTGTATGGATGATGATAGCAACTTAGCATTTTCACTGTTGCATCATCCTGTTCATTAAAACCCTAAGAAGAGTTTGAATTTTAGAAAGTAACATTATCCTTATAATTAAGATTTGACTCATAAATATGTAATATTCATAGTAAATCTAATTTTTTTTTACAGCAATTAAAGATTATTCTAAAGATGAATTCTGCCTTGCAACAAAAAAGGTCATTTGTGACCCCTCAGAGACTAGCTCGGCAACAAATCCCGGCAGTGTTACCTTAAGCTTATCAACGTTACCATCTGATTCTTATTACAGCCAAAGTATAGAAGTAGCTGATGACTGGTTTTCTGATGATTCCCTAGTGAAAAAGAGCCCTCCAATGCCTTTTCTCAGGGAGCCTGTAATGGAGAAAGTATTTTCATACTTGTCAACCATTCCATTAGAAGAATGTACTGGAAATGTACTAAATATGACACTTTATGATGATCAAAAAGATGACAACATTAAGGGAATATTTACACGAAGAAATACAGAGGTTGAAATACAAAACCTTCAACATAATATTGAATGACTTTTTTCTTTTGAAACTTTGTGTACACTGAAATCATGTAAAGTTAAAACTGAATTACCAGCTTCTGAGTCTCTTAACGTGTCCGTGCTAATATTGCTTTTCTTGATCTTTACCATAGAGTGGTCTACTTCCCTTGCCAATTATTTCTAGAAACAAAATTACAGGAAGAACTAGAGCAATATCATAAACATTAAGTTTAACTCCTTGTATCTCATCAAAGGACATAATAAATAATAGGAATGTATTTCAACACATAGGAGAAATACTTTAAGAAATCTTCAGCACAAATACATTTTTAATAAAACATTTGCAGCATTTCTTTATACTTTGACATTTTCAGTTTTATTTCAATGTGGGTAAGGCTGGGAAGAATACTTCCGTCAGCTATTCTGAATTTTAAATACATAAATCACCTACCATTTAAATCTTATTATGCCATGACTTTCGTAAGCAATATAACTTTGTTCCTCTAGGGGAGCCTGGAACACTGTGAAGAATACAGAAAATAATTTTCTTTGCCCTTTCCCATGTCTGTTTCTCAGAATAGCCCTCCAGCCCTTACCCCACTATGATGAAGATGTGAGCAGCTATGTTCATAGACATGTGACTCAAGCTAGATGAACCAGAATTCCTCTCTAATTTGAGAGACCCTTGGTCAAATTTCTATTTATGGCGCTGAGGGATTTCTGACACCCACCCTGTAATTAATCTCTTTTAATCTCTTTCTCACAAATACCCTTCATGTAATTAGTCTCTGTTTTTCTTTCTCTTGGGAAAAACAATTAACAAAATATAATATTACCTTTTGTGCTTAAAATACTCATGCCAGGACCTGTGCATATCTTCCCAAGAGATAAATCATGCCTATTACAATAAATGAAAAGAAACTTGTCTCAAATATGGTAGTAGCATTATCCAGGCTGATCACTTCCCTCCTAGGGGGAATATTAAAAAGCATTAGAACACCTCTCTCTGTTGAAGCACCTGGTCATTTCTACTGGTTATAGTTGTGAGAACATCTCATGGGTTGTGAGAACATCTCTCTATATCCATTCCTAAATCAAAATAAGCTATTTCAGCTCAAGGTTTGTAAGGAGAGGTAAAAAGTATTTTGAATTGGTCTCTGTCTCTTGGTGTTCTACCAACTTCTATCTTACTATCTCAGAGAAGAAAGTCATCTCTAAATCTGGTAAGATTCTAAAGCTTCCCTAGGAATTTGGGGTTGAAGACAAGAGATTCTAGCCTTAGTCTGACTAATCTCTGGAATAGAGGAAACATAAATTAGGTAGCTATGAGTTGCCATGTCCCACCCTGTGGTTTAGAAAGAAAAAAAACAGGAAATCTGCAGTGAGAGAGCAGTGAAATATTTGCAAAGTGAAGAATAGAGATGAGAGATGAGGAGAATGTGATTCCTGGCTTTCTAATGGTGCTCCATTCCCTTGTTCCAGCCCTTCATGTTTCCCACCCTTGGGTTAGTAAGGCAACCTTGTATCCTAATTATAAATTCCCCTTTTTGCTTAAGCTAACAAGATTTGATTTCTGTTACTAGCCACCATCCCTGAGCCCTGTTTTTAACTGTTTTTCTTAGCTTTGGTAAGGTACCCTTGTAATTTTTAAATAAATTACCTTTTTTGCATAAAGTAGAATTTTGTTTCTGTTACTATAACCAAAGCATCCTAACCAAATTCTTGTCATTACAAATGAGAAATAAAGAGATCTATGCACTTAAAGTAATTGTCACACTGTAGTGATAGAATAAACTGAGTTTATTTCTTCAAAACCTAATACATTTACTTGTTTATTAAAATGTTACTTTGTATCATAGGTATATACATTGTTCTATTCGAAAAGCCTAATGAGCAGTTCATATGAAATTACACCAGTCTAAAATAATCTTATTTTCAAGAACTGTGAAGGATCTGAGATTTCACCATCCATACCAGCTGACAAGTTAACCTGCAACAGTTTCATGTCTCTTAGGTCAGCGACAAAGGACAGTCACAGCAATAGCAATAGCCAAAGTAACATCATTTTTGCCTCATTTCCTGAGCTCCAGTTCCCACGGGGCAGTAGGAAGAGGCCCAAATAATACCTGCACAGTGGATTGCATAACGGGAAAGGAACACTGAGTGAGGGAAACAGATATTTTATAATGGGCAGTAAGCACATGTGCCCTTTGTACCATAGGAAGCCACAATATATTCCAAGACTCTTTGCTACATAAAAATCCTTGAAAAGAGTTTGGCAGTCTGTGTCTCTGCTCACAGGCATGAAGAAATACAAGAGATCCATAATTAACATTGCCATAGGGTGTTGGTTACAGTTTTTTTTTTAATCACAAATACCTGGAAACCAACGCAAATTAGCTTAGGAAAAATTTTTTATTTTGTAAATAGAATCAAATAATGGTTAAGCAACTAAATACAGGAAACACAAGGTTGTAACTGGGCCTCAGGAACAGACAGAACAGGCTCAAAGTCCATCAGGAATTTCTCTATTCATACCAGTCAAGTTTTGATTGGGGAAAATGAACCACTATCATGTATGAGAAAAGGAATTTATTACAGGAATTGTATCTTACATGTTGTAGGAGAAGCTGGGGAAGTGAAGTAAGTTTAGGAGAGAAGTCAGAGAATCAGGGAAGTCACCAGTCAGATAATCTGAGAAGCCACCTTGTCCAACTGCCACAGTGAGACTGTGGAGTGGGGGGAGAGGGGTGGGGGAAAGGCTTGTGAGAATATCTACAGGAAGATGTGCCTCTGAGTAGCTACTGCCTTGACAGTATTTTGCCAACTCTCTGATGGTCACCCTGGGGCTATTGTTTGTCAATAGGGTCAGCAGTTAGGAGGAAAAGCTGGACATTGGGAAGAAGGACTGGAAACACGACAGAGGAGAGTGAGGGCAATTTGGAACCCACTGTCCTCTCTGCTGTTGCCACATCTAAGCATGATGACCTTCACAGAGAAATGGCTTCTGCTTAAATTCTGCCTTCCAAATGTTGCACATATTCCTCTCTTGGCCAACTCTCGCCCGGAATCATACAGGGGAAATGATACTGGGAAACATAATTCAAGCTTAATGAGGTAACAGAGTACAAATCACCTCAGTCCACTCATCAGTTTGGCATTCATTTACACTTTAACAATATTTAAAACGTCTGTATAACAAAGTAGCAATCATGTTCTTACATTCCATGATGCAAGATCCCTCCTATAATAAACAATACACCAACACTCTCCCCAGTGGAGGATACAAAGTCCCTAAGGTTAGCCACTATTCACATGTGCTAGTAGGGGAATGAGATAGGGGAAGAAAAGAAAAAGAACTGGTATATATTCATTTCAAAGTAGGAAGTGAAATGCCTGTAACTACTACCATCATTTTTGTAACTTGTCACATGGTCACAGCTGAGACAGAAAGTAAAGCATTCACCACTGGATTACCAGGAGTAATAGAAGAGTCACTCTCATTTTCACCCTTTCTCTCTTGGACCTGAGAATCCTAGCCAAGAGACAAACAGCACCATATCTTAGTACCTGAACATATATATACCACATCCTGGAGGATATTATCTGTCTGGGCCATGAAAATTATTGCCACTAAAACTGGGTCTTCAAAAAGTGCCCCCCACCAACCTCCACACCATTCTATCGGTTCTTGCTTTGGGTAATGGGGAAAATGGTAAGAAGAGTTAATTCCATGAGCATGACCCTACTGACATACCTCATTTCATGTTAAGTAAAATTATTTTCTGGTCAGAAACAGTCTTTTCAGATACCATGATGGTGAATGTGGTACCCTGAAATCCAGGGATGGTGGTAAAGGGAGAAGCACAGTGTCTAGAAAGGCAAATCCATATCCAAAGTGAGTGTATATTCCAGAGAGAACACAGGTGATGTCTTTCTCTTGGTAGAAGTGGTCTGATGTAATCCACCTGTTACCAAGTGGCTGACTCATACTCCCCCCAGGGAATGGGAAATCAGTGTTGGTCTCTGCTGTTGGCAGATGGGGCTCTCAGAAGTGGCTATGGTCATGGCAGCCTTAGTGAGTGGAAGTCCATGTTCCTAAGCCCATGAGTAACTTTCATCCCTTCCAACATGGCAAGTTTGTTCATGAGTCCATTGGGCAAGGACAAGGGTAGCTGTTGGAAGAGGCTGACTAACATCCATGGAACAGATCATCTTGTCCACTTGATTATTAACGTCTTTTTCTGATATTGCCCTTTGGGGAGCATTTACAAGGGACTCAAATTTATCTTCACATTCTGTGCCCATTCAGAGTAATTTACCTACATATATCTTCCTTAGACTCCTTGTACTCCTTACAAGTCTGCAGCCATCCAGCCAAATCCTTAGCCACTGCCAATGAATCAGTGAAAATCTATACAGTCTGAACATTTGTTCTTCCAGGCTATACAGATAGGTCACTGCTCAGAGTTATGCCTACTGAGACTATCTTTCACTACTGCCCATCAGAGCCATACATGAGCAGGGCTATGGTACTCCAGCTGTGAATTTTTAGCTGATGCTGGCATACCATGCAGAACTATCTGTGAACCAGGGTCAAGGATTTTCTTCCTCAGTCAATTGGTGACAAGTCATAGATATATGTTGAAAGAGAGAAGACCATGCAGCAGCAGTAAGAGCCACAAGTATATTAACCATTTCCTCATACAATTCCTTTGTGCCTTCAGAATCCACTCAAATTCAATTTTATATGTTTTAATGCCATTTTTGATCTAGTGTAGATCTGTATACCTAACTTTACGTATTAGTGAATCAGAGAACATCCAGTTCATGGTGAGCAGCTCAACTCAAAGGTAACTTGGTGGCCATGGTCACATGGTAAGTCTCTACTAGTCTAATGGCAAGCTAGGTGGTGTTTCCAAAAGGAGGATAATTATTGGCAGGTGATAACATAACTTTGTTTGGAATCCTATAAACTCTGATCAACCTATATTTGCCTGCTAAAGTCTTCATACAGTATCCCTATCTGCCAGAAACTTCAAATAATATGGATCTGCTGGACCATATGGCCCAAGGGACAGAAAAACTAACTTGGTAACCTGTACCTGCTGCAGAGCCTTCTATTCTTCTGGGCAATACTCAGAATTGGAACTCTTCCAAGTTATTCAGTGAGTCAAAGTAGCACCCCCAAATGAGGTTTATGTTGCCTCCAATATCCATTGTGCCTCTTTCTTAGTGGTTGGAGGAGTCAGATGCAGCAACTAGTTTTTCATCTTGGAGCATCTGGACATGCTCCAGACCACTGGATGCCTAGAATTTACTGAGGCAACAGGCCCTTGAATTTTGTGGAACTTATTTCCACCCTCTGACATGCATATATCTTATCAAACTATCTAGGATAGTTACTAATTCTCACTCACTATGTCAAGTCAGCATGGTACCACAAATATCCTGTGGTGTCCATTCTTGTGTAATGAAGAAGATCAAGACCCATTTGGACTAGATTATGACAGGGGGTTAGAAAAATAATATAACCCTGGGGTGGAACAGTGAAGGTGTAGTGCCAATCCTTCCAGATGAAACAAAACTGCATCGTGTGGTCAACTGCATGTTGTGGGCAAAGTGTTGATTTTTTGCAGCAATGAAACAACACCCAAACAGTACCTGTAATTAGAGGGACTACATGAATAAGTCATTTGGAACAATCCACTTTCATTTTCTAGGATCTATCTGTCTTCTGCACAGGCCAAATAGGCAAGCTGAAAGAAGATGTGGCAAGAATCACCATCCCTGCATCCTTCAAGCAACATTAATCTCTCCAATGTCTCTATGTGCTATTGCTTTTGGTTTATTATTTTGGTATGGCGAAGCACTTCTAGTGCCTTCCACTTGGCTTTTGCTACCATAATAGCTCTCATTCCATGGGTTAGAGAACCTATATGGAGATTTTGTTAAGTATGTCTATTCCAATTATGCTTTCTGGAACTGGAGAGAGAACCATGGATTTGGTTTGGAATTTACTGGAGCCATTGAGATGGACCCAAACCACCACTACATTAGTGACTTGAGCTCCATAAACCCCTATTTGACTAGTGGACTACCGTGACATTTTAGAACTCCAGTAATTAGTTTCAGTTCACAAAAATTATCTAGTAATCCTTTTTGAAAATCTGGTTATTTCCCTTAGCCTAATGCACCATCACACTGGCAAATGGTTGCAAATATCTGGGGGGGAAGCCTAGGAGGAAGATTTACAGTGTCAATTTTTAGGAGAGCAGCAGGGTCCTTCATCAAAGGCCATCTTTTATCCAAAGGGCTCTGGGTCTGAGAACAAGCTTAAATCTGGGATGTGGTTGAGGAGCCACCACTCAATTATATTGTAGTGATTCAAATTAGACCTATTTATTGAGCTAGAGCTTTTCCTCTTATTCAGATCAAGTTAGTCTTTATAGGTTAAATCTGTCTCCAGTGTGGTAGACAACAGCTGAAGTGTCTGGCTCTTTCAGCTCTTGTTTTGCCCCTGGATAACTTGGATTTTCACCTATGTAACAGTTCAAGAGTGAGCCGTGGCAGAGGACCAGAACAAATATTTTCCCAAAGAAGACATACAAATGGCCAACAGACACATGGATAGTTCCTCAGTATAACTGATCATCAGAGAAACTGAAATCAAAACCACAATGAGATGTTACCTCACACCTTTTAGAATGGTTGTCATCAAAAAAACAAGAGATAACAGGTGTTAGCAAGGATGTGGAGAAAATGGAACACTTGTGCACTGTTGGAGGGAATGTAAATAGGTGCAGCCATTATGGAAAACAGTATGGAGGTTCCTCAAAAAATTAAAAGTAGAACTACCATGTGGTCCAGCAATTCTTCTGGGTACATATCCAAAGGAAATGAAAACACTATCTCAAAGAGGCATTTGCATCCTTATATTCATTGTAGCATTATTTACAATAGCTAAGACATTGAAACAAGTGTCCATCAACACATGAATGGAAAAGGAAAATTTGGTATATATACACAGTGGAATAGTGTATAGGACTATATAGTGGACATCTTGCCATTTGTGACAACATAGATGGACCACAAGAGCATCACGCTAAGAGAAATAAGTCAGAGAAAGGCAAATACTGTATGATCTCACTTATATGTGGAATTTCAAAAAGCAAAACTCATAGAAGATTAGTGGTTGCCAGAGGCTAGGGATGAGGGGTGGAGAAAATGGGTGAAGTTGGTCAAAATGTACAAACTTCCACCTATGAGATAATTTCTGGGATATGGTGTACAACATGGTGACTTTAGTTAACAACACTGTATTATATATTTGAATGTTGCTAAGAGAGTAGACCTTAAAAGTTCCTATCACAAGAAAAAAAAAACTGCAAAACTGTGTGCTGATGGATGTTACTTATTGTGACAACCGTCTTGCAATACATACATGTATGAAATCATTATGCTGTACACCTTAAACTAATATGTCAATTACATCTCAATAAAACTGGAAAAAATTTTAAATAAATAAAAATAAATTTTAAAAAATATTGTGCCCTGGATTGCAGGGGCATTTATATGCAGATTTGGGGCTCCACATCAATTTAAGCAATCACCCACAGATGAAGGTACTTTGTGGGAGTCCATTAATCCAGTGGAGAAGTTCCAAAACACCATAGAAGAAAAAAAAAATCTGAAAATAAATATATTGAAGAGGGTTAGAGAAAGAGTTTCACTTTGCCCATGTCACCTCTACCTCAAGGTGGCAGGACTTGGTGCCAGGAAGACCCCCACAGCCTGTAATTTTTCCCACAGGAGAAAGGGAGAGCATGTGAGTGAGTGCCTGCCTCTCCCAGCTGTGCTGGATGCTGCCCAAGAGGTCCACTTCCTTCTTGCCTAACTCAGGTTACTGAGGTGATCTGCGAGGCTGTGCAATTGGGAGAGGTGGGGAGCACAGAGACACAGTTGTGTCCCTTTGATGTACTTGGAATATATCAAAGGGACACAACTAACAGCTTCACGCTTCTTCCTACCAACTGATCTGTGGATTCTATCTAAAAGGCCAACCATGAGACACTGGGAATGCCTTATCTTAACTGGCTCATGAGAACCCTCAACTCTCTGTGCATCTCCCCTATATTCACAACCTCCCCATGGCTGGTTCCCAGCATGAGCTCCTATGGACAGTGAGAGCTAGCCCTTGCAGATGTCTAGCAAACAAGCACAGAAAGTGATCCCAACTCTGTGGGACTGGGAGAGTGCTCATAAACTTGAGTATTTCAGGGTACTGCCCAAGGGGGGAAAAGAGGAGGCCCTCAGCACCCAGCCTATCTTCGCAGGATTGAGAAAAGGCATGCAATCTTAAGAATTCTCCCCTAAGAGAGAGCAAGAAGTGTAGACTGGACACATGCATAGAAAAGATCTGTAAAAGCCTCAGAATTCTTTGCTGGACTAACAAATGAAGGTATCTCTCTCCTGAAGCCAGTCAGTAAATATTGGAGGAGTTGACTTCTTCAAATGTGATGAAAACAATGCAAGACTTCAAGAAATATGAAAAAATCAAAGAAATAGTATACCACCAAAGGAACACAATAATTTTCTAGTAACCAGCCCCAAAGAAATGGAGATCAACAACTTGCCTGGCAAAGAATTCAAAATAATTTGTTTATTTTTGTTTTTTGGCCAAGCTGCATGGCATGTAGAATCTTAATTCCCTGACCAAGGATCAAACCTGTGCCCCCTGAAGTGGAAGAATGGAGTCTTAACCACTGGACCTCCAGGGAAGTTCCTCAAAATACTTGTTTTAAGGAAACTCAGCTACAAGAGATCACACAACTCAATGAAATCAGGAAAACAGTATGTGAACAAAATAAGAGGTTTAGCAAAGAAAAAGAAATTATCTTTTAAATTCTGCAGCTGAAGAATAGAATGAATAAAATAAAAAATGTGATAGAGAGCATCAACAATAGACTTAATCAAGCTGAAAAAAAAATCTGTGAATTCAAAGACGTCATTTGAAATTATCCATCCATCATCAGAGGAATACATATTTTAGTTTATTTAGCTAATTTTACACCTCAAGGAACTAGAAAAAGAACTAACTAAGGCCAAAGATAGCAGAAGAAAGAAAATAACAAAGATCAGAGCAGAAAAAGTATCAATATATGGACCAGAAAAATAGTAGGAAAAAAAATCAATGAAACCGAGCTGTTTTAAAGAAAAACAAACAACACTGACAAATTTTCATCTTGACTAAGAAAAAAGAGAAGATTCAAATCAATAAAATCAAAAATGAAAGAGAAGACATTACGACTGATACTGCAGAAACACAAAGGAGCATAAAAGACCATTATGAACAATTATATGACAACAAATTGGACAACCTAACAGAAACAGATAAATTCCTAGAAATATAATCTGCCAATATCAAATAGATAAAAATTTTGAATCACTATGTTGTACACCTGAAACTAATATAATAATATTATAAATCAACTATACCTCAATAAAATTTTTAAATAAAATAAAATTTTATTTAATTTTTGAAAAGACTGAATCATGAAGAACTAGAAAGTATGAATAGACCTATAACTAGTAAGAAGATTAAATTAGTAATCAAAAATCTCCCAAAAAAGGAAAAGTCCAGGACAAGTTGGTATACCTGGTAAATTGTACCAAACATTTACGGAGAAATTAATGCCAATCCTTCTCAAACTCTTCCAAAAAATTTAAAGTAGATGGAACACTTCCATACTCAACTTGCAAGGCCAGCATCACCCGGTTAACAAAGCCAGACAAGGATATTGCAAGAAAAGAAAATTACAGACCAACATCCCTGATGCACATAGATGCAAAAATCCTCAGCAAAATATTAGCCAACCAAATTCAACAATACATTAAAATAATCATAAACCATAATCAAGTGGAATTTATTCTGGGGATGCAAAGATGATTCAATATCCACAAATCAGTAAACGTGATACATCACATTAACAAAATTAAAGATAAAAATCATATGATCATCTCAATCGATGCAGAAGAAGCATCTGATAAAATTCAACATCCATTCATGATAAAAACTGTCACCAAAGTGAGTATTGAGGGAATGTACCTCAACATAATAAAGACCATACACTACAAGCTCACAGCTAACATCATACTCAATGGTGAAAAGCTGAAAGCTTTTACTGTAAGATCAGGAATAACACAATGATGCCCACTCTCACCACTTTTATTCAGCATAGGTCTAGAAGTCCTGGCCAGAGAAATGAGGCAAGAAAAAGAAATAAAGTTATCCAAATGGGAAAGGAAGAATGAAATTGTCTCTATCTGTAGATGACATGATATTATATATAGAAAACCCTAAAGACTACCAAAAAAACTGTTAGAACTAAAAAAAGACTCAGTAAAGTTGCAGGATATAAAATCAACATACAAAAATCACTTGCATTTTGATATGCTAACGATAAACTATCTGAAAGAGACATTAAGAAAGCAGTTCCATTTACAGTCACATTAAAGACAATAAAATACTTAAGAATAAACGTGACCAAGGAGGTGAAAGACTTGTACACTGAAAACTGTAAGACGCTGATGAAAAAAACTGAACAAGACACAAATGGATTGGAAGAATTAATATCAATAAAACACCCATGCTCCCCAAAGTGATCTACAGATTCAATGTAATCTTTATTAAAATTCCAATGGCATTTTTCACAGACACAGAAAAAAACCCCTAAAATTTATATGGAACCACAAAAGACTCTAAATAGCCAAAGCAATCTTAAGAAAGAAAAACAAAGGTGGAGGTATCACACTTCCTGATGTCAAATTATATTACAAAGCTATAGTAATCAAGACACTATGGTACTGGCATAAAAACAGACACTTAGAACAATGGAATGAAATAGAGAAGCCACAAATGAGCCCACCAACTAATCATTGACAAAGGCACAAAGAACATAAAATGGGGAAAGGATAGTCTCTTTAATGAATACTGTTGGGAAAACTGGATATTCACATGCTAAAGAATGAAACGAGACCTCTATCTTACACCACTCACACAGATTAAAGACTTAATGTAAGACTGGAAACTGTCAAAACTCCTAGAAGAAAACACAGGGAAAAAATTCTTTGATATTGATCTTGGCAATGGTATTTTGTATTTGACACCAAAAGCACAGGCAACAAAAGCAAAAGCAAACAAGTGACGCTACATCAAATGAAAAGGATTTTGTACAGCAAAAGAAACCAATAACAAAATGAAAAGGCAACCTGTGGAATGGGAGAAAATATTTGCAAACCATATATCTAATAAGAGATAAATATCTAAATATATATAAGGAACTAATATAACTCAATAGCAAAAAACAAATAATCAGAATTTTAAAATTAACAAAGGACCTGAATAGGCATTTTTCCAAAGAAGACACACAAATGGCCAATGGTACATGAAAAGATGCTCAGCATCACTAATCATCAGGAAAATGCAAGTCAAAACCACAGTGAGATATCACCTCACTCCTATTAGAAGGGCTATTATCAAAAAAACAACACAAAACAAATGTTGGTGAAGATATGGGGAATAGAGAACTCATGTGCTATTGGTGGAGTAATAATAATGTAAATTATTACAGCCATTATGGAAAACAGCATGTAGTTTCCTCAAAAAATTAAAAGTAGAACTACCACATGATCCAACAATCCCAATTCTGGATATATATCCAAAAATAAATGTCTTGAAGAGCTATCTGTGCCTCCATGTTCATTGCAGCATTATTTACAATAGCCAAGATATGGAAACAACCTAAGTACTCATTAATGAATGAATGGACAAAGAAAATATGGTGTATATATACATATATATATATATATATATATATATATATATATATATATATACACACACACACGATAATGGAATATTATTCAGTTACAAAAAATAATAAAATCTTGCCATTTGCCACAACATGGATGAACCTGGAGGCCATTATGCTAAGTGAAATAGGCCAGGTAGAGAAATCCAATTCACTTATACTTGGACTCTAAAGAAAAAAAGTCACATTTATAGAAAGAGAGAGTAGAATGGCAGTTGCCAAGGATTGGGGAAATGGTGAGATGTTGGTCAAAAGGTACAAACTTTCAGTTATAAGGTGAATAAGCTCTAAAAATCTAATGTACAGCATGGTGACTGTAGTTAATAATACTGCATTGTATACTTGAAATTTGCTAAGAGAGAAGATCTTAAGCTTTCTCACCATACATACTCAAAAAAAGGTAAATATTAAGGTGATGGACATGTTGATTAAATTAATTGTGGTAAATATTTCACAATGTATCAATATTTATATGTCAAATCTACCATATACACTTTAAATATATACAGTTTTCAATAGATCTTTATTGGAGTATAATTGCTTCACAATACTGTGTTAGTTTCCACAACGAAGTGAATCAACCATATGCATACATATATCCCCATATCCCCTCCCTCTTGAGCCTCCCTCTCTCCCTCCCTATCCCACCCCTCTAGGCAGTCACAAAGCACCAAGCTGATCTCCTTGTGCTATGCTGCTGCTTAGCTAGCTGCCACTAGCTATTTTACAATTGGTAGTGTATATATGTCGATGCTACTCTCACTTCACCCCAGCTTCCCCCTCCCCACCCTGTGTCCTCAAGTCCATTCTATATGTCTACGTCTTTATTCCTGCCCTGCCACTAGGTTCATCAGTACCATTTTTTTTTTAGATACCATATACATGTGTTAGCATATGGTATTTGTTTTTCTCTTTCTGACTTACTTCACTCTGTATGACAGACTCTAGGTCCATCCATCTCCCTGCAAATAACTCAGTTTCGTTTCTTTTTATGGCTGAGTAATATTCCATTGTATATATGTGCCACATCTACTTTATCCATTCATCTGTCGATGGACATTTAGGTTGCTTCCATGTCCTGGCTATTGTAATAGTGCTGCAATGAACATTGTGGTACATGTTTCTCTTTTAGAATTATGGTTTTCTCAGGGTATATGCCCAGTAGTGGGATTGCTGGTTCATATGGTAGTTCTATTTAAAAATTTTTAAGGAACCTCCATACTGTTCTCCATAGTGGTTGTATCAATTTACATTCCCACCAACAGTGCAGGAGGGTTCCCTTTTCACCACACCCTTTCCAGCATTTATTGTTTCTAGATTTTTTGATAATGGCCATTCTGACCGGTGTTAGGTGATACCTCATTGTAGTTTTGATTTTCATTTCTCTAATAATTGGTGATGTTGAGCATCTTTTCATGTGTTTGTTGGCCATCTGTATGTCTTCTTTGGTGAAATGTCTATTTAGGTCTTCCGCCCATTTTTTAGTTGGGAGTGCTCGTTTTTTTGATATTGAGCTCCATAAGCTGTTTGTTAAATACATGCAATTTTATTATATTAAAATTGTTTTCAATAATTATATTCAATAATTATTAAATTATAATATATTATATTTGAATATGATATATAATATATATTACATGTATATGATATATATATATTATATAATATATTAAATTCAATAAAGCTGGAAACAAAACAAAACATCTCCCAAAGCTGTTCCATTAAATTCTATGGCTTCAAGAAACTGTTAGATGCTCATTGAATATCATGATAATATCTTCGTCAGCAACCTATAGATTTAAAAAAATAAAAAAGATAACAAACTTGTGCTCTTTGGGAAAAACAATCTCATCTGGTTTGCTTGTTTTTGTGTTTTAAAATACAGAAAAGTACCATAAAATTATAATAAAAAGTCATATGTGAATTCCCAGAGTAAACAAATATTGATATTTTCTCAAAAAAAAAAAAAAAGATTTGTTAGGTTGCATCCAGATGAGCCTTTACTCTAGTCCTAATAAAGCTCCACAACTAAGACATTCCTCTTCTGAGAACTCTATCTAATGCCTTGTGTTTTATGATGCCCCCCCACTCCAGCTTTGCACACAAAATATTCCCAGCCCTAGGTGAATGTGGGAATTGTTTGGCCTACTGCTTTCTAACAGACTTTCCCCAGCATCAAATAGTGTCCTCATTTGCGTTCACAAATTAATGCTCATCAAAGGGCTCAGGGGGAACGCTCTGCAGATCTCCAAAGCCCTTTCTTTGTGCAGTTCCCTCCTCTCTGGCACTCTGCTTGGCTAGTAATAGCTGCCTTCCCCTCCAAAAACTCCAGTATCTATCTCCTCAACCCAGCAAGACCACCAGACTCTGAATTTCCCTTGCCTCCACTACAGTGTAGAAACTTCCTCCAGGGAATAAGTTGAGGAAATCAAGGGGTTTGCTTCATTAATTTCCCATTTCTCAGGGTTCACAGTCTTGCAAGGCCTGTTGCCCAATGTCTGAAACATTGTTTCACATATTTTGTCTGGTTTTCTAGTTAAGTGGAAAGGTAAATCTAGTCCCTGTTACTACCTCATGGCTGAAAGTGTTAAGTCCCTCCTAACTCTGGCTTTGCATTCCTCAAATCTATCTTCTTCCTTATAAAGCCAGAGTGATATTTCATAAATGCAAATATAACATTATCTCTCCTCACTTAAAACCCCTCAATTGCTTCCACCTGACACTAATCCCATTCTTAAACTCTAGGTTCCTGTCATGCTAAGCAGTCCTGGAATTCATCAGGCTGTTTCATGCACCTATGCTTATTTTACTCCCCACTCCTTTAGCCTTTAAAAGATAGCTCTTGGGCTTCTCTGGTGGCGCAGTGGTTGAGAGTCCGCCTGCTGATGCAGGGGACACGGGTTCGTGCCCCGGTGCGGGAAGATCCCACATGCCGCGGAGCGGCTAGGCCCGTGAGCCATGGCCGCTGAACCTGCGCATCCGGAGCCTGTGCTCCGCAACGGGAGAGGCCACAACAGTGAGAGGCCCGCGTACCGCAAAAAAAAAAAAAAAAAAAAGATAGCTCTCTGTGGTCAGAGGGTAAAAACTTCCAGTTAAAAGAAGAATAAGTTTGGGGGATCTAATGTACAGCATGGTGATTATAGTTAATAATTTGTATTACATACTTGAAAGTTGCTAAGAGAGATTGTCAACATTCTCACCATAAAAAAGAAATGGTAGGGACTCCCCTGGTGGCGCAGTGGTTAAGAATCCGCCTGCCAATGCAGGGGACACGGGTTTGATCCCTGGTCCAGGAAGATCCCACATGCCGCAGAGCAACTAAGCCAGTGCACCACAACTACTGAGCCTGCACTCTAGAGCCTGCGAGCCACAACTACTGAAGTCCAAGTGCCACAACTACTGAAGCCTGCACGCCTAGAGCCCAAGCTCCACAACAGGAAAAGCCATGGCAATGAGAAGCCCGCGCACCACAACAAAGAGCAGTCCCCGCTCCCCGCAAGGAGAGAAAACCCGTGTGCAGCAACGAAGACCCAATGCAGCCAAAAATAAACAAATTTTAAAAAAAAGAAATGGTAGTATGTGAGATGACAGAGGTATTAGCTAATGCCATGGTGGTAATCATTTTGCAATATAGAAGTGTATCAAGTCAACATGTTGTACACCTTAATATTACACAATGTAATATGTCAATTATATCTCAATGGGAAAAAGAAAGGCACAACTCTCTGTATCCTTTATGAATACTTCAATAACCACTCACTGAATCTGGCACAGTCAATTCCTTCTTCCTTTGTACTGACATTTTATCTAGTACTGAATTCAGTTGTTGTTATTATTGTTAACCCTATTATTATCTGTTCATCACACATATATTGAAATTAGTTGTGGGCAGGTGCTACAGAGAGGTGTAGAGGAGCTAGACCCTGGCCCCTGACACTCCTGGCCCCTGAGGTCACCCCACTTCTCCACCCCTTGGGCCTGACCGGCCAGCCCCAGGAGTGCTGCGAAGCCACCAGGCCCTGGATGCCTGCAGGCCCCACATGTCCCCAGAGCTAGACCTAGGTCAGGTGGCAGCTCAGTCGCCAGGCTGGACTCTGAGCATCCTGGTGGTGGTGGCGCACTGACCTAACGGCTCTGGCCAGAAGTACCAGTTGGTGGTGGATGGTGGGGTGGCTTGGGCAAGTTGGCGCTCCCCATCCGACTCATACAGTCCTCTTTTGTAACAGACTGTGAGCCAACCATCTGCTTTGTGTGTGAGTGATAGATGACAGAGCAGCCCAGTTAGATGTTCTGGATACAATAGGACAAGAAGTTTGGAGCTATAAGAGAACTTATAGATGAGGGTTTCCTATTGCTCTTTTCAGACATACATAGAGGCAGTTTTGAAGAAATCTGTGAGTTTCAAAGACAGACTCTCAGAGTAAAGGATCATGATGAGTTCCAATGATTTTAATTGGTAATAAAGCAGACCTGGATCATCATAGACAGGTAATGTAGGAAGAATAGCAGTTAACCCACAACTTAAGGTAACATACTGTGGGGGTGTCAGCAAAGATTAGGATGAACGTAGATCAAGGTTTCCATGAACTTGTCTGGGTTATAAGGAAATTTCAAGAGTGGGAATGTCTTTCTTCACCAACGAGGAAAGAAAAAGACAAGAAAAGCTGCCATTGTGTCATTTTCTAAGAATTATTTGAGTTTTAGCTACCCACTGCCAGGAAAAGCCTGCATCTTCTCCTTCTCTCCTTACAGTTTACATCATGTTGGTACCTTTCTAGCCTTAGACAAATGATCCTGGTAGCCTTAGACCAAGAAGCTGGTTAATCCTTTCCATGAAGCTAATCTTATGGTCATTTCAAGACAGATTTAAAGGAAACACTAAGGATGCTTCAAAAATTAGCGGATTCCATATACAAAATGAACTCAAATGAATTGAAGACTTAAATGTAAGACCTGAAACCACAAAAGTCCTAGAAGAAAATATAGGTGGTACACTCTTTGACATCAGTCTTAGCAAAGTTTTTTTTGGATATGTCTCCTTAGGCAAGGGAAACAAAAGCAAAAATAAACACGTGGGACTACATCAAACTAAAAAGCTTTTGCATATCAAAGGAAACCACCAACAAAGTGAAAAGGCAACCTAATGAATGGGAGAAGATATTTTCAAAAGATATGTTCCATAAGGGGTTGATATGCAAAGAGCTCATGCAACTCAATATCAAAAAAGCCCAAACAGTTTGATTAAAAAATGGGCAGAAGACCTGAATAGGAATTTTTCAAAGGAGACATACAGAAGGCCAACAAGCACCTGAAAAGGTGGTAAACATAACTAATCATCCAGGAAATGCAAATCAAAACCACAGTGAGACACCACCTCACCCCTATCAGAATGGCTGTTATCAAAAGGACAAGAGGGCTTCCCTGGTGGCGCAGTAGTTGGGAGTCCGCCTGCCGATGCAGGGGACACGGGTTCGTGCCCCAGTCCAGGAGGGTCCCACATGCTGCGGAGCGGCTGGGCCCCTGGGCCATGGCCACTGGGCCTGCGCATCCAGGGCCTGTGCTCTGCGGCAGGAGAGGCCGCGGCGGGAGAGGCCTGCGTACCGCGAAAAAAAAAAAAGGACAAGAAACAACAAGTGTTGGTGAGGATGTGGAGAAAAGGGCACCCTCATGCAAGGTTGGTAGGAATGTAAATTGGAGTAACCACTATGGAAAACAGAGTGGGGGATTCTCAAAAAACGAAGAAAAGAACTACCATATGATCCAGCAATTCCACTCCTGGATATATATCTGAAGAAAACAAAAACGCCAATTCAAAAAGATACATGCACTGCAGTGCTCATTGCAGCATTATTTACAATAGCGAAGATATAGAAGCAACTTAAGTGCACATCAATAGATGAATAGGTAAAGAAGATATGGCATGCATATATATATATATATATATATATATATATATGTAATAGAATACTACTCAGCCATAAAAAAGAATGAAATCTTGCCATTTGTGACAATATGGATGGACCTAGAGGGTATTATGTTTAGTGAAATAAGTCAGAGAAAGACAGATACTCTATGATTTCACTCATATGTGGAATCTAAAAAATGAAACAGATGAACAAACAAAACAAAACAGAAACAGACTCATAGATACAGAGGAAAAACTGGTGGTTGCCAGAGGGGAAGGGAGTGGAAGGATGGGTGAAATAGGTGAAGGAGATTAAGAGGTACAAAATTCCAGCTATAAAATAAATAAGTCACAGTATGTAATGTACACATAGGGAATATAGGTAATAATATTGTAACAACTTTGCATGGTGACAGATGGTAACTGGGCTTATTGTGGTGATTATTTCATAATGTATAAAAATATTGAAACACTTATATCTGAAACTAATATATTATTGCATGTCACATATAACTTGATTAAAATAAATAAATATATATATACAATATTTTAAAAGTTATCTGATTTCTTTTAAATATGTTTCTATATACACAAACATATTCTTTTGTAAGGGCTTTTATTTTAGTAGAAATGGATCCGTTTTGGAACCTAAGCTGTTTGCCAAGCTGAAGTCATAGGTTGTGAAATAATTTTTATCTTCTAAAATCATTGCCTACTGTTATTCTAAATAGAATCATAGGGAGTTTATTTAAAATGTGAATTTTTGTAAGTCAGAAAGAGAAAAACAAATATATATTAACGCATATATGTGGAATCTAGAAAAATGGTACAGGTGAACCGGTTTGCAAGGCAGAAATAGAGACACAGATGTAGAGAACAAACATATGGACACTAAGTGGAGAAAGTGGGGGGTGGGATGAATTGGGAGATTGGGATTGATATATATACACAAATATGTATAAAATAGATAACTAATGAGAACCTGCTGTATAGCACAGGGAACTCCACTTCTCTGTACAGTAGAAACTAACACAACATTGTAAAACAACCATACCCCGATAAAAAAATAAAATATGAATTTTTGCCTGTCTGAAAGCTTTTTTTTTTTGCGGTACGCGGGCCTCTCACTGTTGTGGCCTCTCCCGTTGCAAAGCACAGGCTCCGGACGCGCAGGCTCAGCGGCCATGGCTCACGGGCCCAGCCGCTCCGCGGCATGTGGGATCCTCCCAGACCGGGGCACGAACCCATGTCCCCTGCATCGGCAGGCGGACTCTCAGCAACTGAGCCACCAGGGAAGCCCTGTCTGAAAGTTTTGATGTCAACTTTAGTTAACCTTAAATACACTGAATTGAATCCACAAAAAGTGAGGCAACTCAAAACTTTGCTGATGCTACAGCCTTTGTTTGCCAGTGGCCAAAATACCAAAATGTCTACTGTATTTGCAGATGAAAAACTGCTTGTAAGGCCTTTATTATTACTCCTACTCCTAAAGATGATAATATTGTGTGTGGTCAAGAATTTGGACTCATTCTGGACTTGGGTGTTTCAATGTTCTTGTTTTTTTTTTTAATAAATTTATTTATTTATTTATTTTTGGCTGCGTTGGGTCTTAGTTGCTGCACACAGGCTTTCTCTAGTTGCGGTGAGCAGGGGCCACTCTTCATTGCGGTGTGCGGGCTTCTCGCTGCGGTGGCTTCTCTTGTTGCAGACCACGGGCTCTAGGCACACGGGCTTCAGTAGTTGTGGCACATGGACTTAGTTGCTCTGCGGCATGTGGGATCTTCCCAGACTAGGGATCAAACCTGTGTCCCCTGCATTAGCAGGCATATTCTTAACCACTGTGCCACCAGGGAAGTCCCGTTCTTGTTTTTTTAATTTAATCTTTTCAAAGCCATGTTGAGACTAAAAATAATTTTTTCTGCCTTTCTTTTCAATCATTTCTAGATAAGGAATTCAAAAAACCCAAAACTGGTTTTGTTTGTAATATTAAATATAGAATTGATCTTTCCAGGGTCAGAGATTATTAATATTTTTGCTATATACTTTTATAGATTACTTTCTTATCAAACTAGTTAACAAGTATTTTTATGTTTGTAAGCAAACATGTTTTCACAGCATACCTTGTGTATATGTAAATATAAATATTTAATTCCCACTGTTCATTTTTAACTGACAAAGACAAAAAAGTGAAAACTACAGAAACTGTGATAGAACTTTACTTGTTATTCTGGTCCTTGTTGTACCCACCTTTGGCCAGTCACCTACTACTCAAGAAACCTCCCCAATAGAGTACAACAGGATGAGAATCTGAAATCACTTTCAATATCCCATTCTAGATAATTACTGTTGTATCAAGTAGTAAGTGTAGAACTTTTATTTGACAATATAACTGTGGATGGCTTATTATTTTGTTTTTAATTCTACAGATTGTATTTAGGCAATTCAAAAGTATGTTCCTGATTTGAGATACTAAGTGGTATTGCACACTGTCACTTTACTGAACATGTACAACAGTCCCATGACATTTATAAAGTGTACCCTTGTATGGCTTCAGGTTCTAGAACTAAAATTGATCTCTTATCACACATACAAACAATTTATTTGTGTATCTATCCCCACTGCTAAATTATGAGCTCATTAAAAGTAGGGCTTATCTCTTTTTAGTGTTTCTATCCCCAGGACTTAGCACAATGCATAGCACATAGTAGATGTATAATAACCATTTGAGAATACAGAATTAGTCCAATTAGTTCTACCTTCAAAGTTTATCTCAAGATATTCTCTTCTATCTCATCTATTGCTACTCTAATTCATCATTTCATCTTGCCTACATTACTGCAAGTCTTATAAATATCTCCCTGCTTTATTTCCCTTGTCCTTGAACAATTTATTCTCTATACAACATCCAGAGTAATATTTTGAAACATAAATCGGATTATCGCAATCACCTTCTCAAAAACTTTCAGCGTCTTTCTATTGTGCTGAAATTAATTCCCAACTCCTTACCATATCCTTTACAGCTTTATATGAAGCAACTATTACTGCCTACCTCATTGACTTCATTTCAAACCACCTTCCTGTAGCTTAGTATGTTCCAGCCACTCTGGCTATTCTGCTTCTCAAATATATCACACTTATTTCTGCCTCAGGCCTCTGTGTTGTTCCCTCTGCTTTTAATGATCTGCTTCTAGAGTTTTGCATGGCTGGCTTCTAAATATTATTCTGATTTCATTTCAAATGTCACTTCTTTAGTGGGGCCTTAGCTAATCTTCATGCAGATTAGGACCACAGAAGAAAATTAAAAAAACATGTTGTGTGGTATTGGGTTGGAATTAGAGGTATCCATATGTATGTATATGTATTGTGTGTTTGTGTGGGTATTTATTTATTTACACTGATACCTCTAATACTATTATTAGTATTAGCATATTCATACTATATATGTTCATACTGTATATGTTAATACTGATACCTCATTCCAAGCACAGCAAGCACAGTTAACGCCCAGATATTGGTTTCTAAAAACTATTCTTCACTCAATGGAAACAACATTCCTTGAAGAAGTGGCTAATTCTAGGGCTGGGGCAAGGAAAGTAAAAAATGAACCTGGAACATTTTCTTGTGCCTAAAGTAATGAAGTACTCATAAATTGATGGGACCAGGACAAATGGATACCTGAGCCAGCTTGTAGGAGCTCCCACTGGTCAAATTCGGGAAAATTTGAAATCAAAATGAATAATAATAGGCTATAACATATTGAATAAAAAAGAATTCATGAGTTCATACTGATAACTTTTTAAAAATTTAAAGGAGATCATGACAGAAAGCCAAGTAATAAATGCAGAAAGAATGATAAACTTAGGACATCACCATTTTGCAAACTTTTTAGCAATAATTGATTTATGCAACAAGTCAATTACACTAAAACATTAGGTTTAAGATCGTTGAGAACATGAGATTCTGTCTCAAAGAATCACTCACAGATTATGTATAAAAAGGGAAGAAGTACTTTTACAATGAAAAAAATCTAAAAATGAGCAAACCAAGTGATCAAAATTATATCACCCCAAATGGGACCAATTCACATTGTTTGCCTCCAGATAGGTTTGTACAGAGGAGGACACAGCAATTCCTATATAGTATTCTTTACGCCCCTCCAAAATAATCTGAGTGTAATCATGAGAAGACAATAAAATAAATCCAAATTAAAGGATAGTCTATAATACAATTGGTCTGGATTCTTCAAGAATGGCAATGTCGTGAAAGACTAGTGAAAGGCTAGGAAATTGTTCTTTATTAAATAAGAATAAAGAAACATGTCAACTAACGTGATACCTGATTGGATCCTGGATCTCTCTCTCTCTGTCTCACACACACACACACACACACACACACACGCACATCACACACACTTAAACACATACACAGAGCTATAAAGAATATTATCAGGACAGTTGGGGAAATTTGAATATAAACTATAGTAATGTATCAATGTTAAATTTCATGTGTGGTAATTTTATTGTGATAATGTAAGAGAATGTCCTCATGCTTAAGAGTCACATGTTGAAGTATTTAGGAATGCTGTATTTCTCACATCTATAACATAATTATTTAGTTTACCATCTTGAACTAGAAGCCCCAGCTGGTAGCTGATAATAAAAGGAGAAAACAATAGTTTTAATAAGATTAGCTTAGAAGTGATATGCAAGATGGACTGCAGGGAAATCGTTTAAGGACTTGCTCTAGTATAATAGAAGCAATCTGAGCTGAATCTTGATCTATGACCAGTGTTTTACTTGGCAGTGAAGTAGGAGACGAGCAACACAGGCAGAAGAGTCAACATTACGCAGCAAAGGGAACAGGAAGCTTGTTTGAAGATTAAGTTGTAGTCTAATGTGGCATGAGCCAGAGTATGGTTAAGGGACAGAAGGATGGGAGATAAGACTGGAAAAATAGATTGCAGCCACACTGTGGACAGCGTTGAATGCTAAGATTCTATAGGCAATAGGTGACATAAAATATTTTTTAAAAGAGAAAGATGTTTTGGAAAGAAAACAATAGAAGAGTATGGAAATGTTTTTCTATACCCAAAGTCAAAATTGAAAATTTTAAAATTCAAGATATAGAAAGTTTTCATTTTAAAGGATAAATACTATTTCACTTTTCCTAAATTTAGATTGTCATAAATGACATTGTGTGCTTTAACAAAACAAAGTGACAAAGAAAATCCCAGGAAACCAATATTCTTAAGGAGATCTAAACTTGCCCGCTGGTTTATGTCTCCTCAGATAGGTATATCAAGTATTAAAATACTTTGTTCCTTTCCTGGAAACTGCTAAAGATGTATTTTTGAGTGTTAAGTCTGATTATTTTTGTAACTCCTGCATTTTTAGAATTATGCTTCATTTGCAGGGTTTCTAATTTCTGAGGGAAAATAATTATTGTTTTAGATTCTTATTTTTTAGCTCTTCTATTCAAAAACACAAAAGAGTCTTTGTTCCAGTTTTGGCAACACTATTCTTTTTGGTACGCGGGCCTCTCACTGTTGTGGCCTCTCCCGTTGCGGAGCACGGGCTCCAGACGCGCAGGCTCAGCGGCCATGGCTCACGGGCCCAGCGGCTCCGCGGCATGTGGGATCTTCCTAGACTGGGGAACGAACCTGTGTCCCCTGCAACGGCAGGCGGACTCTCAACCACTGCGCCACCAGGGAAGCCCGGCAACACTATTCTTATTAGGATTTTACCAACATGCTTCTCTCTTTGCTGGTGTTATTCTTACACACACACATACAAAAGCTAGATCAACAAAAATGAAAGTGGCATTTAACTTACTAAATTAAGCAAACAAGAGATTTTGAAACGTAACAAAATAAATTTTTTCATAGAAATCAAACAAAATAGTAGCATATGCAGTTTCATTGAAAATAAGTTGTGGGCTTCCCTGGCGGCGCAGTGGTTAAGAATCCGCCTGCCAATGCAAGGGACACGGGTTCGAGCCCTGGTCCGGGAAGATCCCACATGCCGTGGAGTGACTAAGCTTATGCGCCACAACTACTGAGCCTGTGTTCTGGAGCCCGTGAACCACAACTACTGAGCCCGTATGCCACAGCTACTGAAGCCCACGTGCCTAGAGCCCTTCTCCACAACAAGAGAAGCCACTGCAATGAGAAGCCTGCACACCACAACAAAGAGTAGCCCCCACTCGCTGCAACCAGAGAAAAGCCTGCGCGCAGCAACGAAAACCCAACACAGCCAAAAATAAAATAAGTTTTGAAAAAAAGAGAAGAAAATAAGTTGTATGCTTTCCTGGATGGTGAAAAGAGGAACTGATAAAATCAATTATAGGAAGAACAACAAGTTGGAATCTTCACTAACTTGTAGTCTTCCAAACAGTGGAGTACCTAAATTTTTTAATTTCCAAGTCCTGTTGGAATTATATTCTTCATATTTGATATGTGTCTTATACATTGATATTCTGTAGGATTGTATACAAAAAAAGAGTGGTGTATACAGTACTTGACTTAGCATTTTAAAGGGTAATTTGAGTACATTCAACTTTTGGCTTAGGCTTAACCTTAAATACAATTATTCCTTCTCCACATCTACCATTAAGATAGGATTCAATTGTATATTTACCTCTTTCTTCCTAAAAGAGTTTCATTTGTTAATTTTTTGTGTGAAACATTTATTTCCTGAGACATTTATTTTCTAAGAGAAATGCCAGTTTTTCTTTATTAAAGTAATACTGTTTAAAGTGTTTACCTATTGGAACTAGAAATGTATTATTACTTTTCAGACGCTTGTTGCGTTGACTTTTGGCATTACTTTGGCAGGATGTAGATGCTATCTTCACTCTCGGAAATATGAATAATAATGAACAAAAGAATGTTTGTTAAAATAATACTCATCTTAAATAATACAAATCAAAATGCTTCCATATGAAAGAGTATGAGACATGATAGCAATACCTGAAACACTTAGAAGTAATATTTATAATGATTGTGCCCAAGCAAATAAACTTCTGCAAAAGAAAGCACCATTATTGTTGTTGTTATTGTTGTCATCAAGGGGGAAAGGTACAACTTAACATTTTATATTCACCAGGATTATCATTATACAAAATCATAGCATATAGAGCCTTGAAAAGATTGGGAAGAAAAGGAAAATGCTTGCTGAATTAGGATTTAGAGATCGTTTTTATTTCTAAAAAAGTTTAGAGTTTAATTAGAAATAACCATTATTAACATTCTATTTATAAGGCAAGTTAAAGATCAATCTTTATTTTGCCATGTTAAAGACAGAAAATATTTTAAAACTTTTAAGAATACTGAAAATAACAGAAAGTAAAATCTTGAAAATATTCTTTTAAAAAACACTTCAATCAATTCTTTTAATCAAAGAAACTGTCGATCTTTCAGGATGGGAAGAAAACAAAGGATTGAGATGAAAGCACTCTTTGATTTGTCCAAAAAGGATTTAGGCATTTAAAAATTCCATATGCTTCTATAACCTTTTGATTTATTTAGTCTTATGTTTCTAGTTTCATAGTTCAAACTTCCATAGCTGGTCTTCATAAGAGGTGTGTGTCTACATTAACAAAAGAAAGGAACATGTGTTAAAGAACTGCCACATTAATTTTCCATTTTGAATACTTTTTAAGAAGGCTAATAATGGTTATTTTCTTTAACCAACTACTTTTGAGAGAAATTTTGTAATTTTTCAAAATGTTAAAATAGTGTCTTGGATACAAAGTTTGAATGATATAGTCAACAGTATCAAGTTTTCAGAATCTTAGGCAAAAACCTGCTGCTGGGATCCAGATTTGAAGGGGACAACAGTGACAGTCTCAAACATGGAGAGGAATCAGCTACTGTTGAATTATCCTAAGATATTTATTGACCCAGAAAGTCAATCACTGTCCTCAGTCACAAAGACTGAAGAAGATGCCCTTTTCATTTTGACATTCTCGTTTGCCTCTGGTGAAAACTTTCAGGATTATCCCTGCTGTGTATGGGGAGGTGAAGAGGGCAGACATTTGGCAGGAGGTTGTGAGATGGCAGAGACACGGATTATAGTGGTATGGTACTGCAGTGAGGACCTTTCTGGGGAGGGAGACAGAAAATCCCCCTTCTCAAAGGAGGAGAAATCCCGGTACAGTAAATGTGTTTCTATGTGACTGCCAAGCCCTTTGCCCCTTCTTTGAAATCTCACCCAGCTTCAGCCCTTTCTTTAGGGGTTTGTTGGCAATGGCTGTATTAGGTGACCCCTCCTCAGCATCCTTTTGACTACAGCAGAACAGATCAGAGTTCACACCTGGTCCAAGTTGAGTCAAATTCTTTTTCTCATAGAAATTTCAAATTGGTATTCAAAGGTGGTAAGATTCAACTGGGGAAACCTGAGGTTATCTGAATGTACTCCCAAATTAGAGGGTTGCTGGGCTTTTTCAGAATGTCTGTGTGAGGGTGAGGGCATGTCAGGGCCACGTAAGGCCAGGCATTCTGAATTTGAATTCCACCTCTGCCATATACCCGATGCGTAACGTTGGGCACAGTAAGTCTCCAGATAAAGAAATATGCAGTTAAGGGTGCTTACCTTACAGCACTGATGTGAGGATCAAATGAGATAAATGATGTGAAATCAATGTAGTTGGTCATGGGCAATTTTTTAGTAATGAAATTGAATAAAATATAAAATATCAGGCTATATAACACATAGTAAGGGTTAGTAGTATTTTATGAAATTTTGTTTCAGATATATATGTACATAAATGTGTGTGTGAACTAAATCATGCTGTAAAGTGTATTTCTTACTATAGGTTGTAGTATTTTTTTTCTTACGTTTAAAACTGGTGCTGCTTAACATATTGTCCAGAGACATCTACATTAGAATCATCTGGATGCCTGTTAAAAATGCAGACTCTTCAACTCCACTGCCCAGAATCAGAATTTCTGAGGATACAGTTCAGGAATCTACATTTCAGCTACGTCTCCAGATAAGTCTCACACACACTGAAACTTGAGAACCAGTGCTTTAAACCTACAGAAGGTACTCAAATGTTAGCTATTATTATACACTTAAACTCATTTCTGCCTTCAAACACAACTGTACTAGGAGCTCCGTGAGGGACATAGAGGAGGGGGCAGTTAATCTATTTTGAATAATGTAGCATCTGTCAACATAGTGCTCTGGTATTTTGGTTGGTCTGATATGTTTTGCTGCATTTGACTTCTTGTTTACAAAAGACAACTAACTCTCAGGCTGGAATTCCCAACCACTATACTGTACTTCAGAGACTTCACAGAGGTTCCCAAAGTATTGATTTCCCCAGTTCTCGAAAGTTGAATTCGGAGAAGCCTTCTATATTTACCCCAGTGTGTCATTTTGGGAAGAACTACCAAAGGCACAGGATGGTAAAAATTTTGTAATTAATGGTCAAATATGGATCAGAATTCATGTACACTAGAGCCTGCTACTGAAAATGTGGTCCACAGACCAGAAGCGCTGGCATCGTCTGGAAGTTTGTTAGAAATGCAGAATCGCAGGCCCGTCCCAGACCTACATTAAGGTTTGAGAAGCACTGTCCTAAAGAAATCTTGTAATCAGTTACCTAACTTTTGCCAACAACTTCACGCAAATGTAACAATTTTCTGAAAAATAATTATTTAAAGTATACCCACTGCCCCATCAGCAAAAACACCGGTGTTTTGTAGGTACTGTTTGCTGACTGTAGAATCAAATGATCATTGTAGAGATGTTTGACAATTCAAAAAGTATGAAAACTTTTCCACAATAAAAAATACATTCATAATTCTCTTCCCTTTTCTTCTCTAAAACATAAAAATATACACATTTTACAAAATTGGGACCACACCATGTATAAAACATACATATCTTACTCTTTTCATTTAATTTATCATGAATATTTTCAGCAGTGCTTTAAAAAAAAAATAGAAGGTACCTAGTTAATACTTCCTTAGTATTGTAAATAACGGAAAATGATGAAGGTAGGCAGGCCATAAATGTGACATCAAATTCTAAAATGTCAGAGTTTAAAAGGGTCTTAAATATTATTTTGTTTAAAACTTTTTAGTTATATTTGGAGAAATTTAAGCTCATGAAGCAAAAGTGACTCATCAAAGATAATTGCTTAGGTAAACAAATTTATTGATTGAATATCATTATGTTTCAGGACCTGTGGCAAAGTGACTAATTGTTCAGTTTGCCTGGAAATGTGGGGTTCCGCAGACATGGGGCTTTCAGTGCTAAAACTGGAGCAGTCCCAGGGAAACCTAGAATGTTGGACACCTTATTGCTATGCATTAGAGACAGAACAATTTATGGACAGAACAATTTATGAGATCTGGCCTCCGCTCTCAAGTCAGAAAGACACCTTTGTGAACAGGTTACTACAATATGGTGTGATAAGTAACAGAAGAGCATTCGGACTGTGAATGAGGCAAGACTACTGGGATCCTGAAACCTATAGGATAAGAAGGGAGTTGACAAGACAAAATCTAGCGTAGGAATAGGACAGTTCAGGAAATATTCTAGTCTGAAGGATCACTACAATAAAAGACACAGTAGTGAAAAATAACACCAAGAATTTAATGTGAATTTATTGTACCAGGCACTATGCTATTTATCATCTCCTTTAATCTTCACAATCCCATAAGGTTAGATTTGTCAAAGGAATGATAAAGATGCCATTGGAGTGTTTTAAGCAGGAGAGTAATAAAATTGTGTACTTTAAAGATAAAGGATCACTCTGGCAGTATATAAACTGCTTTTTAAAAAAAACTGCTACAGGAGAAGGGGAAGATGGCGGAAGAGTAAGACGTGGAGATCACCTTCCTCCCCACAGATACACCAGAATTACATCTACACGTGGAACAACTCCTACAGAACACCTACTGAACGCTGGCAGAAGACATCAGACCTCCCAAAAGGCAAAAAACTCCCCCACGTACCTGGGTAGGGCAAAAGAAAAAAGAATAAACAGAGACAAAAGAATAGGGACGGGACCTGCACCAGTGGGAGCGAGCTGTGAAGGAGGAAAGGTTTCCACACACCAGGAAGCCCCTTCGTGGGCGGAGACTGTGGGTGGCGGAGAGGGGAAGCTTCGGAGCCACGGAGGAGAGCATAGCAACAGGGGTGCAGAGGGCAAAGCGGAGAGATTCCCGCACAGAGGATCGGTGCTGAACGGCACTCACCAGCCCCAGAGGCTTGTCTGCTCACCCGCCGGTGCGGGCGGGGCTGGGAGCTGAGGCTCGGGCTTCGGTCGGAGCGCAGGGAGAGGACTGGGGTTGGCGGCGTGAACACAGCCTGAAGGGGGCTAGTGCACCACGGCTGGCCGGGAGTGAGTCCGGGGAAAAGTCTGGAGCTGCCGAAGAGGCAAGAGACTTTTTCTTCCCTCTTTGTTTCCTGGCACGCGGCGCGCGAGGAGAGGAGATTAAGAGTGCCGCTTAAAGGAGCTCCAGAGATGGGTGCGAGCCGCGGCTAACAGCGCGGACCCCAGAGACGTGCATGAGATGATAAGGCCGCTGCTGCCGCCACAAAGAAGCCTGTGTGCGAGCACAGTTCCCTATCCACACCTCCCTTCCGGGGAGCCTGTTCAGCCCGCCACTGCCAGGATCCCGGGATCCGGGGACAACTTCCCTGGGAAAAGGCACGGCGCGCCTCAGGCTGGTGCAACATCCCGCTGGCCTCTGCTGACGCAGGCTCGCCCCTCATCCGCACCCCTCCCTCCCCCCGGCCTGAGTGAGCCAGAGCCCCCGAAGCAGCTGCTCCTTTAACCCCGTCCTATCTGAGCGAAAAACAGACGCCCTCCGGCGACCTACAGGCAGAGGCGGGGCCAAATCCAAAGTTGAGCCCTGGGAGAAAGAGAAAGGGAAATCTCTCCCAGCAGCCTCAGAAGCAGCAGATTAAAACTCCATAATCAACTTGATGTACCCTCAACTTGATGTACCCTGCATCTGTGGAATACATGAATAGACAACGAATCATCCCAAATTGAGGAGGTGGACTTTGAGAGCAAGATTTATTATTTTTTCCCCTTTTCCTCTTTTTGTGAGTGTGTATGTGTATGCTTCTGTGTGAGATTTTGTCTGTATAGCTTTGCTTTCACCATTTGTCCTAGGGTTCTATCCGTCCAGTTTTTGTTTTTTTTCTTTTAAAAAAGTTTTTTTTCTTAATAATTATATTTTACTTTAATAACTTTATTTTATTTTATCTTACTTTATTTTACTTTATCTTTCTTTCTTCCTTCCTTCCTTCCTTCCTTCCTTCTTTTCTTTCTTTCTTTCTTTCTACTTTTCCCTTTTATTCTCAGCCATGTGGATAAAACGCGCTTGGTGCTGCAGCCAGGAGTCAGTGCTGTACCTCTGACGTGGGAGAGCCACTTCAGGACACTGGTCCACAAGACACCTCCCAGCTCCACATAATATCAAATGGCGAAAATCTCCCAGAGATCTCCATCTCAACACCAGCACCCAGCTCCACTCAACGCCCAGCAAGCTACAGTGCTGGACACCACATGCCAAACAACTAGCAAGACAGGAACACAACCCCACCCATTAGCAGAGAGGCTGCCTAAAATCATAATAAGTCCACAGACACCCCAAAACACACCACCAGACGTGGACCAGCCCACCAGAAAGACAAGCTCCAACCTCATCCACCAGAACACAGGTACTAGTCCCCTCCACCAGGAAGCCTACACAACCCACTGAACCAACCTTAGCCACTGGGGACACACACCAAAAACAACGGGAACTATGAAACTGCAGACTGCAAAAAGGAGACCCCAAACACAGTAAGATAAGCAAAATGAGAAGACAGAAAAACACACAGCAGATGAAGGAGCAAGATAAAAACCCACCAGACTTAACAAATGAAGAGGAAATAGGCAGTCTACCTGAAAAAGAATTCAGAATAATGATAGTAAAGGTGATCCAAAATCTTGGAAATAGAATAGAGAAAATGCAAGAAACATTTAACACGGACCTAGAAGAACTAAAGATGAAACAAGCAACGATGAACAACACAATAAATGAAATTAAGAATACTCTAGATGGGATCAATAGCAGAATAACTGAGGCAGAAGAACGGATAAGTGACCTGGAAGATAAAACAGTGGAAATAACTACTGCAGAGCAGAATAAAGAAAAAAGAATGAAAAGAACTGAGGACAGTCTCAGAGACTTCTGGAACAACATTAAACACACCAACATTTGAATTATAGGGGTCCCAGAAGAAGAAGAGAAAAAGAAAGGGACTGAGAAAATATTTGAAGAGATTATAGTTGAAAACTTCCCTAATATGGGAAAGGAAATAGTTAATCAAGTTCAGAAAGCACAGAGAGTCCCATACAAGATAAATCCAAGAAGAAACACGCCAAGACACATATTAATCAAACTGTCAAAAGTTAAATACAGGGCTTCCCTGGTGGCACAGTGGTTGAGAGTCCGCCTGCCGATGCAGGGGACATGGGTTCGTGCCCTGGTCTGGGAAGATCCCACATGCCGCAGAGCGGCTGGGCCCGTGAGCCATGGCCACTGAGCCTGTGCGTCCGGAGCCTGTGCTCTGCAATGGGAGAGGCCATAACAGTGAGAGACCCACGTACCACAAAAAAAAAAAAAAAAAAAATTAAATACAAAGAAAACATATTAAAAGCAACAAGGGAAAAACAACAAATAACACACAAGGGAATCCCCATAAGGTTAACAGCTGATCTTTCAGCAGAAACTCTGCAAGCCAGAAGGGACTGACAGGACATATTTAAGGTGATGAAGGAGAAAAACCTACAACCAAGATAACTCTACCCAGCAAGGATATCATTCAAATTTATGGAGAAATTAAACACTTTACAGACAAGCAAAAGCTGAGAGAGTTCAGCACCACCAAACCAGCTTTACAACAAATGCTAAAGGAACTTCTCTAGACAAGAAGCACAAGAGAATGAAAAGACCTACAATAACAAACCCAAAACAATTAAGAAAATGGGAATAGGAACATACATATCGATAATTACCTTAAATGTAAATGGATTAAATGATCCCACCAAAAGACAAAGACTGGCTGAATGGATACAAAAACAAGACCCATATATATGCTGTCTACAAGACACCCACTTCAGACATAGAGACACATACAGACTGAAAGTAAGGGGATGGAAAAGATATTCCATGCAAATGGAAACCAAAAGAAAGCTGGAGTAGCAATTCTCATATCAGACAAATGACACTTTAAAATCAAGGATACTACATAATGATCAAGGGATTGATCCAAGAAGAAGATATAACAATTGTAAATATTTATGCACCCAACATAGGAGCACCTCAGTACATAAGGCAAATACTAACAGCCATAAAAGGGGAAATCAACAGTAGCACATTCATAGTAGAGGACTTTGACACCCCACTTTCACCCATGGACAGATCATCCAAAATGAAAATAAATAAGGAAACACAAGCTTTAAATGATACATTAAACAAGATGGACTTAACTGATATTTATAGGACATTCCATCCAAAAACAACAGAATACACATTTTTCTCAAGTGCTCATGGAACATTCTCCAGGATAGATCATATCTTGGGTCACAAATCAAGCCTTGGTAAATGTAAGAAAATTGAAATTGTATCAAGTATCTTTTCCAACCACAACGCTATGAGACTAGACATCAATTAGAGGAAAAGATCTGTAAAAAATACAAACACATGGAGGCTAAACAATACACTACTTAATAATGAAGTGATCACTGAAGAGATCAAAGAGGAAATCAAAAAATACCTAGAAATACATGACAATGGAGACAAGACAACCCCAAACCTCTGGGATGCAGCAAAAGCAGTTCTAAGAGGGAAGTTTATAGCAATACAATTTTACCTTAAGAAACAGGAAACATCTCGAATAAACAACCTAACCTTGCACCTAAAGCAATTAGAGAAAGAAGAACAAAAAAGCCCCAAAGTTAGCAGAAGGAAAGAAATAATAAAGATCAGATCAGAAATAAATGAAAAAAATGAAGGAAATGATAGCAAAGATCAATAAAACTAAAAGCTGGTTCTTTGACAAGATAAACAAAATTGATAAACCATTAGCCAGACTCATCAAGAAAAAAAGGGAGAAGACTCAAATCAATAGAATTAGAAATGAAAAAGAAGAAGTAACAACTGACACTGCAGAAATACAAAGGATCATGAGAGATTACTACAAGCAACTCTATGCCAATAAAATGGACAACCTGGAAGAAATGGACAAATTCTTAGAAATGCACAACCTGCCAAGACTGAATCAGGAAGAAATAGAAAATATGAACAGACCAATCACAAGCACTGAAATTGAAACTGTGATTAAAAATATTCCAACAAACAAAAGCCCAGGACCAGATGGCTTCACAGGCGAATTCTATCAAACATTTAGAGAAGAGCTAACACCTATCCTTCTCAAACTCTTCCAAAATATAGCAGAGGGAGGAACACTCCCAAACTCATTCTATGAGGCCACCATCACCCTGATACCAAAGGATGACAAGGATGTCACAAAGAAAGAAAACTACAGGCCAATATCACTGATGAACATAGATGCAAAAATCCTCAACAAAATACTAGCAAACAGAATCCAACAGCACATTAAAAGGATCATACACCATGATCAAGTGGGGTTTATTTCAGGAATGCAAGGATTCTTCAATATATGCAAATCAATCAATGTGATACACCATATTAACAAACTGAAGGAGAAAAACCATATGATCATCTCAATAGAGGCAGAGAAAGCTTTCGACAAAATTCAACACTGATTTATGATAAAAACCCTGCAGAAAGTAGACATAGAGGGAACTTTCCTCAACATAATAAAGGCCATGTATGACAAATCCACAGCCAACATTGTCCTCAATGGTGAAAACCTGAAAGCATTTCCACCAAAATCAGGAACAAGACAAGGTTGCCCACTCCTACCCCTCTTATTCAACATAGTTTTGGAAGTTATAGCCACAGCAATCAGAGAAGAAAAGGAAATAAAAGGAATCCAAATCGGAAAAGAAGTAAAGCTGTCACTGTTTGCAGATGACATGGTACTATACACAGAGAATCCTAAAGATGCTACCAGAAAACTACTAGAGCTAATCAATGAATTTCGTAAAGTAGCACGATACAAAATTAATGCACAGAAATCTGTGGCATTCCTATACACCAATGATGAAAATCTGCTACTGAAATCAAGAAAACACTCGCATTTACCATTGCAACAAAAAGAATAAAATATCTAGGAATAAACCTACCTAAGGAGACAAAAGACCTGTATGCAGAATATTATAAGACACTGATGAAAGAAATTAAAGATGATACAAATAGATGGAGAGATATACCATGTTCTTGGATTGGAAGAATCAACATTGTGAAAATGATTCTACACCCAAAGCAATCTACAGATTCAATGCAATCCCTATCAAACTACCATTGGAATTTTTCACAGAACTAAAACAAAAAATTTCACAATTTTTATGGAAACACAAAAGACCCTGAATAGCCAAAGAAATTTTGAGAACGAAAAATGGAGCTGGAGGAATCAGGCTCCCTGACTTCAGGCTATACTACAAAGCTACAGTAATCAAGACAGTATGGTACTGGCACAAAAACAGAAATATAGATCAATGGAACAGGATAAAAAGCCCAGAGATAAACCCACACACATATGGTCACCTTATGTTTGATAAAGGAGACAGGAATGTACAGTGGAGAAAGGACAGCCTCTTCAATAAGTGGTGCTGGGAAAACTGGACAGGTACATGTAAAAGTATGAGATTAGAACCCTCCCTATCACCATACACAAAAATAAGCTCAAAATGGATTAAAGACATAAATGTAAGGCCAGAAACAATCAAAGTCTTAGAGGAAAACAGGAAGAACAGTCTATGATATAAATCACAGCAAAATCTTTTGTGACCCCCCTCCTAGAGAAATGGAAATAAAAACAAAAATAAACAAATGGGGCCTAATGAAACCGCAAAGCTTTTGCACAGCAAAGGAAACCATAAACAAGACCAAAAGACAACCCTCAGTAAGGGAGAAAATATTTGCAAAAGAAGCAACTGACAAAGGATTAATCTCCAAAAGTTATAAGCGGTGCATGCAGCTCAATAACAAAAAGAACAAAAACCCAATCCAAAAATGGGCAGAAGACCTAAATAGACATTTCTCCAAAGAATATATACAGATTGCCAACAAACACATGAAAGAATGCTCAAAATCAGTAATCATTAGAGAAGTGCAAATCAAAACTACAATGAGATATCATCTCACACTGGTCAGAATGGACATCAGCAAAAAATCTAGAAACAATAAATGCTGGAGAGGGTGTGGAGAAAAGGGAACCCTCTTGCACTGCTGGTGGGAATATGAATTGGTACAGCCACTATGGAGAACAGTATGGAGGTTCCTTAAAAAAAGTACAAATAGAACTACCATATGACCCAGCAATCCCACTACTGGGAATATACCCTGAGAAAACCATAATTCAAAAAGAGTCATGTACCAAAGTGTTCATTGCAGCTCTATTTACAATAGCCAGGAGGTGGAAACAACCTAAGTGTCCATCATCGGATGAATGGATAAAGAAAATGTGGCACATATATACAATGGAATATTACTCAGCCATAAAAAGAAATGAAATTGAGTTATTTGCAGGGAGATGGATGGACCTAGAGACTGTCATACAGAGTGAAGTAAATCAGAAAGAGTAAGACAAATGCCATATGCTAACCCATATATATGGAATCTAAGACAAAAAAAATGTCATGAAGAACCTAGGGGTAAGATGGGAATAAAGATACAGAGCTACTAGAGAATGGACTTGAGGATATGGGGAGGGGGAAGGGTAAGCTGTGACAAAGTGAGAGAGTGGCATGGACATATATACACTGCCAAACGTAAAATAGATGGCCAGTGCGAAGCAGCCGCATAGGACAGGGAAGATCAGCTCTGTGCTTTGTGACCACCTGGATTGGTGGGATAGGAAGCGGGGGAGGGAGGAAGATGCAAGAGAGAGGAGATATGGGAACATATGTATATGTATAACTGATTCACTTTGTTATAAAGCAGAAACTAACACACTATTGTAAAGCAATTATACTCCAATAAAGATGTAAAAAACAACAAAAAAAAACTACTACATATATGCTATTTTGAAATTCCTGTAATTAACATCATTCCCCAAACTCAGTTTTGTAAGAGAGATTCCAGATTCCCGGTAAAGTTTAAAACCATGTTGTCTAACACCTTAACTCCTCTATTCTATTTCTTCTTTTTCTTTCTGTTTCTTCTATTGGCTTTCTAAAACATTCTATAAGGAAATTATGTTATTAGGTTTTGTAACATGGGTTCCCTCTGTTGACCATGTAGCAATAAACAGCAACTGTTTCACATCCAGCAGAAATAATTGCTTTGCATCTTTACAGTAATTCTTTTTTTTTGTTTGTTTTTAGGAAAATCAGATGTCTTTCCCCCTAAATTACAAAAATTTATAAAGTATTCAAGTGCATATATGACCCAGTTATTGGGTTATTTAAGTTTTTATTTATTTATTTATATTGTATACAGCAGGTTCTTTTTAGTTATCTGTTTTATACATATTAGTGTATATTATGTCAAATCCAATCTCCCAATTCATCCCACCACTACCCCTCCCCACTTTCCCAGTGTCCATACATTTGTTCTCTACGTCTGTGTCTCTATTTCTGCCTTGCAAACTGGTTCATCTGTACCATTTTTCTAGATGCCACATATATGTGTTATATACGATACTTGTTTTTCCCTTTCTGACTTATTTCACTCTGTATGACAGTCTCTAGGTCCACCCATGTCTCCACAAATGACCCAATTTCACTCCTTTTTATGGCTGAGTAATATTCCATTGTATATATGTACCACATCTTCTATATCCATTCGTCTGTCAATGGGCATTTAGGTTGTTTCCATGACCTGGCTATTGTAAATAGTGCTGCAATGAACACTGGGGTGCATGTGTCTTTTTGAATTATGGTTTTCTCAAGGTATATGCCCAGTAGTGGGATTGCTGGATCATATGGTAATTCTATTTTTAGTTTTTTAAGGAACCTCCATACTGTTCTCCATAGTGGCTGTATCAATTTACATTCCCACCAACAGTGCAAGAGGGTTCCCTTTTCTCCACACCCTCGCCAGCATTTGTTGTTTGTAGATTTTCTGATGATGCCCATTCTAACAGGTGTGAGTTGATACTTTATTGTAATTTTGATTTGCATTTCTCTAGTAATTAGTGACGTTGAGCAGCTTTTGATGTGCCTCTTGGCCATCTGTATGTCTTCTTTGGAGAAATGTCTATTTAGGTCTTCTGCCCATTTTTGGATTGGGTTGTTTGTTTTTTTAATACTGAGCTGCATGAGCTGTTTATATATTTTGGAGATTAATCCTTTGTCCATTGATTCGTTTGCAAATATTTTCTCCCATTCTGAGGGTTGTCTTTTTGTCTTGTTTATGGTTTCCTTTGTTATGAAAAAGTTTTAAGTTTCATTAGGTCCCATTTGTTTATTTTTGTTTTTATTTCCATTACTATAGGAGGTGGGTCAAAAAAGATCTTTCTGTGATTTATGTCAAAGAGTGTTCTTCCTATGTTTTCCTCTAAGAGTTTTATAGTGTCTGGCCTTACATTTAGGTCTTTAATCCATTTTGAGTTTATTTTTGTGTATGGTGTTAGGGAGTGTTCTAATTTCATTCTTTTACATGTAGCTGTCCAGTTTTCCTAGCACCACTTATTGAAGAGACTGTCTTTTCTCCACTGTATATCAGTGCCTCCTTTGTCATAAATTAGTTGACCATAGTTGTGTGGGTTTATCTCTGGGCTTTCTATCCTGTCCCATTGATTGATATTTCTGTTTTTGTGCCAGTATCATATTGTTTTGATGACTGTAGCTTTGTAGTATAGTCTGAAGTCAGGGAGTCTGATTCCTCCAGCTCCATTTCTTCCCTCAAGAGTGCTTTGGCAATTTGGGGTCTTTTGTGTCTCCATACAAATTTTAAGATTTTTTGTTCTAGTTCTGTGAAAACTGCCATTGGTAATTTGAAAGTGATTGCATTGAATCTGCAGATTGCTTTGGGTACTGTAGTCATTTTCACAGTATGGATTCTTCCAATCCAAGAACATGATATATCTCGCCATCTGTTTGTGTCATCTTTGATTTCTTTCACCAGTGTCTTATAGTCTTCTGAGTACAGGTCTTCTGCCTCCTTAGGTAGGTTTATTCCTAGGTATTTTTTCTTTTTGTTGCAATGGTGAATGGGATTGTTTCCTTAATTTCTGTTTCTGATCTTTCATTGTTAGTGTATAAGAATGCAAGAGATTTCTGTGCATTAATTTTGTATCCTACAACTTTACCAAATTTATTGATTAGCTCTAGTTGTTTTCTGGTAGCATCTTTAGGATTATCTATGTATAGTATCATTGTCATCTGCAAACAGTGACAGTTTCACTTCTTTTCCAATGTGTAGTCCTTTTATTCCTTTTCTTCTCTGATTGCCGTGGCCAAGACTGCAAAACTATGTTGCATAAGAGTGGTGAGAGTGGACATCCTTCTCCTGTTCCTGATCTTTGAGGAAATGCTTTCAGTTTTTCACCATTGAGAATGATGTTTGCTCTGGGTTTGTCGTATACAGCCTTTATTACGTTGATGTAGATTTCCTCTATGCCCACTTTCTGGGGAGTTTTTATCATAAATTGGTGTTGAAATTTGTCAGATCTTTTTCTGCATTTATTCAGTTGATCATATGGTTTTTATTCTTCAATTTGTTAATATGGTGTATCACATTGATTGATTTGCATATATTGAAGAATCCATGCATCCCTGGCATAAATCCCACTTGATCATGGTGTATGATCCTTTGAATGTGTTGTTGGATTCTATTTGCTAATTTTTTTTGAGGTTTTTTGCACCTATATTCATCAGTGATATTGGTCTGTAATTTTCTTTACTTGTAGTAAATTTGTCTCGTTTTCGTATCAAGGTGATGGTGGCCTCATAGAATGAGTTAGGGAGTGCTCCTCCCTCTGCAATTTTATGAAGAGTTTGAGAAGGATTGGTGTTAGCTCTTCTCTAAATGTTTGATAAAACTCACCTGTGAAGGCATTTGGTCTGCACTTTTGTTTATTGGAAGATTTTTAATCACAGTTTCAATTTCATTGCTTGTGATTGGTCTGTTCATATTTTCTGTTTCTTCCTGGTTCAATCTTGGAGGGTTATACTTTTCTAAGAATTTGTCCATTTCTTCCAGGTTGTCCATTTTATTGGCATAGAGTTGCTTGTTGTAGCCTCTTAGGATGCTTTGTATTTCTGCAGTGTCTGTTGTAACTGCTCCTTTTTCATTTCTAATTTTATTGATTTGAGTCCTCTCCCTCTTTTTCTTGATGAGCCTGGCTAAAGGTTTATCAATTTTGTTTATCTTCTCAAAGAACCAGCTTTTACTTTTATTGATCTTTGCTATAGTTTTCTTTGTAACTATGTCATTTATTTCTGCTCCGATCTTTATGATTTCTTTCCTTCTACTGACTTTGCATTTTCTTACTTCTTCTTTCTCTAGTTGATTTAGGTGTAAGATTAGATTATTTATTTGAGGTTTTTCTTGTTTCTTGAAGTAGGACTGTATTGCTATAAACTTCTCTCTTAGAACTGCTTTTCCTGCATCCCATAGGTTTTGGATTGTTGTGTTTTCATTGTCATTTGTCCCTAGGTATTTTTTAATTTCCTCTTTGATTTCTTCAGTGATCTCTTGGTTATTTAGTCATATATTGTTTAGCCTCCATGTGTTTGTGTTTTTTATGTTTTTTTCCCCCTATAATTTATTTCTGATCTCATAGTGTTGTGGTCGGAAAAGATGCTTGGTATGATTTCAATTTTCTTAAACTTACCAAGGTTTGTTTTGTGACCCAAGATGTGAGCTGTCCTGGAGAATGTTCCATGTGCACTTGAGAAGAAAATGTAATCTGTTGATTTTGGGTGGAATGTCCTATAAATATCAATTAAATCTGTCTGGTCTATTGTGTCATTTAAAGCTTGTATTTCCTTATTTTCCATCTGGATGATCTGTCTTTTGGTGTAAGTGGGGTGTTAAAGTCACCCACTGTTATTGTGTTACTGTCGGTTTCCCCTTTTATGGCTGTTAGCATTTGCCTTATGTATTGAGGGGCTCCTATGTTGTGTGCATAAGTATTTATAATTGTTATATCTTCTTCTTGGATTGATCCCTTGATCATTATGTAGTGTCCTTCCTTATCTCTTATAACAGTCTTTACTTTAAAGTCTATTTTATCTGATATGAGTATTGCTACTCCAGCTTTCTTGTGATTTCCTTTTGCATGGAATATCTTTTTCCATCCCATCACTTTCAGTCTGTATGTGTCTCTGTGAAGTGGGTTTCTTGTAGACAGCATATATACGGGTCTTGTTTTTGTATCCATTCAGCGAACCTGTGTATTTTGGTTGTAGCATTTAATCTATTCACATTTAAGGTAATTATTGATATGTATGTTCCTATGACCATTTTCTTTATTGTTTTGGGTTTGTTTTTGTAGTTCCTTTTCTTCTCTTGTGTTTCCCACTTAGAGAAGTTCCTTTAGCATTTGTTGTAGAGCTGGTTTGGTGGTGCTGAATTCTCTTAGCTTTTGCTTGTCTGTAAAGGTTTTAATTTCTCCATCAAATCTGAATGAGATCCTTGCCAGGTAGAGTAAGCTTGGTTGTAGGTTCTTCCCTTTCATCACTTTAAATATATCATGCCACTCACTTCTGGCTTGTAACATTTCTGCTAAGAAATCAACTGTTAACCTTATGGGAGTTCCCTTGTATGTTATTTGTCATTTATCCCTTGTTGCTTTTAATAATTTTTCTTTGTTTTTAATTTTTGTCAATTTGATTACTATGTGTCTCAGCATGTTTCTCCTTGCGTTTATCCCACCTGGGACTCTCTGTGCTTCCTGGACTTGGATGGCTATTTCCTTTTCCATATTAGGGAAGTTTTCGACTATAGTCTCTTCAAATACTTTCTCGGGTCCTTTCTCTGTCTCTTCTCCTTCTGGGACCCCAATAGGACGAATGTTGGTGCATTTAATTTTGTCCCAGAGGTCTCTTAGGCTGTCTTCATTTTTCTTCATTCTTTTTTCTTTATTCTGTTCCATGGCAGTGAATTCCACCATTCTGTCTTCCGGGTCACTTATCCGTTCTTCTGTCTCAGTTATTCTGCTATTGATTTCTTCCAGTGTATTTTTCATTTCAGTTATTGTATTGTTCATCTCTGTTTGTTTGTTCTTTAATTCTTCTAGGTGTTTGTTCTCTAATTATTCTAGGTCTTTGTTAAATATTTCTTGCATTTTCTCGATCTTTGCCTCCATTCTTTTCCAAGGTCCTGGATCATCTTCACTATCATTATTCTGAATTCTTTTTCTGGAATGTTGCCTATCTCCACTTCATTTAATTGTTTTTCTGGGGTTTTATCTTGTTCCTTCATCTGGTACATAGACCTCTGCCTTTACATGCTGTCTTTCTGTGAATGTGGTTTTCGTTTCATAGGCTACAGGATTGTAGTTCTTCTTGCTTCTGTCTGCCCTCTGGTGGATGAGGCTTTCTAAGAGGCTTGTGCAGGCTTCTAGATGGGAGGGACTGGTGGTAGGCAGAGCTGGGTGTTGCTCTGGTGGTCAGAGCACAGTAAAACTTTAATCCACTTGTCTGCTGATGTGTGGGGCTGAGTTCCCTCCTTATTGGTTGTTTGGCCTGAGGCAACCCAGCCCTGGAGCCTACAGGCCCTTTGGCTGGTCTAATGGCAGACTCTGGGAGGGCTCACACCAAGGAGTATTTCCCAGAACTTGTTCTGCCAGTGCCCTTGTCCCTGTGGTGAGCCACAGCTGCCCCCCCCACCTCTGCAGGAGACCCTCCAACACTAGCAGGTAGGTCTGGTTCAGTCTCCTGTGGGGTCACTGCTCCTTCCCCCTGGGTCCTGAAGCATTGTGTGTGCCCTCCAAGAGTGGGGTCTCTGTTTCCCCCAGCCCTGTTGAAGTTCTGCAATCAAATCCCAGTAGCCTTCAAAGTTTGATTCTCTGGGAATTCCCCCTCTCATTGCCAGACCCCCAGGTTGGGAAGCCTGACGTGGGGCTCAGAACCTTCACTCCAGTGGGTGGACTTCTGTGGTATAATTGTTCTCCAGTTTGTGAGTCACCCATCCAGCAGTTATGGGATTTGATTTTATTGTGATTGCACCCCTCCTACCGTATCATTGTGACTTCTCCTTTGTATTTGGATGTGGGGTATCTTTTTTGTTGAGTTCCAGTGTCTTCCTGTCAATGATTGTTCAACAGTTAGTTGTGATTCTGGTGCTCTCTCAATAGGGAGTAAGCGCACGTCCTTCTACTCTGCCATCTTAAACGAATCCAGGGTTGTTTAAGTTTTAACCAAAGAAATATTTTCATACTTGCACTCACTGTTTTCACTGCCATTGTTCCACTTTTTCATCAAAGAGCCATTTACACTTATTAAGCCAGACAGCTTTTTGAATTTCTTTTTTTAAAAAAAAGATATTTCTTTTTTTAAAATTAATTAAATAACTTATTTATTTTTGGCTGCACTGGGTCTTCATTGCTGTGCAAGGGCTTCTCATTGTGGTGGCTTCTCCTGTTGTGGAGCATGGGCTTTAGGCGTGTGGGCTTTGGTAGTTGCTGCATGCGGGCTTCAGTTGTTGTGGCTCATGGTCTCTAGAGTGCAGGCTCAGTAGAGGGCCCATGGGCTTAGTCGCTCTGCAGCATGAGGGATCTTCCCAGACCAGGGATCAAACCCATGTCCCCTGCATCGGCAGGTGAATTCTTAACCATTGTGCTACCAGGAAAGTCCCAGCTATTTGAATTTCATAATAGAATTATCTAGACTTTCATTTCCTATTATGCCCATAGTCATACAAATGAACTTTATTATTATCACTTATCAGTAATAATCACTCATTAAGAAAGTCATTTCTATACAACTCCCAGATCGACTAAGTCCAGCAGCTCCAAATACCTGGCAGAGGCTGCAGTGAGAGATGCACCATGTGGGCTGCCCCTATAGGACTATAGACAGAGTTATTTAACAAATACCCAATGGCACTTGCTCTGAACCAGCTCTGTGCTTGGGAGACAGATTATAACATAGACCCTGATTCCAAGATTCCCTTGGTCTAGGGAGGGAGATACTTGATATCTGAAAAATACCTCTACCTTGCAGCAGAACTTAAGTGTAATTACAGTGGTACAACATGCCATAAAAGCAGAAGGAGATATTAATTATGATTTAGAAAATTCAGGCAGACATCTTAGAGAGGATACCATTTGGCCTGAAAAGGACATAAGCTCTGTGATGGCAGAGTTATTTTTCTGTTTTGTTCACTGTTATATCCTAAGTTCCTACAACTGTGACTGGCACATAGTAAATGCTTAATAAATAGCTATTGAATGAATGGGTTGATCTTGAAATCAATAAGAATTTTAATGACAAAAAAAGCAAGGAAAAAGAATTTCCCTTTTGAAAAGGCTTATCTTCAAAACCATGATTATTACCTTTTGTTTACTCTTGACTCTCCTTTATCTTTAGGATAAAATACTGTCTCCTGTCCTCTTCTCCAGAGTTATATCCATGTATCCCATTCCAAGCCATTAGGGTCTGCAGACATCTGATGTGGAACTGGACATCCTGTATTTCATGTATCTGTCTGAGAAATAAAAAATACAAAATATATTATGGTATGAATTATTCATGTACCAGCTAACATAAAATATAATGTAAGTTATAAATGAACATACTGATTCTGTGTATATGTGTTTCAAATTGAAATCAATTCAGTTTCAAGTAATAGAAAATCCAATTCAAATCGGCTTAACATAGTGAAAAGATTTATTGGCAAATGTAACTGAAAGTCGAACAATAGGGTGGACTCCAGGGCAGTTCAGTCAGGGCTTTTCCTCAGTTGCTCTTCAGTTGTCTCATCTCTGACCTCCATGCATGTAGCCTGTAATCCTTTCTTGCTCACATGCAGAAGGAGAGAACCTTGCTTCTCAAAACTAATGAATAAAAGTCCCAAACTACAGTTTCTGTAGCCAGAAACTGCCAGATTTGACTGATTTATACCTGATTTACCAGAACAAATCACTGTGTCAAAGGGGTTTAAGATTAATCTACTTGGCTTCTGTCAGTCAGAGTCACCTCTAGAGCTGGGATTGGAGTTAACCACACAACGAGGAAGAATTAGCTCCCAGAGGAAAATATGAGTATGATTAGGAAGAGGAGAGGGAAGGTAGATGCTGAATAGGCAACTAATGAACCTCTAACGTGTTACCTTTTTGATTGGTAAGTATGTATCAACTATTACTAGTATTTTTGTTGAGGTCAACTGGAATTTCTGCTGGTTGTAAAACTACAAACAGGTCTGAGCTTCCTTTTATCATTGCCCCATCACATATTCAGCTCTCTCTCCTCAGGAACCCCCTTTTGCCCAGAAAACTCTTATTGACCTTTAAGAACTACTGTTCCTTGGAAAGGTTTCTCTGACTCTCAATCTGGTTAGGCACTGACACAAGGCTCTCACGGTCCCTGGTTTTCCTCCAGGGCAGCACTTGACATACTGAGATGTGTTTGTTTGTTTCTATGTCTGGCTCTCCCACAGGCAGGGTTCTCCTCAAGGATAGTGTTGTCAGATGCTTTGGCTGCAAATAAGAGAAACCTAATGAAAACTGACTTAAACCATAAGAGAATTTATTATTTCTCAAAATAGAAAGTCTTTGGGTAGGGCAGGCTCCAGGATTGGTTGATATAATGGTTCAATGGTATCATCAAGAACCCATGCTCTTTCCCTCTCTCTGCCATCTTCAGTGTTAACTTCATCCTCGGGCTGCTAACAGGATGGTTAAAAAGTTTCAGGCATCACATAATCCAGAGAAAGAAGAAGAACTTTCTATTTCTTCAGAATAAGGAAACATCCCAGAGACTTCCTTGGTGGTCCAGTGGTAAAGAATCTGCCTTCCAATGCAGGAGACATGGGTTCAATCCATAGTCAGGGAACTAAGATCCCACATGCCATGGGGCGACTAAGCCTGCATGCCACAACTACTGAGCTCCTGTGCCTCAGCTAGAGAGCCTGCATGCCACAAACTACAGAGCCCACGCGCTCTGGAGCCTGTGCACCACAGCTAGAGAAGAGAAAACCCACACGCCACACTAGAGAGAAGCCCGTGCTCCAAAACGAAAGATCCCACATAACTCAACAAAGATCCCACGTGCCACAGCTACGACCCGACGCAGCCAAAAAAAAAATTTTTTAATTAAAAATAAATAAATAAACAAATATTTTTTAAAAAAACTTAAAATAAAGAAAGGAAACATATCCCAGACTTGCCCTCATCTTCTCAGCCACCCCTAAATCAGTCACTGAGAAGGGAAGTAATGTTATCACAAAGAGTTTAAGCTAATCATCCAACGCAGGGTGGCAATTGGTAAATGTTTATGTTAATTACTACAGTAAGGCCTTGCTGTCACTCCTCATTTCCTGAACTCTGATACTCTATGGCTCTGTGCATCTGCCTTTGTAACTCCATTTTCCACCCCAGCCCAAATCTCACCAACATGGTCATACCCTAGACCCTATCCTTACCAATAAATACACCCCTCCATAATTTCACTTTCAAGCATCTCAATCTCTGACTGACTATATTTCCAGCTCATTTTCTTTAATACTCCAACTCCAGCAATCTTTCAGTCCCACTTACATTCCACTGATGACTGACATATTCCACTGATGTTCCTACCACCTTTTCACTGTCCCTCACCCCTTTCATGTCCTCATTTCCCTCCCTACCCAGCTTAAATTTCATGGTCCATGATTATAATCACTCCCTTGCATATTCTATCAACTCCCTTGCCCCACTTCATTTCATGATACTTTTTTGGTAAGGCTACAACCGTGCCCATACCCAACTCAGCTTATTCTGTGCATCAAGGCCTTTAAGTGTGGCTGGAGAAAAGAACACAACAAAGTCAACCAGCCCTACTCTACTCTTAATGGGTTTTTACTGCTGAACAGTAAAGCTGCTCAGCAATCACAATACATTTCACTAGTCTGTTTTGTTTTTCATTCTCCTAGATGATCTTCCATCTCTTAAAACCTCCAACACCTTTCGTGTGCTCAATTTTAGCTGCCTACTCTGCTGCTTATTTTATTGAGAAAGAGCAAAGGTGACTAGAAGAGAACTTCCTTAGATTTCTACCACCACATCTAGCCACCCAGCTGCATCTGTGCCCATAACCTCTGCTTTCTCTGTTAATGTGGATTCACAGTCTATAAAACTAGTGAGCCCATCCCTCTTCTTGTGCCATAGGTCCCATACCTTCTCATTAACTCAAGGATATTGCCCCAGCAATTCTCCAATTTTCTATCCAGCATCACCAATATTTTTATTTTCTACTAAGTCAGTGGTTCTCAGCCACAGGTGATTTTGCCCATTTCCTTCCCTCCATCTCTCAGGGAACATTTGGCAATGCATAGAGACCCTTATGGTTATCACAACTGGGGAGATGGGGGGATGCTACTGGCATCAAGTGGATAGAATGTCAGGGATGTTATACTTAGAATCTTACAATGTAAAAGACAGCCCTCCACAACAAAAAATTATTCAGCCCAAAATGTCAGTAGTGCCAAAGTTGAGAAACCCTAAACTAGAACATTCCTATAAGCACACACACAAATGCTGATATTTCTCCCATATTAAACTCCTATCCCTGTCCTAACTCCATATCCCCTTCCAACTTCAACCCTATTTGCTGCTTTACTGAGAGAGTCCTCAAAAGTCTTATCTAATCTCACTGTGTCTCTTCTTTTCCTCTAAATCTCACTTAAACTTTCCAGTCTGGCTATGCCCCCAACATTCCATAGGAATTTCTCATCAAGGTCACCAATGACCTCCATATTGTTAAGCCCAACAGTCAATTCTCAGCAGCACATAACTGAGTTGATCACTCCCTTTCTCAGAAACATTGCCTTCTTTTGATTCTTAAAATCTACCCTCTCCTAGTTTTCTTTCTAATTTTAATAATTCTTCCTCAGTCTTCTATTCTGGTTTCTTATGTCCTGACCTCTAAATCTTGGAGTGCCCAGAGCTCAGTCCTTGGTTGTTTTTCTTGTATACACTCCCTTGGTGACTTCATGTAGCTTCAAATAACCATCTACATGCTGATGAATCCCAAATTTTTATCTCTAGCCTGGACCTCTCCCCTGAACTCCAGACCCATACAATCCAATTGCTTACTCATCATCTCCACCTGAATATTTAATATACATGTCCAAACTAAGCTCCAGATCTTTCCCTTAAAACCTGCTTCTTCCTCAGTCTTATTCACCAAAGTAAATTAAAATTCCACCTTTACATTTCCTTAGGGTAAAACCTTGGTGTCATCCTTGACTCCACTCTTTCACACCTCAATTTGATCCATCAGCAAACTTTACAAGCTCTTCCTTTAAAATACAGTATATTCAGAATCAGTACCTCTACTGCTATCATCCTGATCCTAGTCACCATCATCTCTCCCCTACAATACCACCTAACTGGTTTCCCTACCTCCACCTTTACCCTTCTTCAGTCTATTATCAACACAGCAACCAGAATAAAAATGTGACATCATAAAGCAGATCATAACACTTCTTGGTTCAAAAACCATCCAATGGCTACCCATCTCTCTCAGAATAAGAGTCAAAATTCTTATAATACTTAATCTTTCCCAGTTACACTGGCCCTTTTGCTGTTTTTGGATCACGCCAAGCACACTTCAGACTCAGGCCCTTTGTACTTGCTCTTTCCTCTACCTAGAATGCTCTCCTTTTTGTGAAAATGCAAGGTCTTTGCTCAAATATCACCTTCCTAGCGGGGCCTTTCCTGATCTTGCTATCTCATTGATACTTCCTGCCCCCCTTCTCTTCTTTAGTTTTCTTCCTGACTCTCATCACCTTCCAAAATACTATATATTTTACATATTTATTTGTCTGTCTCTCCCTAATAGAACATAAGCTCCATGAAGGAATGTCTGTTTTGTTTACTGTTGTATCCCCAGTGCCTAGAACAAAGCCTCAAACATAGTATCTTCTCCATACTTATTTGTAGAAAGAATGAGCCAACCCCAATGACCACTACTGGGAGGGACTGTGTCTGACTCTAATCTGAATCCCTGGTGACCAGTAGAGGCAACAACAGGAACTAGTAAAATAAATAACTCTTTGTTGTTGTTTTAAACAGTTGTGCATGTCACGTGTTTCAGTGTTTCATTATTGTTTTAAACAGTTGTGCCTGTCATGTGTTTCAGATCTCTCTGGGCACTTCCTCCCAGATTCCCTGGTATCTGGGGAGCTCTCTATTTCCTCTCTCCTCTTCCTGGAGCTTTCACCCCATGACTCTGTACCCCAGCCAAGCCCTGGGCATATATGACACCATCACTTCTTTGGGCTCCATTTCTGGAACCACCTGAATTTTCCACCTAATTTTGGGTTTTTAACACCCTTATTAAACTGATTTCTCCTTCAGGGCAAAGATGATATTTGACTTTTTTATGTCCCTAGTACTTAGGATAGGGCCCAGAACATACTAGGCCTTCTATAAATGGTACTTGGACTAAACCTTTGCCTATTTCTACTTTATTTACTGCCATTTTATAGACCTCATTCTCTCCATACTACCACACAGCCACAATACCTTAGTAAATTTTTTAGTAAACATGTCTCAGTGGTGTTGTGATTAAGAGCAAAAACTTTGGAATCCAATAGACTGAGTCCTGGCTCTGTAATTTACTGGTTATATAATTTGGGGCAAGATCCTTAACCTCTGTAGCTTCTCTTTCTCTACTGGTAAAATGGAAATAATGCCACAGAAAGTTATGGTGAAGGTTAAACTCAATATTGTATACTAAGCCCTAGCACTCTGGAGCATAATAGCTCAATGAATGATAACACTAATGTTCTCTAGCCAAAGATAATAATAATAATACAAATATGAGTATCTTGAGGGTCAGGGTCTATATTTCTAGCATCTAGAGCATATAGACCTTGTGAGGGAAGGAAATGATGAGAGATGGGGCTGGTGATGCCAGTTGGGGCCACATTATGAAGGGTTAAGCCTTTATTCCTTAGACAATGAAGAACAATCAGAGTTATATAACACCTTAAAGCAAAGAGCAAGTTAAAGATGGTATTTGTGAGTACCAAATGAGGAAGGCCAGGAGAGCTGCATGGGACCATGTTAACAACTCATTGAACTTTATGGTGACTGACAACAGTAATGCACTCAGGCTATAGTTACATGATGTCAGCCTTCAGATGAAAATAGAAAACTTCAGTCAAACATCTGGTTGTTTAGTCTACCCAACATCAAAGACCTGGCTATTCTGAAACTTTCAGATGTTTGGCTGAATGGTTTAGTTTTCATCTTCATCTAAGGGGTCTGGTAGACACAATCACTAAGATTTTTGTCAGCTTTAGGCTTGAGAGGATTTTTTTTTAATTATAAAAACATTTTTATTGCAACATAAAAGGAATTTTTTAAAAATAAAAACAAAACCTTCCTAATTCTACCTTGCTAAAACAACTGGTTCTATTTTTGTATATTCCCTTTATAGCATATAAAGTTTACATTGCTTACCCACAGTGAACATATGTTTGTATTTTCTTTGCACTTAGTGTTTATTATAATATTTAACTGTTAATGTAATCCACATTGGAAAATAATTACTATACAATATTAGCATCTCAAACTAGACATCTACTGAATTTTAACATCTTGACATTGTTAGAAATTTTCATTGCCTTTAATTTTTCATTTTTCCCCTAAAAAATTTTCATTTTTCCCCTAAAAAATTTCATAGGATAATCAGTTAAAGGTCAAAGTATTTTTATGACTGAATATAGATTTCTATATTCCAAAGGAATTATATTAATTTATGTTGATAACAGTAATGAATGAGGGGGACCTTCAAGATGGCAGAGGAGTGAGATGTGGAGATCACCTTCCTCTCCACGAAGACATCAGAAATACATCTACTTGTGGAACAACTCCTACAGAACACCTACTGAACACTGGCAGAAGACCTCAGACTTCCCAAAAGGCAAGAAACTCCCCTCGTACCTGGCAAGGGCAAAAGAAAAAAGAAAAAACAGACAAAAGAATAGGGACAGGACCTGCACCTCAGGGAGGGAGCTGTGAAGGAGGAAGAGTTTCCACCCACTAGGAAGCCCCTTCACTGGTGGAGACGGGGGTGGGTAGGGGCGGCGGGGGGGGAAGCTTCGGAGCCACGGAGGAGAGCACACCAACGGAGATGCAGAGGGCAAAGCAGAGAGATTCCGCCACAGAGGATCGGTGCCAACCAGCACTCACTGGCCGGAGAGGCTTGTCTGCTCACGCGCCGAGACAGGTAGGGGCTGGGAGCTGAGGCTCAGGCTTCGGAGGACAGATCCCAGGGAGAGGACTGGGGTTGGCTGCGTGAACACAGCCTGAAGGGGGCTGGTGCACCACAGCTAGCCGAGAGGGAGTACGGGAAAATGTCTGGACCTGCCTAAGAGGCAAGAGACCATTGTTTCTGGGTAAACGAGGAGAGGGGATTCAGAGCACCACTTAAACGAGCTCCAGAGACAGGCACGAGCTGCAGCTATCAGCACGGACACCAGAGATGGGTATGAAATGCTAAGGCTGCTGCTGTAGCCACCAAGAAGCCTGTGTGCAAGCACAGGTCACTATCCACACCTCCCCTCCCAGGAGCCTGTGCAGCCCACCACTGCAGGGTCCCATGATCCAGGGACAACTTCCCCAGAACAATACATGGCATACCTCAGGCTGTTGTAACGTCATGTTGGTCTCTGCCACCGCAGGCTCACCCCACATTCCGTACCCCTCCCTCCACCCGGCCTGAGTGAGCCAGAGCCCCCAATCAGCTGATACTTTAACCCCATCCTGTCTGAGCAAAGGACAGACATCCTCAGGTGACCTACACACAGAGGTGGGGCCAAATCCAAAGCTGAACCCCAGGAGCTGTGCGAACAAAGAAGATAAAGAGAAATCTCTCCCAGCAGCCTCAGGAGCAGCGGATTAAATCTCCACAATCACCTTGATGTACCCTGCATCTCTGGAATACCTGTATAGACAACGAATCATCCCAAAATTGAGGCGGTGGACTTTGAAAGCAACTGTAGACTTGGGGTTTGCTTTCTGTGTTTAATTTGTTTCTGGTTTTATGTTTATCTTAATTTAGTATTTAGAGCTTATTATCACTGGTAGATTTCTTTAGTGATTTGGTTGCTCTCTTCCTTTTTTTTAATATATATATTTTTTCCTTTTTCTCTTTCTGTGAGTTTGTATGTGTATGCTTCTTTATGTGATTTTGTCTGTATAGCTTTGCTTTTACCATTTGTCCTAGGGTTCTATCTGTCTGGTTTTTTTTGTTTTGTTTTCCGGGGGGGTTTTTTAGTATAGTTTTTAGCACTTGTTATCATTGGTGGATTTGTTTTTTGGTTTCATTGCTGTCTTATTTCTTACTTTTTTAAATTACTTTTTAATTTTTTTATTTTTAATAATTAAAAAAATTCTTTTATTTTATTAACGTTATTTTATTTTATTTTTTCTTTCTTTCTTTCTTTTTTCCTCCCTTTTCTCTTGAGCTGTGTGGCTGACAGAATCTTGGTGGTCCAGCCAGGTGTCAGGCCTGAGCCTCTGAGGTGGGAGAGCCGAGTTCAGGACATTGGTCCACCAGAGACCTCCCAGCTCCACGTAACATCAAATGGTGAAAGCTCTCCCAGAGATCTCCATCTCAATGCTAAGACCCAACTCCACTCAATGACCAGCAAGCTACAGTGCTGGATGCCCCATGACAAACAACTAGCAAGACAGGAACACAACCCCACCCATTAGTAGAGAGGCTGCCTAAAATCATAATAAGGTCAGAGACATCCCAAAACACCACCAGACGTGGTCCCGCCCACCAGAAAGACAAGATCCAGCCTCATCGACCAGAACACAGGCACCAGTCCCCTCCACCAGGAAGCCTACACAACCCACTGAACAAGCCTTACCCACTGGGGACAGATGCCAAAAACAACGGGAACTACAAACCTGCAGCCTGTGAAAAAGAGACCCCAAACACAGTAAGTTAAGCAAAATGAGAAGACAGAGAAATATGCAGCAGATGAAGGAGCAAGGTAATGACCAGACCAGAAACTTCAAACAAATGAAGAGGAGATAGGCAGCCTACCTGAAAAAGATTTCAGAGTAGCGATGGTGAGGGTGGTCCAAAATCTTGGAAATAGAATGGAGAAAATACAAGAAACATTTAGGCAGGACTTAGAAGAACGAAAGAGCAAACAAACTATGATGAACAACACAATAAATGAAGTTAAAAATTCTCTGGAAGGAATCAATAGCAGAGTAACTGAGGCAGAAGAACGGATAAGTGACCTGGAAGATAAAATAGTGGAAATAACTATGACAGAACAGAATAAAGAAAAAAGAATGAAAAGAATTGAGGAAGGTCTCAGAGACCTCTGGGACAACATTAAATGCACCAACATTTGACTTATGGGGGTCCCAGAGGAAGAAGAGAAAAAAAGGTACTAGAAAATATTTGAGGAGATTATAGTTGAAAGCTTCCTAATATGAGAAAGGAAATAGTCAATCAGGTCCAGGAAGCACAGAGTCCCATGCAGGATAAATCCAAGGAGAAATGTGCCAAGACACATATTAATCAAATTATCAAACACTGAATACAGAGAAAGAATATTGAAAGCAACAAGGGAAAAGCAACAAATAACACACAAGGGAATCCCCAAGGGGTTGACAGCTGGTCTTTCGGTGGAGACTCTGCAGGCCAGAGGGGAGTGGCAGGACGTATTTAAAGTGATGAAGGAGAAAAACCTACAACCAAGATTACTCTACCCAGCAAGGATCTCATTCAGATTCGACAGAAAAATTAAAACCTTTACAGACAAGCAAAAGCTAAGAGAATTTAGCACCACCAAACCAGCTTCACAATAAATGCTAAAGGGGCTTCTCTAGGCAGGAGACACATGAGAAGGAAAAGACCTACAAGAAAAAACCCAAAACATTAAGAAAATGGTAATAGGAACATACATATAGATAACTACCTTAAATGTAAATGGATTAAATGCTCCAACCAAGAGACATAGACTGGCTGAATGGATACAAAAATAAGACCCATGTATATGCTGTCTACAAGACACTCACTTTACACCTGGGGACACATGCAGACTGAAAGTGAGGGGATGGAAAAAGATATACCATGCAAATGGAAATCAAAGGAAAGTTGGAGTAGCAATTCTCATATCAGAAAAAATAGACTTTAAAATAAAGACTACCACAAGAGACAAGGAAGGACACTACATGATGGTCAAGGGATCAGTCCCAGAAGAAGATATAACAATTGTAAATATTTATGCACCCAACATAGGAGCACCTCAATACATAAGGCAAATACTAACAGCCATAAAAGGGGAAATCGACAGTAACACATTCATAGTAGGGGACTTTGACACCCAACTTGCACCAATGGACAGATCATCCAAAATGAAAATAAATAAGGAAACACAAGCTTTAAATGATACATTAAACAAGATGGACTTAACTGATATTTATAGGACATTCCATCCAAAAACAACAGAATACACATTTTTCTCAAGTGCTCATGGAACATTCTCCAGGATAGATCATATCTTGGGTCACAAATCAAGCCTTGGTAAATGTAAGAAAATTGAAATTGTATCAAGTATCTTTTCCAACCACAGCGCTATGAGATTAGATATCAATTACAGGAAAAGATCTGTAAAAAATACAAACACATGGAGGCCATACAATACACTACTTAATAACAAAGTGATCAATGAAGAAATCAAAGAGGAAATTAAAAAATACCTAGAAACAAATGATAATGGAGACACGACGACCCAAAACCTATGTGATGCAGCAAAAGCAGTTCTAAGAGGGAAGTTTATAGCAATACAATCCTACCTTAAGAAACAGGAAACATCTTGAATAAACAACCTAACCTTGCACCTAAAGCAATTAGAGAAAGAAGAAAAACAACCCCAAAGTTAGCAGAAGGAAAGAAATAATAAAGATCAGATCAGAAATAAATGAAAAAAATGAAGGGAATGATAGCAAAGATCAATAAAACTAAAAGCTGGTTCTTTGACAAGATAAACAAAATTGATAAACTTTTAGCCAGACTCATCAAGAAAAAAAGGGAGAAGACTCAAATCAATAGAATTAGAAATGAAAAAGGAGTAGTAACAACTGACACTGAAGAAATACAAAAGATCTTGAGAGATTACTACAAGCAGCTCTATGCCAATAAAATGGACAACCTGGAAGAAATGGACAAATTCTTAGAAATGCACAACCTGCCAAGACTGAATCAGGAAGAAATAGAAAATATGAACAGACCAATCACAAGCACTGAAATTGAAACTGTGATTAAAAATATTCCAACAAACAAAAGCCCAGGACCAGATGGCTTCACAGGCGAATTCTATCAAACATTTAGAGAAGAGCTAACACCTATCCTTCTCAAACTCTTCCAAAATATAGCAGAGGGAGGAACACTCCCAAACTCATTCTATGAGGCCACCATCACCCGGATACCAAAACCAGACAAAGATGTCACAAAGAAAGAAAACTACAGGCCGATATCACTGATGAACGTAGATGCAAAAATCCTCAACAAAATACTAGCAAACAGAATCCAACAGCACATTAAAAGGATCATACACCATGATCAAGTGGGGTTTAATCCAGGAATGCAAGGATGCTTCAATATACACCAATCAATCAACGTGATACATCATATTAACAAACTGAAGGAGAAAAACCATATGATCGTCTCAATAGATGCAGAGAAAGCTTTCAACAAAATTCAACACCCATTTATTATAAAAACCCTGCAGAAAGTAGGCATAGATGGAACTTTCCTCAACATAATAAAGGCCATATATGACAAACCCACAGCCAACATCGTCCTCAATGGTCATCCTCATTTTCATCGTCCTCAGTGAAAAACTGAAAGCATTTCCACCAAAATCAGGAACAAGACAAGGTTGCCCACTCTCACCACTCTTATTCAACATAGTTTTGGAAGTTTTAGCCACAGCAATCAGAGAAGAAAAGGAAATAAAAGGAATCCAAATCGGAAAAGAAGAAGTAAAGCTGTCACTGTTTGCAGATGACATGATACTATACATAGAGAATCCTAAAGATGCTACAAGAGAATTACTAGAGCTAATCAATGAGCTTCATAAAGTAGCAGAATACAAAATTAATGCACAGAAATCTCTAGCATTCCTATACACTAATGATAAAAAATCTGAAAGTGAATATAAGAAAACACTCCCATTTACCATTGCAACAAAAAGAATAAAATATCTAAGAATAAACCTACCTAAGGAGACAAAAGACCTGTATACAGAAAATTATAAGACACTGATGAAAGAAATTAAAGAAGATACTACTAGATGGAGAGATATGCCATGTTCTTGGATTGGAAGAATCAACATTGTGAAAATGACTCTACTACCCAAAGCAATCTACAGATTCAATGCAATCCCTATCAAACTACCACTGGCATTATCCACAGAACTAGAACAAAAAATTTCACAATTTGTATAGAAACACAAAAGACCCCGAATAGCCAAAACAATCTTGAGAACGAAAAATGGAGCTGGAGGAATCAGGCTCCCTGACTTCAGATGATACTACAAAGCTACAGTAATCAAGACAGTATGGTACTGGCACAAAAACAGAAATATAGATCAATGGAACAGGATAAAAAGCCCAGAGATAAACCCACACACATATGGTCACCTTATGTTTGATAAAGGAGACAGGAATGTACAGTGGAGAAAGGACAGCCTCTTCAATAAGTGGTGCTGGGAAAACTGGACAGTTACATGTAAAAGTATGAGATTAGAACACTCCCTAACACCATACACAAAAATAAGCTCAAAATGGATTAAAGACATAAATGTAAGGCCAGAAACTGTCAAACTCTTAGAGGAAAACATAGGCAGAACACTCTATGACATAAATCACAGCAAGATCCTTTTTGGCCCACCTCCTAGAGAAATGGAAATAAAAACAAAAATCAACAAATGGGACCTAATGAAACCGCAAAGCTTTTGCACAGCAAAGGAAACCATAAACAAGACCAAAAGACAACCCTCAGTAAGGGAGAAAATATTTGCAAATGAAGCAACTGACAAAGGATTAATCTCCAAAATTTATAAGCAGCTCATGCAGCTCAACAACAACAAAACAAACAACCCAATCCAAAAATGGGCAGAAGACCTAAATAGACATTTCTCCAAAGAAGATATACAGATTACCAAGAAACACATGAAAGAATGCTCAGCATCATTAATCATTAGAGAAATGCAAATGAAAACTACAATGACATATCATCTCACACCGGTCAGAATGGACATCATCAAAAAATCTAGAAACAATAAATGCTGGAGAGGGTGTGGAGAAAAGAGAACACTCTTGCACTGCTGGTGGGAATGTGAATTGGTTCAGCCACTATGGAGTACAGTTTGGATGTTCCTTAAAAAACTACAAATAGAACTACCATATGACCCAGCAATCGCACTACTGGGCATGTACCCTGAGAAAACCATAATTCAAAAAGAGTCATGTACCAAAATGTTCATTGCAGCTCTATTTACAATAACCAGGAGATGGAAGCAACCTAAGTGTCCAACATCGGATGAATGCATAAAGAAGATTTGTCACATATATACAATGGAATATTACTCAGCCATAAAAAGAAATGAAATTGAGCTATTTGTAGTGAGGTGGATGGGCCTAGAGTCTGTCATACAGAGTGAAGTAAGTCAGAAAGAGAAAGACAAATACCGTATGCCAACACATATATATATGGAATCTAAGGGAAAAAAATGTCATGAAGAACCTAGGGGTAAGACGGGAATAAAGATACAGACCTACTAGAGAATGGACTTGAGGATATGGGGAGGGGGAAGGGTAAGCTGTGAAAAAGTGAGAGAGTGGCATCGACATATATACACTACCAAACGTAAAATATATAGCTAATGGGAAGCAGCCGCATAGCACAGGGAAATGCTATGTTCTTTGTGACCAGCTTTGAGGGGTGGGATAGGGAGGGTGGGAGGGAGGGAGATGCAAGAGAGAAGAGATATGGGAACATATGTATATGTATAACTGATTCACTTTGTTATAAAGCAGAAACTAGCACACCATTGTAAAGCAATTATACCCCAATAAAGATGTTTTAAAAAAATAAAAGAAAAATTATTAAAGAAAGAATACAGGAAAAAATTTCCAGACTAAAGAATACATATTTCCAGTTTGTAAAGGCTTATCAAGGGCTGAGCACAATGGTTTTAAATAACAAAAACAAAAACTGTATTAAGGTGCATCATTAAGAAATTTCAGAACACTAGGAGATTAAAAAAAAATATGCTCAGAATTCCAGGGGAAAATAATGGCATCATGCAAGGGACTGAGAGAGATTGAAATGACATTAAATTTCTCAACAACAAATACTAGAAACTAGGATACAAAGTAGCAATGCCTTGGGCTTCCTTGGTGGCGCAGTGGTTGAGAGTCCGCCTGCTGATGCAGGGGACACGGGTTCGTGCCCTGGTCCTGGAAGATCCCGCATGTCGCGGAGCGGCTGGGCCCGTGAGCCGTGGCCGCTGAGCCTGCGCGTCCGGAGCCTGTGCTCCGCAACGGGAGAGGCCACAACAGTGAGAGCCCCGCGTACCGCAAAAAAAACCAAACAAACAAACAAAAACAAAGTAGCAATGCCTTAAAAGTTCTGTGCAAAAATTTTTTTCAACCTAGAATTCTATATCCAGGGAACTACTAATCAAGTGTGAAGGTAAAATTAAGGCACACTGAGACTTGCAAAGTCTTAAAAAAAAATTACTTCCCATACCTCTTTTCCAGAAAGCTACTACAGGATATGCGCCACCAAAATGAGGGAGTTTAAAAATAAAAGAGAGAGAGAGAGAAACATGGGATTTGTAAAAAAAAAGAAATAGGAAATATAACACAGGAGAGAGGCAAAGAGAATCCCCATGATGATTTTAAAAGGGAATCCTAGGATAACCACTGTTTAACATGTAAAAAGATTGGAACAGGAGAATAGAGGGCTCCAGGACTTATGTCTTCAGGAAAATAAATGGAACAGATACATTATCTGATATATTTGATAATGTAGAAAATAGTGACATAGAGAACTAAGCAAATGAAAAAATAAAATTATTAATGTCTCCAGTAAGAAAAGTATGTACAAGAAAGGAAATATAATTATAGTACAGAACTTAGCTTAGCAACAACCAATGCTTAACACTAATTCAAAAAATGAATTTTGAATTAGTCAAAAGTTTTATTTTAACTACATAAGGGAGAGGAAATAGGGGCCTACAGTGATGGAAGAGATGAATCCTCATCTTTCAAAATAGGAATTCAAAAGATAATGTCTAAAACTGATAAATCAAAAAGAATCAGTATAACTATATTATTTTTTAATGGAAGTAAATACTAGAAGAAATAGCTGAAAGAGTTTGGGCAGGAGGTTTGAGGTTAAGAATGGGTGGAGCTGGAGATTAGGAGTTTTCATAATAAGCATTATAGCATTTTTTGACCTTATAAACAATGTGAATATATTATTTTTATTACTTTTTAAAAATTTTAAATATTGTTTAAACATATCATTTTCATTTAAATTTCCTTAACTGAAGTCTTTTTATCATGTGTTTATGTGCTGACTGCAAGTTACTTAACAAACATTTATGTATATATTTGGTGTCTTACCTGGCACTGGAGATAAATACATGAGGAAAGTTAAAGATTTACCTTTAAAGAAATAGCTCACAGCACAGGTGAGGGAGAAAGATAAATAACCAAGTAGCTATCAAACAGATGACAAGTGCTATAACAGAGAAATATGAAGGGCACTAGCAGAAAGCAGTGCATATCTAGCTTTGCCTTGGGAGAGGTGGATCTGAGCTGCTTCACAGAGGATAATGGAAGGGGGAGCTTTCCAGGCAAATGGAATTCATGTGAAAAGGGTTGGAGGTGTCAGCAAGTTTCCTTTGTCATGTTTGTTAAGGCTAGAAGGTAAGACATGCAGAATGTGAGCTTGCCTCAGCTTTTGTTTAGTTTTATTTGGGTCAGGCCAAGTTTTGTGGCCTTCTGTGGACATTTTCAAATCTCAGAAAGGTACCTGTTATTAAAATGCAGCTGGCATCCTGTCTTTGAGGTAGAAAGAAGGCACACAGCTATAGATGGAATAGTTTCACAAATGGGAAGGCCAGGAAAACACTAAAGTGTCCGAACTTTTTTGGTATGTGTATCCTCTTATGGTCTCAATGTGTCTGATTTGCCCTGTGTGGAAGACCACTGAGTTGTAAGCAGAGTTCCTGACTTTCCAAATACTCTCTGCAAGCAAAACCAGCAGCATTTAATCATCTTTCAAAATATTATGCCCAAAGGGAAATAGACATCAGCTATGAAAATAAACACTAATCCACATGTTCCTCGGTTCCCTTTCCTCCATCCTCGCTACCATCATCCTAGTTCAGGCCTTGATATCAGACACTGCAACTGAGTCCTGACTCCCTTCTGTATGCCTCCAGCCTCTTCCATTCAGTCCATTTTTCCTTGCCATCAGATTACTCTTTCTAAAACACAGACATAATCATGGCATTCCTTTGATTAAAAAAGAAAAAAAGAGGGCTTCCCTGGTGGCGCCGTAGTTAAGAATCCGCCTGCCAATGCAGGGGACGTGGGTTCCATCTCTGGTCCGGGAAGATCCCGCATTTTGCAGAGCAACTAAACCCATGCACCACAACTGCTGGGCCTGCGGTCTAGAGCCCATGAGCCACAACTGCTGAGCCCACGTGCCACAACTACTGAAGCTCACATGCCTAGAGCCCATGCTCTGCAACAAGAGAGGCCACTGCAGTGAGAAGCCCATGCACCATAACGAAGAGTAGCCCCTGCTCACCGCAACTAGAGAAAGCCCTCATACAGCAACGAAGATCCAACTCAGCCAAAATAAATAAATAAATAAATTAAATTTATTAAAAAAAAAAAAAAAGAACAAAAGAAGAAAAGCAACTTCAATGCCTCCGCATAGCCTACAAGATCAAGTCCAAACCCTTCTGTCTAGCATCCAGGCCTTCTTACCTGGCCACAAACTACTGGGTTGGCCAAAAGTTTCATTCGGTTTTTTCCATAAGATGGCTCTAGTAACACTTACTTGTCTTTAACTTCATTCTAAACAATTTTGTTAGATAGTATTGTGACATCTGTCATATCAGCATGCATTTTGAAAAAACTTATCAAAATTGGTGAATTTTTGTGTAGCCATTTAAATATTCAAGCTGGAGGGAAAAAAGCAACATTTCAGCATTTTATGCTTTACTATTTCAAGAAAGGTAAAAACACAACTGAAACGCAAAAAAAGATTTATGCAGTGTATGGAGAAGGTGCTGTGACTTATTGAACGTGTCAAAAGTGGTTTGCAAAGTTTCATGCTGGAGATTTCTCACTGGACGTGTAGACCAGTTGAAGTTGATAGTGATCAAATCGAGACATTAATTGAGAACAATCAACATTATACCACGCGGGAGATAGCCGACATACTCAAAATATCCAAATCAAGCAGTGAAAATAATTTGCACCAGCTTGGTTATGTTAAGCACTTTGAGGTTTGGGTTCCACGTAAGTTAAGCGAAAAAAACCTTCTTGACCGTATTTCCGCATGCGATTCTCTATTTAAATGTAACAAAAGTATTCCATTTTTAAAACAAATTGTGACGGATGATGAAAAGTGGATATTGTACAATAATATGGAACGGAAGAGATCATGGGGCAAGCAAAATGAACCACCCCCCAACCACACCAAAGGCCGGTCTTCATCCAAAGAAGGTGATGTTGTATATATGGTGGGATTGGAAGGGAGTCCTCTATGAACTCCTTCTGGAAAACCAAACGATTAATTCCAACAAGTACTGCTCCCAATTAGACTAACTGAAAGCAGCACTCGACGAAAAGTGTCCGGAACTAGTCAACAGAAAACGTATAATCTTCCATCAGGATAATGCAATCCTACGTGTTTCTTTGATGACCAGGCAAAAACTGTTACAGCTTGGCTGGGAAGTTCTGATTCATCCGCTGTATTCACGAGACATTGCACCTTCAGATTTCCATTTATTTCGGTCTTTACAAAAGTTTCTTAATGAAAAAAATTTCAATTCCCTGGAAACTGTAAAAGGCACCTGGAACAGTTCTTTGCTCAAAAAGATAACAAGTTTTGGGAAGATGGAATTATGAAGTTGCCTCAAAAATGGCAGAAGGTAGTGGAACAAAATGGTGAATACGTTGTTCAATAAAGTTCTTGGTGAAAATGAAAAATGTGTCTTTTATTTTTATTTTAAAACCAAAGGAACTTTTTAGGCAACCCAATACATTTCTAGCACCCTCTTCTATCATTCTTCTGTAACCCTCTCTCTCCACTTCCTACCACACACACACACACACACACACACACACACACACACACAATGTTCTTTCTCTAAATGTCCCTAAACTTCCCTGAAATCCTATTCTTAGAACACAGTGAACTTTCATACCATCAAGTATTTGCATTTGTTTTTCTCTCTTAAATGCCCTTTGGTCCACAAATCTCCCTGTCTTAAGGCCCAGTTTAAATGTCCCTACTTATGGCTAAAACATGATGTCTGACTCACCAGGATCCAACCCAGGATTACTAAATGTGTGACTTGAACATGTTATCTAAGCTCTCTTTGCTTTAGAAATAAAAGTAGAAAATAACAGTACCTGTTTCACAGGATTGTTGTGAGATATCAATAACATGTGTAAAATGCTTAGAACAATGGCAGGTACATAGTTTGAGCTCAGTGAACGTTAGCTCTGGTTTAAAATAATAATCAATGAATAACAAATAAACAAACGTCCTCTTTTCTAGGAAGCTTTATTCACTTCTCCAAGGAAAATTAATCATTCCTTCTATTTCCCACAAGGAAAATTAATCATAAGTAATTCATATTGCTTGTGACATTTACTTTCACATTTCTTCAATTTCAGTCATGTAGAATATGTTCAAAATAATTTTTAAAATAAAGGTATATTAACTTCTGAAGTCTTTTAAAGTATCGTTTCAAAGCTGTTAGACATGGATTCAAATCCTGGATCAACCACCTATTAATAATGTGATCTTCGGCAAGTGACAAAACCTCAGTTTCTATATGTATAAAAAGAAGAAACACATCATTTATCTGACTGAGGATTCAGTGATAATTTTCCTTCAGAAGTCTCCCTGGGTCTGTAGAAAAACCTAAAACACTTGGCCAGGCACACAAGTCCCTCCATCATCTGACCCTTGTCTATATTTCCAGCTTCATCTCCCCCATTCTTCCTTGTACTTGCTACTTCAACAATTCTGAAATGCTTTCAGTTTCCTAAGCTGTCCAGGTTTTTGCATTTTTGTACATGCTGTTCATTCTGCTTGAAACGTCCCTCCCTTCACTTCTACTTACCCAGTTCTCCTTCGTCCTTCAAAACTCATTAAAATATTTATTGGATACCTAATAATATGTGTTCTATGTCCCACTGGTCATTCAACTGATGTCCAAATGTCATCTGGTGTAGTTCAGCTGCCTTCAACTGCATGGGAACTGGAAATCAGAGCTATTAAGAACCTTAGAGTTCACCTAACCTAGCCCAACACTGCCCAAGTTGAAGAAGTGGTTCTAGAGAGAAGAGACTGACCCAAGGTCATGGAGATCTCAGTTATCTACTGTTGTGTAACAAAGTATCCCAAAGTTCAGCAGCTTAGATCAACAACCATTATATTATTTCTCACAATTTTATGAGTCAGGAATCTAGTCAAGGCTAGGCTAGTTGCTTCTTCTGCTCCACATGGAGTCAAATGAAATCTCTCCATGGTATTCGTTTGGCTTCACCCAGCGTCTTGAGCCTTGGCTATATTTGGCCCCCTCTCTCCTTCCAGAGTGTCTCAATGTGATATCTCCAGCAGAGTATATGGTATCTCAGGGCTCAAAGAGAAAATGTTCCCAAGAGACAGGAAGTAGAAGTTACCAGTCTCTTAAGACCTGGGCTTGGAAACTAGTACAGTGTCATCTCTGCAGTATTCTATTGGTCAAAACAATCATAGAGCCCATCCAGACTCCAGAGGAGGAGACATTGTCAATGGGAGGAGGATCCAACAATTTACAGCCATCTTTAATGTGTCACCATCTGCCCTCTGGCCACAAATTGTTTACATTCTTCCCACAGCAAAATACATTCACTTCCTCAAAGGACCTACCCCTCCAAACTCAACCTATTACGGTGTTACGCTCAGGATCAAGGTCCATGATCTCATCATCTGAGTAAGTTCCAGATGTGGATGAGTTTCCTCAGATGTAGTTCCTAGGGTATAGTTTCTTGAGCACTGTTCCTTTCCATTGAAAATCTCTGAACAAAAGAGAAAAGTTATCTTCCCCATATATACCCAACTACAATGGTGAGACAGGCATAAGGTAACTGCTGTAGACACTCCTGTTCAAAAGAGGATGGGGTGGTGGTGGTGGGTAGAAGGAATGGAAGCACAGAGGAGTCACTGGTGCTTAGAAATTCTGAAATCTAGCCAAACACATGATGCCAGTGCTTTAATTAAGGCCTAGTTCTGTTCCCTGGGAATGAGTCTCTGTGACTTTTGGTTCTGCCCTCTGAGTCACCATTCTTTTCCCATAAGAAATAGCCCATTTTTATAGTTGAGTAGTTTTCTCAGCCTGCTCTCTGCCCGTAGTAGACTGGGAGTCCAAAGACCTCTTTTCATTTCGTACTGTCTCTGTGAGCTTCAGGCCAAGCTAACATAATCCTTTTAAAATTTGGGGGGCTTTCCTGTGTATCAAATTATACTCTACTCCATTATCCAAAAAACACACCCACAAATCTTTCAGGTAGCCTTTCTTGACCTTGGGCCCCCTGTGAACATGTTGTGGAACAACACCCTTAAGACTCTTAGAAATCCTGTTGTTTAACATAGAGGTCCACGAGACACAGCATTAAGTTCCACAGAAAGAATTTTTTCCACTAGGAATAACTTTGAAGGCATCTATGAGACACTGCCTTAAATCTTTCTGACCTACACTCCTGGTGGAATGTAAACTGGTACAGCTATATGGAAAACAGTATTGAGCTTCCTCAAAAAATTAAGAATATAACTATGATATGATCCAGCTATTCTACTACTGGGTATTTATCCAAAGAATATGAAAACACTAATTAGAAAAGATACACGTACATCTATGTTCATTACAGCATTATGTATGATAGCTAAGATATGGAAACAACCTAAGTGCCCATCAACAGAAGAATGGATAAAGAAGATGTGGTATACATACACACACACACACACACACACACACACACACACACACACACACACACCAGTGGAATACTACTCAGTCATAAAAAAGATGAAATCTTGCCATTTGCCACAACATGCATGGACGTTGAAGGTATTAGGCTAAGTGAAATAAGTCAGAGAGAAAGACAAACAACTTATGATTTCATTCATATGTGGAATATTTTTAAAAAGTAAAATAAAAACAAGCACATAGATACAGAGAACAAAGTAGTGGTTTCCAGAGGGGAAGAGGTATGGGGGGAGGGTGAAATGAGTAAAGGGGATCAACTGCATTTGGTGAATGGAAACTAAACTTTTGGTGGTAAGTATGTTGTAGTGTATATAGAAGTCTAAATATAATGTTATACACATGACTGTTATCAACCAATGTTACCTCAATTAAAAAAATCTTTCTGAGGTCTTAGCAAAGGATTTTACAGTTGCATCCTCGACTTGTCTTTACCCTGTGATCTCATTTTGCTAGCAACACCTTAGAGCTGATCTTTACTATGAGGCCATTTTTTTTCCATTGAGATTCTTGTGCTGCCTGGAAATACTATCCTAGGTCCTCTTTAGTTTACCTCTCTCTTCTCATATTTCATTATAAATAGCTAGAAAAAGCCAGCTGACACTTTGGACTTTCTGCCTGGAAACTCGCCAAACAGATCCTCAAATTCATTAGGTACCTTTCTATTTTCCGTGTTACCACAAGTAACCTTGCTGCCAAACCTTTGTCTAGATTCCAGTAACAATTCCTTTACTGTTCTGAAAGTGATCACCAACACCTCCTCCAAGTCTTTCTAGCTTTCACTGACAGACGCCTCAAGGCCTTTCAAGTCCCCACACATTGCCCGGTCTCAAAGCCAATGTCACATGTTTGGGGGTTTGGGTTATAGAAGTGCCCAATTCCCAGTTATCAACTTCTGTTGTGGTTATCAGTTGTTGCCTAACAAACCACCCCCAAACTTAGTAGCTTTAAAAAAAAATCATTATATGTCTCGATTTTGTGTGTCAATATTTGAGGTAAGCTTCGAATGACCAGCTCTTCAGCTCCACATGAAGTGAACTGGGGTCAGTTGATATTCAGCTGGCAGTTGGGCTGGTCTGAAGGATCCAAGATAGCTTCACTCACATGACTGAGACATTGGCAAGGACAACTGGAAGGCTAGATTCAGCCTTCTCTTGAAGGCCTTCTCTTTGTCCCTCTCTTGAAGGCTGGGCTCAGTCAGGCCCTTCTCTTCTGCATGTAGTCTCAAAGCCTGTTCATGAAATGTGTCCAGAAGGGATGTCAAACATCTTACGTGACACCCAAGGGATCCAAGAGGCAGTGTTCCAAGAGATAGGAAATGGAAGCTTCCAGTTTTTTAAGTCCTGGGCTTGGAAACTGGCAATGTCATTTCTGTCATATTTTATTTATTAGCTAAAGCAGTTACAGACTCTGCTCAGATTCAAGGGGAAAGTATATGGACATCATCTCTTAATAGAAGGAGCATCAAAGAATTTGTGGCCATATTTAATCTGCCACATAAAGAAAGTTAGCAGTAAAACAAAGAGTTGAACCCAGATCTTCTGCCTTCAGATGCATGCATGGGTCATAGCACTCATTCATTCTTTCATTCATTCATGATCCAAGAAACATTTCTGAAATGCCGCTGTCTGTTAGGTACCATGTTAGATGCTGAGCAGGATATAAACATTATCTTCTATTCTAGGATAGCCCACAGTCTAATAAGGTTAGTAGATATGTTCACAGATAATGCTAGATACTAATAGAAAGTTACGCCAAATGCTGGGGGAACACCAAAGATGGAGGGAATATCTACAATGGGAAAGAGGGAATATCGGGAAGGCTTGCTAGAGAAATGACCTTAGAGCTGAGATTTAAAAGCTGAAGAGAATTTGCTGAGAAGAGAAGACAGTGAAAGACTTTCTAGGCATGGGCCAAGAAGATGCGGGGTGAGAGAGCATGGTATGTTTGGGAAACATTGAGGAGTTCACATGACTGATGTGGAGAATGTGAGGGGCACAAGCCTGAAATTATTTTAATGGTTTTTTCCTGAGGTAGTCAGAGAGGTACAGGGAGAAGGTGATTGGAGACTTCATTTCAACCTAATGCTTTTCCTATTGATTCTAAGAGTTGTGACTCCAAAGCTTTTCCTTCTTTGTTTTTATTTGCAACCCTCCCACCCTGTTTCTTCATTAAATCATGGCAATAGGCTCAGAGGAAGATAAGGTCATTTAATGTTCTATATTTACATCCAGCATATAAACTTCGGTTTTCCAACATGTGTGCAAGTCTGGGTAACAGACTGTGTGTCATAAATATTCATCCTGCCTTTTCATATGGTTATTTGAAGGCTACACATTAAGCCTGACCTTAGTCCTTAGTGGAGTGGAGATTGACGTGGTTCAACACTCGGCAACGGGCTCCAACATGCTAAGTCAAAGACCCATTTCAATACCTGTCCCCTGCAATGCCTGTGTGAAAATTAGAAAAATGTACATCCTCTGGGCAGATACAGGCTCACACCAGGTTTCAGTGGCTTGGAGAGTAGAGCAGGGTCTGAGTATCAGCCGCCACTTGTTTCCTGCCTCGGGCACCTTTGTGACATGTACAGAATGTGTGACTCTATGTTCTGGCTTTGGCTAGTTATTGGTGTTCTATTGTTAAATGCAGAATAGAGCCTGTAGAAACAGACCAGAGAAGCTAGTTTCTGTCCCCTGCTCCCCACATCCTTTAATTATATTCTGTGACTCACTGTTCAAACAGTAAACAAATCATTCTCCTTCTTTGTCTTTATTATCCTCTCTCTGAAAGCTCCAGGGACCGTTCCTTCCTACGTGGAATATAGAGCCCAATTTGTCAGGAATAAGTTTGGTAAGCATAATATTCTATCCATACTTTCATCTGCCTCAGGAAAATGACTTTTTTAAAAAGCTGTTTGTTTTCAGTGTACAGACCATTTTGAAACACTAATACCAGGAATAAAGAGAAAGAGGGGGAGAAAACATTGCCGACAATCCTGTCTCCTATCGTACAAACTATTTTCGTTTCTCCACATAACCTTGGTGACCATTGTCTCCAAGTTCCTAAATTCCAAACTCTGTCAATGTGTCTCATTTTTTATTGTTTTAATGGAAGAATACATTTTATTTTCTGCACTTTTTACTAAATAGCATGTCCCCCCAAAATTTCATGTTTCCTTCATGCATATACCCAACAAATATTTACTTAGTTCTTATAATTTGCCAGGTTCTATTTTAGATGACAAGGATTCAGTAATGAATATGCCAAAGCTCTTACCCTGAGGACTTAATGCCAGTGAGAGACACATACAACAAACAATGCAAATGTCAAGTGCTATAAAGTAAATTAAAGCAAGGCAATGGAACAGAAGTAATGTAGAGAATGACCATTTTAGAAAATACCTCTTGGAGTAAATACAATTACTTAATATTTCCCTATGATCAAACATTTAGATCATTGTGTCTGAGATTATCTGTCAGTGAAATATATATATATATATTTATTTATTTATATTCTTGGCTGCGTTGGGTCTTCATTGCTGCTCAGGCTTTCTCTAGCTGTGGCGAGCGGGGATTACTCTTTGTTGCAGTGCACGGGCTTCTCATTGCAGTGGCTTCTCTTGTAGAGCACCGGCTCTAGGTGCGCGGGCTTCAGTAGTTGTGGCATGAGGGCTCAGTAGTTGTGGCACACGGGCTTAGTTGCTCCGCAGCATGTGGGATCTTCCCGGGCCAGGGCTCGAACCCGTGTCCTCTGCATTGGGAGGTGGATTCTTATCCACTGCGCCACCAGGGAAGCCCTATGTATTTATTTTTTATTTAAAATTTTCCTTTAGAATGAAACTCCAAAAGAGGACTACTGGCAGTTTTAGCTCCTGGTTTTACTGTAAAGATTGTAATCACCACAATTCATGCTTCAGAGGACAAAATGTTAGCAAGAGAGGATTCTGGGAAGACGGCAAAGTAGAAAGCACCAGGATGCTATCTCCCCACCTAGACAACAACTTCACTAGCAGAATCTGCCTCATGTAACTATTTGGAATTCCAGAGTCTATCGAAGGCTTGCTTACAACTTCCAGGGGAAGACTTGCTTCTGATCACCGAGGTGCAGACAAAGAGACAGGCAGTTGTTGCTGCACATCCCACCCTGTTGCAAGCTCCTACCCATATAGCTAAATTCCCGGGGATTTAAAGGGCTGGCACCCCTATTCCCCCCCCCTCATTTTTCTCTTTTCCTTCTGATGGAATTGAAGGGAGAAATAGAAGGCTCGATTCTGGGGTTCTTTTAGAGGTTTGAATTTTCTCAGAGAAAGACAGGACGGCCATGAGGAAAAAAGAAACAAACCGCAGCAACATCGAAGACCTTGAAAGGAACCTGAGGGTGTCAGAGGAGGGAAAACAGCAGCCACAAGCCCAAGCACTTGTGTCTTCTGCCTCTTGCCATCTACCTCGCCCACCCCACCAGCCCACTCTGCCTGGGACTTGAAATCTGTGGCTGAAGGACCATCACCACGTAGCTTCAAAAATAATTAACAGCCCTCCCTTCCCAAACACACCCAAATTCACTCATCCAGCATTTACTTTTTTGAATCCACTCAGAACTTTTTTTCTACAACCCCCCTCCCTAAATGGAGTTGGTGGCGGGGCGGGGGGGATGAATACTGAGCTGGCCTTAGTTTTTTTTAAAGAGAATTTTTGATCCAATGAGGCCTCCCAAATAATTGAGTTTTGGGTTCTGGTTGGTTGTTTTATTTTTTTCCCCCAAATTTTAACCCCCTCCACCCCAAGTCCGATAAAACCTTGATCATGGGTTCAGGTCCCATTGACCCCAAAGAGCCTCCTTAAGCTTAAGGAAGCTGGATAGCTTCCTTAACTGAGATGGGGAAGTCAAGAGTGTGGATGGGATTTCGAAGATCTTCAGTATGATAAAGGAAGCACGAAAGACAGTAAGTCGATGTATTTACTTGAACACTCTCCTGCAGACCTGTTCAACTAGAAATATTGGTCAAGTTTACTGATGTTGGTAGTTACAAGTTTCTTAACAGTTGGCTGACGTATTCAAAGACAACAAGCAACATTCCCCTCTAGCAGCAAATTCTGCCGACGCTCCAGCATCTACCACTCATTGTTGACCATCTCAAGCAGCACAACACAGCCAAACTGCTGAAGCAACTGAGCAAGTCAAGTAAGGATGAAGAGCTCTGGAAATTGGCCTCAGTCCTTATCAGCGACTGAATGACTGTCATCCACTCCCAGAGCAGTACCCAGCCTACTGAGAAAGATAAGAAGAAATGGAAAGAAGAGGGAAAGAGTTGAACCACCCCTCCTGAGTGACCTTTGACTGAGGTGAAGGCTGAGACTCAGACTGAGGAGGCCCCAGAGGAGAAGAGGGAGAAGCCCAGGTCTCTCTGAACTGTGGTGCCCAGTCACGTCACATTCCTTTCCACTAGGCTAGAGCTGGAGACCCCGTCTTCGGTGCCTGTAAAGAAGAATGTCAGTGCAGTGGTGGTTTCTGACAAGTACAACCTTAAACTCATCTCCCTCAAGTGTCAGAGTTCCAGAGCTGCCCCAGGAGATGCTGCACCCCCCGCAGAGAAGAAATACAAGCCACTCAACACGACACCCAATGCCACCAAAGAGATCAAAGTGAAGATCATCCCACCATAGCCTATGGAGGGCCTGGGCTTTTTGGAGGCACTAAATTCAGCACCTGTCCAGGCATCAAAATTAAGAAGAAGAAGAAGGTGCTGTCACCCACAGCTGCCAAGTCAAGCCCATTTGAATGGAAAACAAGCACAGAACCAAGCACAGCAAACCTTCTTCCCCAGAGCCAGCACTTCCTTCTGCAGCTATGGACACAGAACATCCAGGGACCCCAGTTCCCACTGTTGAAGTCCCAGAACTCATGGATACCGCCTCTTTGGAACCAGGAGCTTGGGATGCAAAGCCAGTGGAGATCCTAGCCAGCTGACCCGGAAGGGCAGGAAGAGGAAAACTGTGACGTGACCTGAGGAGGGCAAACAGAGAGTATTTCTATTTTGAACTGAATGAAACTGAACGAGTAAATGTGAATAAGATCAAGGATTTTGGTGAGTCAGCTAAGTGAGAGATACTGTCAGGCCGACACGCATTTGAGGTAGCCCAGCGTCTGAGCCACGACAGCATGGAGGAGAATGTGCCCTGGGTGTGCCCCCAGCTCCTGGTGCTGCTCTCGCCTCTCATCACCCCTGGAAGCAGTAGCCAGGATCAGTACATCCAGGCTGAGCAGGAGAAGGGGATCCTTCAGGAGCTCTTCCTGAGCAAGGAAAGTCCTCACAATCCTGATCCTGAGCCCTATTCATCCCCCTAGATGAGGAATGTTCCATGGATAAAGCCCCATATGTTGAGACCCTGGAGCCTATTAGGTTGGTTGGGCTGTGGTTCACCCGATGGGGTAAGTGTTTCCAAGTTGCCTTCTGTTCTGGACGATCTTATGGAAAACATGGGTGCCGGGAAGAGCCCCCTGGGTTCTGGAGGAGGAGGCATCGATGTGCAGGAGATCCTCCCTCCATCGTGGGTAGCCCTAACAGTCATCCCGCAGAGGAGCTGCTGAAACAAACAGACTATCCAGACAAGGTCAAGCAGATGCCAGTACCACACAGACTCTTAGGCCCTGATCTGATAGCCAATGGTTTTTCTACCGGGAGGCCCCAGGAACCCCCAAGGGCATACAGCACTTCCCCCCTGGACCTAGGGGACCAATGCCAGGTCCCCACGTAGGCCCTGGGTGCCCTGGTGGGCCAGTGGTCCACGTCTCCTGGGTCCCCCACCCCCTCCCTGGGGGCAGTGCAATCCCTTCTAGGATGACCCAGTTTTCCCCATTCAGGGTGGCCTGATGCTGGGGGTATCAGGACCAGGTCCTGGACCATCCCATAGAGGCCGTGGTGGCCAAGGAGGAAATGAACCTCTTCCTCCTCTTCCATTCTGAGGGACCAGAGGAGGTTGCTCTGGAGGAAGACCCCCAAATGGACAAGGGGGCCCTGGTGGGGGCATGGTTGGAGGCGGTGGGCATGGTCTCCATGAAGGCCCTGGTGGAGGAACGGGTGCTTGTGATGGACATCAGCCATGAAGGCCCTGGTTATGGGGGGCCCCATGGCCACCGGCCTCATTATGTCCCTGGTCACTGAGGCCATGACCATCGAAGGCTACCCCCTCATAAGTACCGTGGCTATGATGGCTCTGGCCATGGAGAAGGGGGTCACCAAGGGCCTGATGGAGGCCACAGCCATGGAGGAGACATGTCAAACTGCCCTGTTTGTTGACATATCATGATGTTCTCATAGCAACTGTTGCTATGAGAACAACTGTGCCTTCTACCACCCGAGTGTCAATGGCCCCTTCTGCCCTAGGGAATCACCTGCCCGCCCCATCCACACACACCCCTATGTACTGTAGCCTTGCTCCTTTCACACTTTTATGGCTTCTGTGAGGCCCATTTTCCCCTTTCCCCAGCTGATGAGCTGGCCCCCTCAGGGCCCACCTGCCTGGGTTCCTGTGGGTTTTCTGATCACTGGCGCACATTGATGTACATATTTTCCTCCAGTCTGGGGAGGAGAGAGACTGGACACATTCTTTACCTTGGACTGCTTAAGAGGAGACCAAGTTGCCTTCACTTTTTGAGGAGATTTGCCCTGTATCCCAAGCTGCTTTCTGGTATTACCCTTTATGCCTGAGAACCTAAAGCTGGTTATCCTGGAGAATACCTCTACTCTCCTATTGTGGGTCCTCCTCACGCACACAGAACTCTGATGTAGGATCAGCTGCACTTATGAAATCGTCCCAGTCAAGTTCATTCTTCCTTATGGGGTGAGGAGATGGCAAAAGGGGTATTGTGTATCCTACTGCACTGAGAAGGCTCAATCCAGTTGGATTTGAGTTCTAGAGTACACATGATGTCCACTCCTCCTCTCACACAAGCTTTACATTCTGAGTCCTTTCTCAAGTAAGACTTTGCAATCTTCTGTGAATACCCAAGTTTGCATCATGGGTCTGCTAGGTTCAGTGACGGCAAATTCATACTGGCATCCAGTGAAAGTTTCAGCTTGCATAGGTGAGGCCATTGATGGTGGTCTACAGCTCATTCTGGAAACTGTAAAACACTTCAGTGAGACCAGCTTTCTATCAGCTGAAGCCCAGTGTGCTGGGCCTGACAGTCACACTACTTGCACTCCTCTGGGAATTAGCTTGCTCCTGGCCTCCACCTGGAACCTTGTCAGTGTGAGGCCTCCAGCTCCCTTGCCCTGTCAGCCACCTCTGAATCCCCACCACGTGCTTTCCTGGGTGGATTCAATAAGATGACTTGCCCTCTCACAGCGCTCTCCTTCACTTGTCTCAGCATCAGTTGTTTTCTAAGAAAACAGTGCATTGGTTGGATTTTGTGCACAGACTTGGGTTAGAGCCACAATGGATTTGAGGATGAGTATTTTCTTTTTCTTTTGGTTTTGTATATTTTGTACATTCATAATCAACAGTGGAAAGAGAAACAGCTTATTAAAAAATAATAGTATGCTCTACAACAATAGTTGACAAAACACGCATACCAAAACTTATAGGGCTCAGTGAAATCAGTTTTAAGGGGAAAATTTATAGCTATAAACACATGAAAAAAAAAAAGATCTCAAATCATCAATTTAACTGTACAACTTAAGGAACTAGAAAAAGAAGAACAAATTAAACCCAAAGCTAGCAGAAAAAAAAGGAAATAATAAAGATAAAGCAGAGATAAATGAAACAGAATATACAAACAATGGGAAAAAAATCAATGAAACAAAAAGTTGCTTCTTCAAAAAAATCAACAAAATTGACAAACCTCTAGCTAAAGAGACCAAAAAGGAAGAGAAAAGATTCGAATTACTAAAATCAGAAATGAAAGTGGGAACATAACTACAGAATCTACAGAAATAACAAGGATTATAAGAGATTACTATCAACAAGTATATAGCAACAAATTGGATTACCAAGATGAAATGGTCAAATAACTAGAAAAATAACCCAAGACTAAATCACAAAGAAACAGAAAATCTGAATAGACGTATAACGAGTAAAGAGATTGAATTCACAACCAAAAAATCTCCCTACAAAGGAAAACTCCCTTCCTGATGCCTTCATTGGTGAATTCTACCAAACATTTTAAAAAGAACAAACACCAATCCTTCCCAAACTTTTGCAAAAAGTTGAAGAGGAGGGAACACTTCTTAACTCATTCTGTGAGGCCAGCATTACCCTGATACCAGAGCCAGACAAAGATACTATTAGAAAACTAAAGATCAATATCCCTTACGAACATTGATGCAAAAATCCTCAACAAAACACTGGCAAAGCAAATTCAGCAACATATTAAAAGGATTATACACCATGACCAGGTGCAATTTATTCCTGGAATGCAAGGATGTTTCATTATATGAAAATCAATCAATACAATACATCACATTAACAGAATGAAGGGGGAGAAACCCACATGATCATATCAAGTGGCACAGAAAAAGCATTTGTCAAATTCAACACCCTTTCAAGATAAAGAACACTCAAACTTAAGAATATAAGGAAATGACCCCAATATAACAAAAGCTGTGTATGAAAACCCACAGCTAACATCATATTCAATGGTGAAAAACTGAAAGCTTTTCATCTAAGATCAGGAACAAGGTAAGGATGGATGCCCACTTTCACCACTTCTATTCAACATAGTACTGGAAGTGGTAGCCAGAACAATTAGGCAAGGAAAAATAAATAGAAGCATCCAAATTGGAAAGAATGCAGTAAAAGTATCTCTATTTGCAGATGGTATAATCTTATATGTAGAAAATCCTAAAGATTCCCTCCCCCAAAACACTGTTAGAACTAATTAATTAATTCAGCAAAAAAACAGGATACGAAGTCAACACAAAAATCAGTTGCATTTCTACATGCTAAGAATGAAAAATTTGAAAAGGAAGTTACAAAGAAAATCCTCTTACAATAGCATCAAAAAGAGTAAATTACTTAAGAGTTAACCAAGGAGGTTAAGTATAATGAAAACTATAAAACATTGCTGAAAGAAATTAAATAAGACATAAATAAATGGAAACACATCTCGTATTTATGGAATGGAAGATTTAATATTGTTTAAATGTCAATATTACCCAAAGCAATTTACAGATTCAATGCAATCCCTACCAAAATACCAACTACTTTTTTTTTGTAAAAATAGATAAAAAGCGTATTAAAATTCACATGACATCTCAAGAGACCACAAATAGTCAAAACAATCTCGAAAAAGAAGAACAAAACTGGAGGACTCACACTTCTTGATTTCAAAGCTTACTAAAAAGCTACAGTAACCAAAACAGTGTGGTACTGTCATAAATACAGACATATAGAACAATGGAATAGAATAGAGAGCCCAGAAATAAACTATCACATATATGGTCAAATGATTTTTGACAAGAGTCCCTAGATCATTCAATGGGGAAAGAACAGTATTTTCAACAAATAATTCTGGGGAAAATTGATATACATATGCAAAATAATGAAGTTGGATTTTAGCTAACATAATAAAAAAAAATTCCAAATGGATCATGGACCTAAATGTGAAACCTAAAAGAATAAAACTCTTAGAAGAAAACATAGGAGAAAAGCTTCACAACATTGAACTTGGAAATGATTTCTTAGCTATGAATTAAGAACATAAATAACCAAAGAAAAATCAGACAAATTGTACTTTATGAAAAATTTAAAATTTTGTGCATCAAAAGGCACTAAACAGAGTAAAAAGGAAAACAACAGAATGGGAGAAAATATCTGCAAATCATTTATCTGATAAAGCATTAATATATAGAATATATAGAGAACTTCTTAAACTCAACAATAAAAAAGCAACCTGATTCAAAAATGGGCAAAGTACTTGAATAGACATTTCTCCAAAGAAGATATACAAATAGCCAAGAAGCACACACAAAGATGTTCAGCATTGCTGATCATTAGGAAAATGTAAATCAAAACTATAATGTGGGGACCTCCTTGGTGGCACAGGGGTTAAGACTCTATGCTCCCAATGCAGGGGGGCTGGGTTCAATCCCTGGTCAGGGAACTAGATCCCACACGCATGCCACAACTAAGGAGCTGGTGAACTGCAGCTAAGGAGCCTGCAAGCCGCAACTAAGGAGCCCAGGTGCCGCAATTAAAGAAGCCAGCTGGGGGGTGGTGGTGAGGGGTTGTGGGATGAATTGGGAGGTTGTGATTGACATATATACACTAATATGTATAAAATAGATAACTAATAAGAACCTGCTGTATAAAAAAATAAAATTCAAAAAAGAAAAGAAAAAGCGAATATAAAAACAATAACAACAAAAGAAGCCAGCAAGCCTCAACTAAGGTCCGGTGCAACCAAATAAATAAATAAAAATAAATATTAAAAAAAACCTATAATGTGATATGACCTCACACTATTAGGATGGCTTCTATCAAAAAAACAGAAAACAACAAGTGTTGACAAGGATGTGGAGAAATTGGAATGCTTGTGCACAGTGATAACTGGAGAGTTATTTTTTTAATAGGTATCGCTATACCTATTAAGTTTCAGTTTTACAAGATGAAAAGAGGTATGGGAATGGATGGTGGTGATGGCTGTACAACATTGTGAAGGTATTTAAAACCACTGAACTGTACACTTAAAAATGGTTAAGGGGCTTCCCTGGTGGTGCAGTGGTTAAGAATCTGCCTGCCAATGGAGGGAACAGGGGTTCGAGCCCTGCTCTGGGAAGATCCCACATGCCATGGAGCAACTAAGCCCGTGTGCCACAACTACTGAGCCTGCGCTCTAGACCCCGTGAACCACAACTACTGAGCCCACATGCCACAACTACTGAAGCCTGCATGCCTAGAGCCTGTGCTCTGCAACAAGAGAAGCCATCACAATGAGAGACCCACACACTGCAACCAAAAGTAGCCCCTGCTCGCCGCAACTAGAGAGGGCCCATGAGCAGCAACAAAGGCCCAATGCAGCCAAAAATAAAAATAAATAAATAAATTTGAAAAAATAAAATAAAATAAACATTTAAGTAAGAAATTGTGCCAATTCTCTCAGTGTTTTTCAGAAGATAGAGCAGCAGGTATAGTTTCTAACTCATCCTATGAGGCCAGCATTACTATAATTACCAAATCCAGAGAAAGACATTACAAGAAAAGAAAACTGACTAGTCTCTCTCATGAGCATAGATGTAAAACATCCTCAACAAAATATTAGTAAATAGAATCTAACAATGTATAAAAAGAATTATATACCAAGTGACATTTACCCCAGGTATGCAAGGCTTGTTCAACATTTGAAAATCAATTAATATAATCCATTACATCACAACCTTAACAGTCTCAAGAAGAAAAATCACATGATTATATTAATAGATGTAGGAAAAGCATTTGACAAAATCCAACACCCATACATGATAAATACTCCCAGTAAACTAGGACTAGAGGGGAACTTCCTCAATGGCATAAAGAATATCTACAAAAAAACCTGCAGTAGCATTATACTGAATGGTGAGATTCCAACATTAGTGAGAAGATTTTCCACTGAGATAAAGAACAAGGAAAGGATGTACCCTCTCACCACTGCTTTTTAGCATTGTCCTGGAAGTCCTAGTTAATACAATAAGACAAGAAAAAGAAATAATTAGGGGAGAATGGACACACATATATGTATGGCTGAGTCCCTTTGCTGTGCACCTGAAACTATCACAACATTGTTAATCAGCTATACTCCAATATAAAATAAAAAGTTAAAAAAAAGAAAAGGAAATCAAAATCATACAGATTGGGAAGGAGGAAATCAAACTGATTTTGTTAATAGAAGACATGATTATCTCTATAGAAAATTCAAAAGAATCAACAAAAAAACCCTCTTGGAACTAATAAGTGATTATAGTAAGATTGGAGGTGTTAACATACAGTGTTAACATACAAAAGTCGACTGCTTTCCTATATAACCAGCAATGAACAAGTGGAATTTGAAATTAAAAACACACTATCACTTAACATTAGCACTCCTCAAAATGAAATACTTAGATACATACCTAATAAAATATGTATAAGAACTATATGAGAAAAACTACAAAATTTTGATTAATGAAATCTAAGAAGAACTAAGTGAATGGAGAGATAGTCCATATTCATGGATAGGAAGACTCAATATTGTCAAGATGTCAGTTTTTCCCAACTTGATCTATAGATTCAATGCAATCCCAATGAAAATCCCAGCAAGTTATTTAGAGGTTATCAACAAACTGATTCTAACGTTTATATGGAGAGGCAAAAAGACCCAGAATAGCCAATAGATTATTGAAAAAGAAGAACAAGTTGGAGGATTGATGCTACCCAACTTCAAGACTTACTTTAAAGTTGCAATAATGAAGACAGTATGTTATTGGTGAAAGAATAGACAAACAGATTAATGGAACATAATAAAAGCCCAGATAGTCCCACATAAATATACTCAACTGATCTTTAACAAAGGAGCAAAGGCAATACAATGGAGAAAAGATAATCTTTTCAACAAATAGTACTAGAACAACTGGACACCCACATGTGAAAAAATGGATCTAGACACAGGCCTTACACACTTCACAAAAATTAACTCAAAATGGATCACATCTAAATGTAAAATACAAATATATAAAACTCCTAGAAGATAACATAGGAGAAAAATCTAGATTATTTTGTGTTTGGTGATGATATTTTAGATACAATCCATGAAAGAAAGAATTGATAAGCTAGACTTCATTAAAATTAAAAATTTCTGCTGGGCAGAAGATGCTTTCAAAAGAATGAAAATACAAGCTTCAGACTGAGAAGAAATATTTGCAAAAGACATATCTGATAATGGACTGTCCTCTAAAATATATAAAGAACTCTTATAACTCAACAACAAGAAAATAAACAACTCTTTTAAAAAATAGGCCAAAACCTCAACGGACACCTCACCAATTAAAATATACAGATGGCAAATAAGAATATGAAAGGAAAATTTCAGGGAAATGGAAATCAAATAACAATGAGATACTACTATGTACCTATTAGAATAGCCAAAACCCAAACACTGACAACATCAAAAGCTGGTGAGAATATGGAGCTACAGGAACACTCATTCATAGCTGGTGGGGATGCAAAATGGTACAGCCACTTTGGAAGACAGTTTAGTAGTTTCTTACAAAACTAAGCACACTTTTACCATACAATCCAGCAATTGTGTTCCTTGGTACTATCCAAATTAGTTGAAAACTTATGCTCACATAAAAGCCTGCAAACATACTGTTTGAGGGAATGTAAAATGGTACAGCTACCGTGAAAAAACAGTATGACAGTTCCTCAAAAAATTAAACATAGAATTACCATATAATACAGCAATTCCACTCTGGGTATATAATCAAAGAATTGAAATTAGGGTCTTGAAGAGATATTTGTACATCCATGTTCATAGCAGCATGATAGTAGCTAAAATGTGGAAGCCACCCAAGTGTCCATCAATGAATGAATGGATAAGCAAAATGTGGTATATACATATAATGGAATATTACAGCAGTCAGCCTTAAAAAGGAAGGAAATTCTGCAATATACTATACCACGGATGAACCTTGAAGACATTATGCTAAATGAAATAAGCCAGTCACAAAAGGACAAATGCTGTATGATTATACTTATATAAGATACTTCGAGTGGTAAAAATCATAGAGACAGAAAGTAGGATGGTGATTACCAGGAGTTGAGGGGAGGAGAAAAAGGATAGTTATTGTTTAATGGGTAGTTTTGGTTTTACAAGATGAAAAGCATTCTGGAGATGAACGGTGGTAATGGCTGCAAAATATTATGAACGTATTAAATACTGAACTGTACACTTAAAAATGGTTAAGGTGGTAAGTTTTATGTTAAGTGTATTTTACTACAATAAAAAAATTGGGGAAAACCCTATACGTAGATATTTATAGCAGCTTTATTCATAATTGCCAAAACTTGGAAGCAACTAAAACATCCTTCAGTAGATAAATGAATAAATCAACTGTGGTACATCTAGAGAGTGGAATATTATTCAGTGCTAAAAAGAAATTAGTTATCAAGCCATGGATAGAAATGGAGGAACCTTAGTTTTCATTTAAGTGAAAGAAGCCAATGTGAAAAGACTACATGCTGTATGATTCTAAATATATGACATTTTGGAAAAGGTAAAACTATGGAGTCTGTTAAGAAATAAGTGGTTGCCAGGGGTTAGGGGCAAGGGAAGAATGAATAGGCTGAGCACAGAAGATTTTTAGGGCAGTGTAACTATTCTGTATGACACTATAATGGTAGATACACATCGTTATACATTTGTCTAAACCCATAGAATGTACAACACCAAGAGTGAACTCTAACTTAATCAAGGATTTTGTGTGATAGCTTATCAATGTAACAAATGTACCACTCTGGTGCAGGGTGTTGATAATGGGAGAGGCAATGCATGTACAGGGGCAGGGGTATATGGTAAATCTCTGTACCTTCTGCTCAATTTTGATGTGAACCTAAAACTGGTCTAAAAAGATAAAGACTATTTTAAAAAATCTGGCTCAACGGAGGGTACTAGATTTTCATATCGGCTTCTGCATTAGATCTCCTGCTGTCAGAGAAAACCAGAACCAGACAAGTTAAAGCAGTGAAAGCAAATTTTATTCAGGACCTATTGCAAAAGGGGAAGAGAAACCTCAGTATAGAACTGGACTTCACTCTGTATTATACAAAAAGGACAAGTGGGGATTTATGGGCAAGGACTAGGGTGGGAGAAAGTGGATGGAAAATTACAAAAAGGAAACATCAGAGTTAAAAGGGAATTCTGGCTAAACCCATTGATAGGATTTCTGCTGAAGGCAGGCCAAGGTGGTCAGATACTGAGGGAGGGGGATTCTGGCTAAACTAACTCAGCTAGAATCTTGCTAAAACTGGAATAAGTGGGCTAAGCACAGAACCCAAGGTTAAGGCCTTGAGGGCTTAGAGGAGCTTGACTAGAGTTGGGTCTAGGAGAGTCTTTGTCACTTCAATAGTCTTGGTTACTTTTTTTATTTAAAATTATGTTTTGTGATTAGATCACACTCTCTGGTCTACAGGACACTTCCCAAGGGTTCTTTTCTAAATCTGGATTAGGAAGAAAGATCATTGAATAACTACTTCCTTACAAAGATACATGTAGATGCTAAAGGCATTCAAGGTAAGTCTTCCCCCATTTTCTTGTTTTTATACACTGAGAAAGGAATATCAGGCTGAAAAAAAGTTGTAGTTCCCTCCCGCAACCTAATAAATGCAACTGGTACATAATTCAAATCTTGGCTTTACCCCTGAATAGCCATGTTTCTATTCCTATAAAACAGGAATGTCAACATTAACCTTTCAAGGCTCAGGCTAATAAATGAAAGTTATGATTTTTTATATATATATATATATATATATATATATACACACACACATATACATACATATCTGTTTATATATATGAATTATGTTAAAATATTCACATATGTTATATAGATATACACAATATAATACAATAATAGATCCCGTTTATTTTACATAGTTATATATATTCCAACTAAGTGAAATAAAGGTCAGCTACATGAAGAAGGTAGTATTTAAGGAGGGTCTTAAAGATAGTTGGATTTCAACAGAAGGGAACAGCATGGCAAAAGATCAGAAGTGGAAAAGCACAGTGAAAACTGAGGGCATGGTAAGTAGTGTGATATGGCTGGAATATAGGATGCCTGGTTGGAGTCAGAGTCATATGGGAGATTAGGATGGGACCAAATGGTTCAAGGCCTCAGTGCCATGCTAAATTTCTGAACCACAAGTCTATGAATGCTCTCTGATTACATTTTTCATGGCAGTAGTGTGGAGAATGGATTGACGGTGCAGAGGCAAGGGCTTCATTAAGAAGTTGTCGCAATAGTTCAGAGGGGACAAGGAAAATGGCAATAGGAGAAAAGAGGCAAATGCCTGAAAATTTCCTCCCAAATGATCCAATAATTTTATTTGTCCAAGCCAGAGAATTAAGTAATGATTCTTGGGGATGTGTGAAAGATTCTGATAAAAAACATGGCATTAGGGATACACCTATTTAGGTGGGAGCCATTAATAGGAAGGAAGGCAAGTCTTGGAAAAGAGGGTAAATAGCAAAATGGTTATATTTAATATGAGATATGAGTGCATTTAAATAAAATATGTGATTTTATAGAATAGGGACTCCAAAGTTAGAGCACTTAGGCCCATGCCAGTTTGACACAGTTCTGCTTCCAAGAATCCTTTCTGATCCTAACCCAATGGCCTAATCACTCCTTTCTGTGCCCTCTAAAAACCTTTGGTGGTGGGTGACAGAAGAACTCATCTGTTTACTTGTCTTCCCAGCTGGATTCTGGGCTCCATCAGGAACTAGCCAGGTTTCCCTAGTGCCTAGCATAGGGTCTAGAGAAAAAAAAAAAAATCAGTAAATGATGAATGAAAGAAATGGAGTCAAGACCCAATTTTAGTCTCTTGTTGAATGAATGACTATTAGGAGCATTCTCACCTTTCTTATTTCCTTCCTTTACATACATTGCTTCTTGAGCTCTTTGTTCATTCAACCAAGAATAAAGCCTACACTGCCTTAGGCAATGTGCCAGGCCTTGCACAGAGGAGGTACAGATGATTCAGCTTGATCAGCCTGTGACAGAGAGAAGCTCAGGGACTGAGAGCACAGAGGAGGCAACTAATCCAGACTGGAGGGTTAGGAGAGGCTTCCCAGTGGCACCAAAGTTGAGTTCAGGAAGACAAGTGGGGTTAAAGTTTAGCTTAATGGGAGGTATAAGATCAGGAGTGGGAAGAAGTGAGTTTCTGTCAGAGAAAAAAATATGGGTAAAGGCCTCAGCCAGAGGGAATAGTCCTCTAGATAACTGAAACTACTTTATTTAGACATCCTAGAATTCAGAATATGCAGGGAACAATGCCGCTAATGAGATAGGAGAGGTAGCCAGATTTGTAAACAATTTAACGATTAATACTTAGTCATAACAGCATTGGGAAGCCATTGAAGGTTTTAAAAGGCTTAAATTCCCCCTAGGGGAATGACATGATCATATTTACATTTAAAAAAGGTAACTCAACTGTACAAATAGTGGATTGAATGGGAGCAATGGTGAATGCAGGGGAAAGAGTTCAAAGTATTACTGTAGAGAAGTGATGGTAACTTGTACTATGGTGGTGGGAATGGAAAGAAATAGAACAATTGGTAGAAGAATCTTTCTGGCTGTGATGTAGGAGGTTTAGGAAGTGACTGGGGAATTAGGGAAGGTTCATTAGTGAGTTTGGACTCTATTCTGAAGGGATAAATGGTAAACCTTTTAACATTTTAATCATGGGAGTGATCCATTCAGACACGGGTTTAAAAATAGATCACTTGGCTGAAGGTGGTGAGAAGACTGTCAAAACAGCGCACAGGTAAGAGCTGAGACAAGCGAGGTGGGCGCAGTGCGTCTGGGGAGGCACGGGAGACGCAGGATTGGTTTCGGAGTCACGTCTCAGACTGTCAGAGAAGCAGAAACTGACGCAGGCCCAGGAACAGCTGCTTAGAACTGGAGAAGGCGAGAGAGGCGGGGTGGGGGGGGGGGACGCGCAGCTGAGAGCCGCCCACGCCTCCCAGCGCCGGGGGCGGGACCAGAGCACGCACGGCGGCGTGACGCAGGGCCGCAGCTGGCCTCGTTCTGGCCGTCGCCGCCGCTTTCAGGCGGAGTAGGATGAGGCCCGCGGCTGCAGCTCCGGCGTCGGCGGGGGCAGCAGCAGCTGAGGCAGCAGCTGAGGGAGCCTCGACGGCCGCGCCCCCCCCTCCTGACCTGGATTAGGCCCAGCAGCTCCGTGGCCGCCGCCGCCCCGCGGGGGGGCGGGGTGGGGAAGTGCTTCGTCTCCCCGCCCCCCCCCCCCCATCGCCGCCGCCGCCGCCGCCGCGTCGTAGGAGGCTACCGCCGCGACCCCAGGGAACCCGCGGCCCAGCCTTAAGCCCCCAACCCCGGGGGCTGGCATGAGCGGCTCTTCGGTGGCGCCGGGGGGCGGGTTAGCCGTCGCCGCCTGAGCCCCGGCCTGCCGCCCGACCCCACCTCGCTGACCGAGGCTGACCGCGGAGCGTGCGAACGACCCCGCTACTGCTTTCTTCCTCCCCCAGATCACACACCCCAGCCCCGGAAGATGGGGAACTGCCTGAAGTCCCCCACTTCGGATGACATCTCCCTGCTTCACGAGTCTCAGTCCGACCGGGCTAGCTTTGGCGAGGGGACGGAGCCGGATCAGGAGCCGCCGCCGCCATATCAGGTAGGGGAGGGTGTGTGTTGGGCAACGGGGGTGCGAGGAGTAGAGGCAGCTCTGTCTGAGATTGTGGGATCTTCGGGGCTGTCACTGCCCCTGGCCTGAGGGGCACTGACCCCCTTAGGGCTGGATGTGAGGGTGATTGCTCCCCACCCTCAGGATAGGGGGAATCCTTCACCTCCCCTCAAGCACTGCGTGGGGATGGTACTTGTCCTTGAGTTCTGGGATTCGAGTATGTGTGATATCCCCTTGGCCTGTGGCTGGTGGTTAGATGGTGGAGTTTGGAAGTGATATTTTCCTGCCTTTATGCCTGAACTGTGAGGTTTGGAGATGATTTCCTCATCGCATCGCCAGCTGGATTTTGGGTTCTGGATAGGTGGTTACCCCCTCCCCCCCGTTTATACTTTCAAGTGTGATCATCCTCTCCTCCCTCCTGTCTGTCTGTATTCATTGGATCTGGTAGGCGTTCATTTCTCCCTCTGCTTGGGAGATTTCCAAGTAGTGATTTTGGTTCTAGCAACATCGAGTTACTTGTTTTTATATATGTTTATATTAATTTTTAATCCCTCCTTTTGCTCCACCCCTATGACACACCTTTTAAACACGCTGACTTAAGAGAACTTGCTTATCTTGAACTTTGGAAACCTTCAAACCTTACTTGAGAAATAGCTTATGTTACTCGTGGTTCTCCTTTTGTATCAAAGACTCGTCTTCTAAATAGCTTCACTGCTTTTTGTACAGCAATCAGCAGCTCCAGATATCTTTACACAATTAATAAAGAGCTAAAGACTGCTTTAGAAAACTCAAAATAGATATGCAGATGTTATAATCCGTAATGTATATAAACCTTTCCTCTACTTTTTCAATTTTAAATGATGCTGATTAAAAACTTTTTCCCCAGAAGGGCTTGGATAGTTGTGGCTTAATTTTTTTCATGAATGGGGTTTAATTTTCAAACTGGGCAGTCTCCTTTGTTGTTTCATGTGGTGACATCATTATCTAGTGTTATTCTTTTCTCATTCCTATGTAAATCAGTGTCTCACCACACCAGAAAAACCTGATCACATATGCTGGTTTTCTGGATAAAACCCTTCAGGGGCCTTTCATATATGCCAATAAAGTCCAGTCTTTTAATTGTGGCATAGAGAAGTCTCCATGATTTCTCTTTCACATTCATATTCCAGGCCTATCAAGTACAACAGCCTGTTCACACATCTCTGCCTTAGCTCCATTTGCCCCCTCTGGAGCCCTTCCCCCAAGGTCAGCAGGTGAACAGCGTAATCCTCTTTGAGGACTCAACTGTATCTGAAGTCCCTACATTCCCCTCCCTCTCACCCTGAATCCATTACTTCCTTCTTTGTGTCCCCCTTGAAGGAAGTGTCCACACTTTCATAAGCAGCCCATTTAACACTTGAATGTTATCCTTGTTTAGTTAGATGTGTGTCTCATTCTTGAGGCATTTCCCTCCTTCTCCAGTATAAGCTGTATGCAGGTAGGGACCCTGTGTTTCCTGTTTGTTGTATACGCAGCATCTGGCTCATAGTAGATGCTTAGTTACTGGAGTGAGTGAAGACTGTAAGCCCTTGAGAACAGGGACTATGTCCTCCTTGCTTAGTGCAATTTCTGGCACATAAGCACTTAAATGTTGAGTGAATTAATGAATTTGAATTCAGTTTTGTAAATTTACACACCCATTTCTTCCAAAGAATTGTCACAAGGAAGTCTCTTAAAAAATCCAAGCTAAGTCTAGATGTTTTTCTGAGTCTTTGAAGCAAGTAAATAGTTTATATTTCACTCTTGGTTTCCTTCATAAATGCTATAGGACAGTGTGCTTATTTCAGTTTCATAAGCAAATTCTTTTAGAAGTATGAGTTTTTATTTCAAAATCTCCTTCCATGTTCCCTAGCCCCCTTCTAGGCAAGTCAAATATCTTTGACTTTCTACACTCTTTCTCTTATATCCTTATGATAAATACAGTGTTAAGAATAACTTCTTTAGGGCTTCCCTGGTGGCGCAGTGGTTGAGAGTCCGCCTGCCGATGCAGGGGACACGGGTTCGTGTCCCGGTCTGGGAAGATCCCACATGCCGCGGAGCGGCTGGGCCCGTGAGCCATGGCCGCTGAGCCTGCGCGTCTGGAGCCTGTGCTCCGCAACAGGAGAGGCCACAACAGTAAGAGGCCCGCGTATCGCAAAAAAAAAAGAATAACTTCTTTAGAATTTATGGGAATTGTATTTGCCTTTTCCAGGAGGATAAGATGATAAGAGTTTTTTTGGTGTCATGAAGGAACGTTTTTTGAAACATGTTTGTGACAGCGGGAGTTTTTTGTGGTTGCCATTTCCTGAAATGAACGACCCAGATACTGATATGCAAATTTGGCATCAATTTGAAAGAAGTAATTTCTTTAAAGATAGAAGCATAAAAAGAGAAACTTTTGTAGAAATTTGTCTTACCTGAAGGAATTGAAGTTTTTAGGAATGTAAATCAGGTGATCTGAGAAACACTAATCCAAGGTAAATGATTTATATTTTCAGTGGATAGAAGTGACTTATTTTTTTCTTCAAAAATAGTGTATAATTGACAGAGCTACAGAAATATTGGCTTATTTCCTTAAAGAATAGTCTCAGTTACAGTAGGATTTTTAAAAAATTCATGGAGGGAATAACTGATTATAAAGGAACATACTTGGTATTTCTCTGTAGTGAATGGTTAAAAGAAAAGATGTACAATGTATCTATATGCCAAGAGCTCTATATAAAAAACTTCTGTAACATCCAGTTATTTCTTATTAACAGGATCTGAGATTTGCTTTATCTATTTATGCTTAAATGTAAGCACTGTACTACTGTGGTCAAAGTTGATGGGAAGTACATATTTCTCTCCTGGGTTTCTTTTGTAGCCTCCTAACTGGTCTCTCTGCTTTCACCCTTACCCTCCCTTTAGTCTATGCTTAACCCATCATCCAGAGTGATTATGGTAAAACAGATCATGACACTCTACTCAACTTTCTGTGGATCCTCATTTCATTCAAAGTAAAAGCCAAATTCCTTAGTGTCCCATAAACCCTACATGATCTATACCCTCTGCTCCCATACATAGCTCTTATGACACCTCTTACTACTCTGCCCTTTGCTGGCTTCCTCTGACCTCCTTGTTTCTAGGATACTCCAGGACCTTTACTCTTTTTTTCTGTGCCTTGAGTACTCTTCCCCCAGGTATCATCATGGCTGACTCCCTTACCTTCAAGTTTTTAGTCAAATGACACCTTCTTACACCCTCTCTAACCACCCTATTTAAAAGTGCACTTGCCTTGGCACCCTGGAATTCTCACTTACCTTGTTCTATTTTTTTCCCATAGCATTTATCACTTTCTAACACATTGTCTTTACTTATTATATTTATTGTTTATTATCTGTCTCCTCCTGCTAGGTGGTAAACTCCCTGAGGAAAGGGGAGTTTTAAAAAAATTGTTGTTTCCCAAGTGCCTAAATAGTGCCTGGCACACATTAGGCACTCAGTTGTTGGTTGAATGACTGGATTTCTTTTAAATGATTTAATATATTTATTTTGAGGCAAGTGCAGTAGAATGTTTTGTAAGAATTATGCACATTCCTAGTGCCTTTTTCCTTTATAATGGATCATTTTTAAGGAATCCTAAAAATCAAATCCCAATAATATTAAATATAGGAATTGGTTTATAATAATTATTGATAAAATAGGTTTTTTCCACCTTGTTTATATTCTATAACAAAATGTTTATTTTGTGAGAAAAGAACTTAAATCTTTGTCCTTAAAGAAATTGGAGGGAAGAGGTTAGAGCTTTTCTTGAATTAGAAGGTAAAAAACAAATTTGGCACGTCGTCTACTCTTTCCTTCCTGAATGTTTAAAAAGAATACAGAGGAAATCTGCCCATCAAGGGCAGTCTTAGAAGGGTTGTGAGAGGGAGGATAAGTCATGAAAGGCTGAGGAATGAAGGTTGATAAGAGGAAAGGGCCAGGTAGGTAGCCCAGCTTTGAAAGGTGTAAGTGAACAGATTGAGAAACCACTAACTAGTCACTCTAAAACCCCCATTTCTCATGACTAATTTGGGAGTGGCACTCTGGTAAATTAATATTCATTGACAACAAAAAAGCACTTTACAGTACTTTAATCTGAATATATATATATACATATATAAATAAAGTGGTATCTCTCACTTTTGCAGTAGTTACATAGTTTGAGATTTACTCATCTCTTCCTTCTGTGCACTTTGTGATTAATACATTTGAGATTTTAAAATCAGAAGAAAAATTATTGGTAATACAGCGCTGAGTGCAAGTATAGCTCTGGTTTTGGAGTCAGATGGGTCTGAGTTCATATCCTGGTTCATATCACGTGTAAAATATGAAGAGAGTTTATCAGATTATGTTGTGTCTTGAGGAACTTCTTTCACAAATAACAAAACATAACATTTTGGATATTTCAAACTAACTGAAGGTTACTTTTTTTTTTTAAGGCTTGGTCTCTCCTATAGAACTCATTAAAAGTAACCCCTCTCATTTAAAGATCTAGAATATAAGAAAATACTCATTTTTAAGCATTCAGAGCTGTAATAGTAATAATACCTTGTTTTTCTGGTATCTTTATGAAGTTAAGTTCAGGTAGTTGAATTTTTTTTTTTTTTATGTATTAGTGTTTTGTTTACTATTTTGTTGGAAATTACCTCAGTGTATCTCACCTATCTTGCTCTTATTAAACAAATTATTTAACTTAAAAAAACTCCCTTTGTGTGAAATTTTATCCCTCCCCTGTTGAAATTTTACCTTTTCATTGAGGTGCAGATCAACTCCAACCTCTTTAATAAATCCTCCACTGACCATTTTTTTCCCCTCTCCTGATTTCTTCAAGTGCAGTATTTTCTGTTTGTAATATTTATCTGGAAATCATGTATTATCTTATTAGCTCTCGATGCTTTAACATTTATTATTTTTCCAGATTACTGTTTCCTTAAAAGTGAGAATGATGTGTTAAGATTTTAAAAGTTTCTCAGTGGAGTGGAATGGTACCTTACACATTGTAGACACCCGGTGTCTAACTTAGAACTCTGCCTTCTCCCTCTTACACTGTCACCACTGGAACTGAGGTCTTCATGACCTCTCACAATTACCTATTTGATGTCTCCTCTTCCATGCATTTCATCCCCAACCATTTATTGTTCAGTAAATTCTATCCAAATCAGATTCCCTTGCTTCTTAATCCTTAATGATTCTTCCCGACTCATCACTGAAGATCTGTCCTAGCATTCAGAGTTATGATCTGGCTTCTTTTATACTTTTCCAGCTTTTCGTAGTCTTATGTAAAACTTATACTCTAGTCAGACTGAAGTTTGCTATGTTCTGTATATGCCTTCTGCTTTCCAGCCTCTGCCTTTGCTCATTCTATTCCTGTTGCCCAGAATACTCCTCTTTATACACTTTACCCTTCCTATTTGATTTTAATTACTCCTCTTTATACACTTCTTTACCCTTCCTATTTGATTTTAATTATTTATAACAATGTTGCCTGTACCCTACTAGAATCCAAGTCTGATGATTCATCTTTGCATTGCTAGAACTGTGCTTTTCACATAGCAGGCACTCAAATACTTGAGTAAATGTGAAAATCAGTTATTGTGTTTTTCTGTGAGTGTGAAGTCTTATGGTTGTTCGATTCTTTATAAATTGTTCCCAGAATCCTGTGCTTTAGTGTTTGGCTTTTGTACTTTAAAGGGTTCTGCTATTTTTCTCTCCCACATTAACTATTTTATCTGACTGTATTCAGTTTTGTCCTGTCACTTCTAATTTATAATGTGCATAAGCTTTGGGAAAGTTAATCTGTTTACCTTGTTTTCATTTGAGTTTGGTCTGTGTTCTGTGTAGCTCAGCTTGCCTCTTCTTTTTTTTAATAACTAAGCAAATATCTTTGCTTATTTATTTGTAACCATTGTTACAAGGGTTTTGTTTGTTTATGCATGATCTACCCCTCTGGATGTCCTTTACTTAAGGCTGATTCTTTGCCATTAAGAATGTATGAGCACCTTTAAGAGTAGGACAGTCTGTGTGTCAGTTTAATTCTAGAGCCAATTATAGGGTAACTTGAGAAGATAGGGGTAATGAGTACTTGGTACATAAGGTCTGAGAACTTGACTTTTTTAAAATATTTTTTAGTTAGCACTTTCTAGGATATATTTTTGTAAAATTTAGATCTTTTAAAAATCATAATATAATACTTTAGGTAGGAGGGGATTTTTTTTAAAGATCTTAATTTTATTTGGTTCCTTCTACATAGAAAAATTGTCACAGAATGGCTACTATAGGTTTTCCCTGACTTTTTTTTCTTCAACTTGTACCACTTCTTTCTGTCTTTACTGTCTCAGCCAAGTTCAAAATTTCTAGAAATGAGGAAGGAAGTGAAAAGAGGATGATTGTAAATACAGTTGGAATTAGATGTTGTATTTCTTTGTCATCTTGCCTCAAGCCATTTCTGAATGTAATTATCTTCTGTGTATTACCTTTTTTCAAGCAAAGAGTTAGGGATTATGTGTTTCTGTCCTGTATCAACAGATTATTAAAAAATAGGCTGTAACAAATTTCCAGAAGTTGATTCCTTGTCAGTAACTTTTAATATTGAATTTAACAAATATTTATGATATTGTTAACCTGTTCAGTATTCAGAATTTTTGCAGTTGTGATGTAAATGAAATCAAGAGTGAGGTGGTAAAGATACTAAAGACTCAGAGTGGAAATGTGAGTGAAAGATGTGAGGAAAAGCTAGCATATAGATAGCCAAAGTGTGTGTGTTTTTAATGGCAGAAGAAATTGCTACATGCTGTTGAAAAGTAAAGTGATAAGGGAGAACTAAATGTATTTTCTGCTCTTGGAGAATCTGCCTGACCTTTTGGTTTTGATATTCAATTTGACTTTATGGTATGTTGCTTTTCAAGTTTTAGAAGAGTTCCTTATTGTAACCAATTAAAAATACTTTGAGTTCATTTTAATATGAATGCACATATACCTATCTTTTAATTAAATAGCCAACATGGAGTGTGCTCCCAGGGGCAGTTGAGTAATTATCTTGTTACTTAATCCAGAGAGCATACAGTAAGGTAAGTAAGGGATATGAAGGTGTGGGAATGAAGAAAGCAATCCTCCAGATATATTAGTTCCTAAATTTATTAAAACTTTATGAATTCTTATGAAGCTGAATGGCTTTAAGAAGAATGAGACTTTTATAATTGATCCAATTAGTTAAAATTACATGTAATTTTGTATAACAATTTAATTCTTACATATGTGGCAAAAAAAAGCAGTTTACCATAAACTGAATGGCAAGGCTTTAAGGATTAAAAACCAGGACACTTGATACTTCATTTCTTCTATCGGTCAGCAGGTATGTGTTGGGCACCAAGGTGAAAGGAGAAATGAGTCCTTTACCCTTAAGGATCTACCACTTTAAGGAGGCAAGATTAATGTATATACATGAAGCATTTATTCAGTGTGAAACAGTGTAATCAAGTATTAAACTTGAGACTTTAAGTTGGAGGATCAATTTATGATAGGGCAGTGGATCACAAAATAACTCTTTAGCTTCTGAAGACATCAAATGATGAACGTAAATGTAAAAAATAATAAAAGCAAAAGAGCTGCCCTGATTAAACTATGAGTTGGGGAGCTTGGAGCTGGAAGAATAATCAGTAGGTGGTGAGCATGAATTTAGAGGGAGTTGTATAATGTTGTACAGTTAAGGTATAATATGTGCGTGTGTGTGTAAAACCTTTTTATTGCTTATATACAATAAAGAGTATATCTTTAATAGTATAAATAATATCTTAACTATATAGTCCAGTGACCTTTTACATATTATAACCACCATCGAGATATAGCCAATATCCATCCCCCCAAAAGGTTCCCTCATATCTCCTCTAACAGTCAATACCCCTTCCCCAAAGGTAACTACTGTTCTGACCTCTTACCACCTTCTGTTTGTTTTGCCCAGTTTTGAACTTAAATAATTTGTTCAGCATTGTTTGTGAAATTCGGTTATGATGTTCCATATTGTGGCAGTAGCTCATATTATTTTTCATTGCTGTAGAGGATTCAGTTGTATAAATATACTTTTAAAACCCATTTTACTATTAATACATATTTGGGTTGTGTTAGTTTTTGACTGTATGAATGTGCTGTGAACATTTTTTAAAATATACGTAAATACCTATTTGGTTTATATTCAGGAGTGGAAATGCTGGGTAATGGAACAGGTATATGTTTAGTTTTTCCCACAATATTTTATTATGGAAATTTCAAAAACAAAGAGAAGTTGACAGAATTGTTTGAATACTCATATTCCTACCACTTAGACTGTAGTTAACATTTTGCTATATTTGTTTTAACACATACCCAGTCCCTTTATCAATCCATCCTATTTTTGGATGCATTTCAAAATAAGTTGCCAAAGTGGTTTCACCAGTTTACACTCCTGTCAGCTATATACAAGAGTTCTGTTTGCTCTACATCCTTACCAGCACCTGGTATTGTCAGTCTTTTATTTTAGGCACTCTGATAAGTGTGTAGAAGTGTTTCATTGTGGTTTTAATTTGCATTTCCCCAATGAGAAGTGCATACCAGTATGCATACTAATATGTGGTCTTTTGTCGCTAGTCTCTTACTGTTTTCAAGATTCATCTATGTTGTAGCATGTGTCAGGACTTCATTTCTTTTATTGTGAAGTATTTCATTGTGTGGATCAACCACATTTTGTTTAGCCATTCTTCATTGATGAACATTTGGGCTTCCATTTTTTGGCTCTTATGAATGCTTTTATAAACATTTGTGTGCAAGTTTTTGTACAGATATGTTTTCATATCTCTTGGTTATACACTTCCTAGTAGAATTGCTGTGTCACATAATTCCATGTTTAACCTTTTGAGGGACTGCCAAACTGTTTTCCAAAACACTTGTAGTATGGTTTTACATTCCCACTAGCAGTGTACAAGGGTTCCAATTTCTGCACATCATCACCAAAACTTTTTATCTTTTTTTTTTTAATTATAGCCATTCTAGTGCCTATGAAGTGGTATCTCATTGCGGTTTGGGTTTTTTTTTAATTAATTAATTAGCTTATTTGTTTATTTATTTTTGGCTGCGTTGGGTCTTCGTTGCTGCACGCGGGCTCTCGTTGCGGCGAGTGGGGGCTACTCTTCATTGCAGTGCATGGGCTTCTCATTGCGGTGGCTTCTCGTTGCAGAGCACGGCCTCTAGGCGAGCGGGCTTCAGTAGTTGTGGCATGCAGGCTCAGTAGTTGTGGCTTGCAGGCTCTAGAGCGCGGGCTCAGCGCACAGGCTTAGTTGCTCCGTGGCATGTGGGATCTTCCCAGACCAGGGCTCGAATCCCCTGCATTGGCAGGCAGATTCTTAACACTGCGCCACCAGGGAAGTCCTCATTGTGGTTTTGATTGCATTTCCGTAAAGACTCATGTTGAGCATCTTTTCACGTGCTTCTTGGCCATTTGTACATCTTTGGAGAAATGTCTATTCAGATCCTTATTGAGTTGTAAGAGTTCGTTATATATTCTGATCTCTTGTCAGATATGAGATTTGCAAGTTTTCTCCTGTTTTGTGGACTGTCTTTTCACTTTTTAAAAATTAATTTTTATTGGAGTATAGTTGATTAACAATGTTGTGTTGGTTCCTGCTGTACAGCAAAGTGAATCAGTTATACATATATCCACTCTTCTTAAAATTCTTTTCCCATATAGGTCATTACAGAGTGTTGAGTAGAGTTCCCTGTGTTATACAGTAGGTCCTTATTAGTTATCTGTTGTCAATCCCAATCTCCTAATTTATCCCCTCCCCCGTTCCGCCTTGGTAACCATGAGTTTACCTTCCTTTAAATCTTTATGTCCCTTCCTCTTAGTTAATTACAGACAGAGAACATATATGACATGAATAATCCTTCCATTGAAAGTGCTCAGAGAAGGGGTATGAAGTGGTATTTTTCAGAAGAACATAACATTACTGGGAGCAGACTGACAGCTGTTTTGGTGATGAGAATTTCAGAATTTTGGACGAATGAAGACAGTGATAGTCATCTACTCTGAGACTGTTTTAAGACTGTTGTCAGAATCTTTGGAAGCGAATGCAAACAAAAAGCCAGTAGATTTTGTAATTATACCCTATAAAGCTGTTTTCTGCTTCTAGAGACCCTAACAAGCATACCCTGTTCAATTTCATGTTTTATTTGTACTTTTCCATCATTTCTGCAAAAAAACCTTCAAATATCATTATTAGATCTTTGTGAGTGATCTCTCCTGCTTGTTCCTACAGATAGAGTAGTTTGGGGGGGGTGGTTTAATTTTTATGGGAGTATAGTTGATTTACAATGTTGTGTTAGTTTCTGCTGTAGAGCAAAGTGTATCAGTTATACATATACATATATCCACTCTTTTTTAAATTCTTTTTCCATATAGGTCATTACAGAGTATTGAGTAGAGTTCCGTTTGCTATACAGTAGGTCCCTATTAGTTATCTATTTTATATATATGTGTATATGTCAATCCCAATCTCCCAATTTATCCCTCCCCCCTTTTCCCCCCTGGTAACCATAAATTTGTTTTTTATATCTGTGACTCTGTTTCTGTTTGTAAATAAGTTTATTTGTAACATATTTTTAGTTTCCACGTATAAACGCTATCATATGATATTTGTCGTTCTCTGTCTGACTTACATCACTCGGTGTGACAATCTCTAGGTCCATCCATGTTGCAAATGGCATTATTTCATTCTTTTTTATGCCTGAGTAATATTCCATTGTATATATGTACCACATTTTCTTTATCCATTCCTCTGTTCATGGACATTTAGGTTGCTTCCATGTCTTGGCAGTTGTAAATAGTGCTGCAGTGAACATTGGGGTGCATGTATCTTTTCCAGTTATGGTTTTCTCCGGATATATGCCCAGGAGTGGGATTGCTTATCATATGGTAGCTCTATTTTTAGTTTTTTAAGGAACCGCCATACTGAATCTAAAAAAAAAAATGGCTCTAACAAACCTAGGGGCAGTACAGGAATAAAGACACGGATGTAGAGAATGGACTTGAGGACATGGGGAGGGGGAAGGGTAAGCTGGGACGAAGTGAGAGAGTAGCATTGACATATATACACTACCAAATGTAAAATAGGTAGCTAGTGGGAAGCAGCTGCATAGCACAGGGAGATCAGCTTAGTGTTTTGTGACCACCTAGAGGAGTTGGATGGGGAGGGTGGGAGGGAGATGCAAGAGGGAGGGGATATGGGGATACATGTATACATATAGCTGATTCACTTTGTTATGCAGCAGAAACTAACACAACATTGTAAAGCAATTATACTCCAATAAAGATGTTTAAAAAAAAAAAAAAAAGGAACCGCCATATGTTCTCCATAGTGGCTGTACCAGTTTACATTCCCACCAACAGTGTAGGAGGATTCCCTTTTCTCCACACCCTCTCCAGCATTTATTGTTTGTAGATTTTTTGGTGGTGGCCATTCTGACCGGTGTGAGGTGATACCTCATTGTAGTTTTGATTTTCATCTCTCTAATAATTAGTGATGTTGAGCATCTTATTGTTTTTAACTAATTAATTTATTTATTTATTTTTGGCTGCATTGGGTTTTTGTTGCGCATGGGCTTTCTCTAGTTGTGGTCTTCATTGCGGTGTGTAGGCTTCTCATTGCGGTGGCTTCTCTTGTTTCGGAGCACGGCCTCTAGGCGTGCTGGCTTCAGTAATTGTGGCTTGCAGGCTCTAGAGCACAGGCTCAGTAGTTGTGGTGAACGGGCTTAGTTGCTCTGTGGCATGTGGGATCTTCCTGGACCAGGGCTCGAGCCCACGTCCCCTGCATTGGCAGGTGGATTCTTAACCACTGCGCCACCAAGGAAGCCCTGTTGAGCATCTTTTCGTGTGCTTTTTGGCTATCTGTATATCTTCTTCGGAGAAATGTCTATTTAGATCTTCCAACAGCCATTTTTCGATTGGGTTGCTTTTTTTTGATATTGAGCTGCATGAGCTGTTTGTATATTTTGGAGATTAATCCCTGTTGGTCACTTTCTTTACAAATATTTTCTCCCATTCTGTGGGTTGTCTTTTTGTTTTGTTTATGGTTTCCTTTGCTATGGTCTTTTCACTTTCTTGATGGTGTTACTTGAGCACAAAAATTGCTAATTCTGGTGGATCCAGTTTATTTTTTCTTTTGTCACTTGAGCTTTTGGTGTTGTGTCTAAGAAAATTTTGCCTAACCCACATTCACAAAGATATACTCCTGTGTTTTCTTTTAAGAGTTAATTTTTGTGTGTAGTGTAAGGAAGGCCCCAAATTTATTATTTTGAATGTGACTATCCTGTCAGAGCACCATTTGTTCAATATTTCCCCATTGTTGTGCCCCAAATCAATTGTCCATTAAGTGTTAAGGGGTTATTTCTGGACTCTTCAGTTATGTTCCATTGATCTACATGTCTAGTCTTGGCTTCTCTTGTTGTGGAGCACTGGCTATAGGCATGTAGGCTTCAGTAGTTGTGGTGTGCGAGCTTTAGAGTGCAGGCTCAATAGTTGTGGCACACGGGCTTAGTTGCTCCACGGCATGTGGGATCTTCCCAGACCAGGGATCAAACCCGTGTCCCCTGCATTGGCAGGCAGATTCCTAACCACCACGCCATCAGAGAAGTCCCTACATGTCTGTTCTTTTTTTTTTTAATTTAAATTTTATTTGTTTATTTTTGTCTGTGTTGGGTCTTCCTTGCTGTGTGTGGGCTTTCTCTATTTGCGGTGAGTGGGGGCTACTCTTTGTTGCAGTGCATGGGCTTCTCATTGCAGTAGCTTCTCTTGTTGTGGAGCATGTGCTCTAGACACCTGGGCTTCAGTAGTTGTGGCACACAGGCTCAGTAGCTGTGGCACATGGGCTTAGTTGCTCTGCAGCATGTGGGATCTTCCCGGAGAAGGGATCGAACCCGTGTCCCCTGCATTGGCAGGTGGATTCTTAACCACTGCACCAGCAGGGAAGTCCCTACATGTCTTTTTTTTTTTTTTTGCGGTACGCGGGCCTCTCACTGTTGTGGCCTCTCCCGTTGCGGAGCACAGGCTCCAGACGCGCAGGCTCAGCGGCCGTGGCTCATGGACCCAGCCGCTCCGCGGCATGTGGGATCTTCCCGGACCGGGGCACAAACCCGTGTCCCCTGCATCGGCAGGCGGACTCTCAACCACTGCACCACCCGGGAAGCCCTACATGTCTATTCTTAATGCTAGTCCTACACTAGTTTTGCAGTAAGTTTTGAAATCAGGAGGTGTGAATCTTCAGACTTTGTTCTTATTATTCAACATTATTTTGGCTATTCTTAGTCCCTTATAATTCCATATGAATTTTGGGATCAATTGTCAATTTCTGAAAATAAATCAGCTGGGATTTTGATAGGGCCACATTTAATTTTTTTTTAATGAATCTACACTAAAATATTATTATCCAAAATCCATAGCTTGGTGTTGTATACTCTGTGAGTTTGGACGGATGTACAATGACATGGATTCTCCGTTATGTATAGTATCATACAGAATATTTTGCCTGCCTAAAAAAATCCTCTGTGCTCCACATGTTCATCCCTTCCTCCTAACCCCTGGCAACCACTGATCTTTTACTGTCTCCACAGTTTTTCTTTTCCAGAATGTCATATATTTAGAAGCAAACAGCATGTAGCCTTTTCACATTGGCTTCTTTCACCTAGTAACGTGCAATGAAGTTTCTTCCATGTTTATCCATGGCTTAATAGCTCATTTCTTTTTAGCACTGAATAGTATTCCATTGTCTTGATGCACCACAAGTTTATCCATTTACCTACTAAAGCATATCTTGGTTGCTTCCAAGTTTTGGGAATTATGATTGAAGCTGCTATTAACGTCCATGTGCAGGTTTTTGGGTGGATATAAGTTTTCAACTCCTTTAGGTAAATACCAAGGAGCATAATTGCTGGATTGTATATGGTAAGAGTATGTTTAGTTTTGTAAGAAACCGCCAAACTGTCTTTCAAAGTGGCTGTGCCATTTGCATTCCCACCAGCAGTTAAGGGAGAGCTCCTGTTGTTCCATCCACATCCTCACCAGCATTTGATACTGTCAAGTGTTTTCAATTTTCACCGTTCTAATAGGTGTAAGTGGTGTTTTTGTTTGCTTGTTTTAATTTGCAATTCCCAGTGCTTCTCAGTGTCCGCCTCTACCCCCTTAGGTGAAGAAGAATAGAATGCTCTGGCATATATCAAAATGGTTCCTTTCCCACTCCTCCTCTTGGGAGCATGAGGGGAATTTTTCTCTGATACTCACTGGGAGGACCTGGCAAAGCTCATGGAAATAAAACTTATGAATTGACTGTGGGGTCCCCCTGGAGTTTTTAACTCAGACTTGTTCACACTGAACCCCTAGTAATCATACAGTCCCCAGCAGAATTACAGTTCAGGTTTTCCTACCCCAGCACTGGTTCTGCTGACAGGTTTCTGCTCTGGTAAGTTGTGATTTTCTGTATCCGTCTGTCTCTCAAGTTTTGGGGTCAGCAGTTTGCTCTCTGACCTCACATCTCTGACCGATCTAAGAAGAGTTGTTGATTTTTTTGTTAGGGTGGTATGGTGACTTCTAAGCTTACATGCTAGATCAGAAACTGGAAGTTCTTAATTTTCATAATAATTATATGAAAGTGAATGTTATTCTCATCTTATAGATGAAGAAATAGGTTTAGCAGTAGAGCTAGTCAGCTATGAGAATTGAGTTTTAGATGGTAGAGGTAATTGCACAGTGTGGCAGAGGAATAGTAGAAGAATCAAAGTAGATATGGTAACACTGGATTTGACTCAAAGGCAGTCATGGGGACCTGGGAATCCTTTTCCAGTAGAGTGAATCTGTCAGAAGAATGGAATATTGGAATGAAGTGGTTTATATGTAATAATTGAGGTAATGAGACTCCTTTATAATAAAGTGGGTCTTCTAAAAATATCTCCTAAATCATATAAAGGTAAGTTTCATATAGCACAGCAGTGTTCTGCTAAATTGACAGAAACGTCCCTGTGCATCACATCTATTTTGTCATTTGAAAATACACACCACTGTCACTCAGTAAAATGCTAAAATTAACAAAGTGTGTTTTTGGTGTTCCAGTGTCCTCTTTTCTATCCTCAATTGGTGATTCCCCTTTCATCTTTCTTTTCTCCCTTAGGTGATCAGGGCTCCCTGTCTAACCTTTCTCTCAAATCAAACATTGTATATTTGCCATTAATTGATATTAAGGCACCAATTCCTGATTGAGGCTAATTTATAGTATAGTGTGAATGTGTTTTATTTAGCATTATCTCCACTAGTCATTTGTATCCTAGTTTCTTGCCTTTTACTGTGATTTTTTTTTTAATTTATATTTTTTTGGCTGCATTGGGTCTTCATTGCTGCACGCAGGCTTTCTTTAGTTGTGTCCAGCAGGGGCTACTCTTCGTTGCGGTGTGCTGGCTTCTCATCGCGGTGACTTCTCTTGTTGCGGAGCATGGGCTCTAGGCACAAGGCTTCAGTAGTTGTGGCTTGTAGGCTCTAGAGTGCAGGCTCTGTAGTTGTGGCACACAGGGCTTAGTTGCTCCGCAGCATGTGGGATCTTCCCAGACCAGGGCTTGAACCTGTGTCCCCTGCATTGGCAGGCGGATTCTCCACTGTGCCACCAGCGAAGCCCTGTGATATTTTTTTAAACGTAGAAGTAATAGAAGTAGATTTGAAGCTTAAGAGGGCCCTGAAGCCATAGGTACTGATAAGTAGTCTGTTCAGGGTAATGAAGGAGCAAGGAGACTTAAAAAACAAGACTTAAAAAGATGGGGTATTGAAATCACACAGGAGAATTGAATGGATCCAGTTGTAGAAAGTATAACTGCAATTAAATTTAAGTGAAATTTTCCAATTCAAACAGTTTATTTTGGATAGATAAGTTTTGGATAGAGACCTTCTAAAATATGTTTTACATTTTTAACTTTTTTTTTATTCCAGAACACTGTCTTTGGTAACAGTGTCTTACTAAGACTGATTCGCAGCTGGGTCTTTTCAAACTTCACAATGCTCCCTTTTCATTCTCACTCCTTCCCCCATAAATCACTGAAATACTGACTTATAAGCAGATTTTCATCTCATTTTACTGATTCAAAACATATTAGAAGGATTAGTTTATTATTCTCTGTAGGTGATAGAATGGTGCCCCGGAGTGTTATTATGTAGGAATATTTGTGTTACTGAATGAAATCTGTTCTGCTTTTAATTCTTTTCTTTTCTTTTTTTTTTTTTTTTTTTTTTTTAATTTATTTGGTTGCACCAGGTCTTAGTTGCAGCTTGCCGGATCCTTAGTTTTGGCTCTCAGGTTCCATAGTTGTGGCTCAGCAGCTCCTTAGTTGTGGCACTCAAGCTCCTTAGTTGTGTCATGTGAACTCTTAGTTGAGGCATGCATGTAGGATCTAGTTCCCTGCCCAGGGATCGAACCCGGGGCCCCTGCATTGGGAGCATGGAGTATTATCCACTGCACCACCAGGGAAGTCCTGCTGCTTTTAATTCTTGTACCAGCATTTTATAATTTTTTTTCTCATTGTCTTCCCACTGTCTGATGGTTCTTCATCTGCTGTTAATGCAGCTCCCCTTATAGTAACTCTTCTAGTATTCTGCATATTGGAAAATCAGATAATTAGGCTTGTCATATTTCCTAGCAGCTGCCAGTAGAAGAGAGCCCAGAGGTAGTACCTATGAGTAGAGCAGCATTTTTGTTTGTGAATAAACTGTTTGGGGATTTGTATATATGGGCACCTTGTACTTTTTTTAAGGTTCAAAAAATTAGTTTTAGAGTTTCCATTGCAGAAATTTGCTTAAGTAAATAAAGTTGATTTTAGCAGGAAGTCCATATATACGTGAGTGTAGAGAAATAGAGAAAGGGAAGAAACCTTCCTTAATATTGAGGTAAGCTTATCAGTATTTCATTTTTCACATACACCTCCCATCCCGCACTGTGTTTCATTATCTGGAATTTTCTCATGTTCCTAGATATTGTTTCTCAAAATGCTTTGTATTTCTTAAAATGTGCTTTAGTTACCTAGGACTTCTTACATATAAATTTTTAAACTCGGTGTAATCTTTAGATTGATGAATACTTACCCTTAGGTCCACAGATCCTTATAGGGTCAAGAATAGAACTGTATTTCAGTGTAACTAATTTCCTTGGTAATCTTATGTATCCATTCAAAAGCACTATCTGAGAAGGAATCCATGACTTTTCATCAGATTGGTAAAGGCTTCCATGCCACAAAGAAGGTTAAGAATCCCTGAGAGGCAGTCTCTGAGTTGCAGGTAATGAGCTCATATCTCTGCTGCCAGAAACCGCAAAGCCTTTGGGGTTTGAGCCACAGAGTTCTGATAGGTGTGTGGTATAGGTATTCAGTTAAATTTTGCTGTTGCAACACTGTTAGGTAAATTATCAGACCTCATTTAAGATTAGGTAGTGTGAAATAGAGCCATTTAAAAATGGCTGAAATTCTGAAACCTACTGAAAGTTAACTTGAAGTATAATTTCTTAGTCATAGATGAAAAAAATTGAATCATAGGAAAACAGTAGTATCATAATCTCAAATAGCTTAGACCATGGGTTCAGATATATTTTTGGCAACTCAAAATAGAAAAAATACATTTTATACCATGTTTCAGTTTGTAAAAACGGAAACAAGTTTCATAAAACAGTGTTGACCCTTACTATTATATATTCTGTATATTCTATTTCATTTTCTAAAAAGTCCTAGCTTTGACCCTCTAAAACTTATTTTACAATCCACAATGGTCATGACCTGCAGTCCAGAAAAAGACTCCAAGATAATTGTACCAAAAAGATAAGATTATGAAATACATTTAAAATATTTTTTATGTCTGGCATTTCAAACAAAATCCCTTAGGAATTCAAACTTGCCTCTCTAAAAAGAGCATTTTAGAGAAGTGGGTACATGTTTGTACCCTGGGAATAGTCATTAAGATGCTTGTGCCAGGTTCTTTACATTTATTATCTTTATTAAGGATTTTGGACTTTATCCTAGAACAGAGGAAAGCTAGCCAGTGAAGGATTTTAGGTGGGGTTGGGAGGGGGGTATTATGTAAATTAAATTAGATTTGTATTTTTAAAGAAGGACTCTGAGAACAAAGAGTATATATACTATTTAGGAAGCCACTGCATTAGCAGATATTGTTAGCTAGGGTGTTGGCAATAGAGATGAAGAGTTATAGATGAATTCTATTGATATTTGTTTGAGAGACAGAAACAGCAGAGCTTAGTAATGGATTGTATGGTAAGAATTTTTCCAGGAGATTGAGATATAGAAACATCAAGAACAGATTATTTTGGGAGAAGATCGGCTGTGAAGCAGGGGAGGGGTATAGGAATAGGGCAATAATTAGATGTGGAATTGATGGTGGATTAGTTTGTTTTAATGAGAAAGACTTATGTTTATAAGCTGATGGGAAGGATGCAGTGAAAAGAAGTTGAATATGGAGAGCAGCAAAAATCTGTAGTATAAGGTTTCTGAGAAGGTGGAAGCACATGAAATCCAAACAGAGGTAGTAGGGTTGGCCTACACAAAAGAAAACAATCTTTAAATTTATTTTTTAATGATTTTAAATAATATATTCATATGGTCAAATTCTAGAAATGTATGGATGAGACATCTTATTTGTTCTGTAGCCACTCAGTTCCACATCCAATAGGCAACTAAAGTTAATGTTTTTTGTATATCCTTCAAGAGATTTTATACACATGCAAACAAATACAAGCAGTCCTCCTTGACCCCTTTACACAAAAAGTAGCCCGCTGTACAGAACAATTCTGCATGTTGCTTTTTTTTCCACACTGTATCTTGAAGCTGTTTCCCTATCAGTACATAAAAAGCTTCTTTCTTCTCTAGCGCTGCATAGTATTAATTGTGTGTACTGTTATTTATTTAATCAGTTCCCTGTTTGATGGACATTTAGGTCATTACCATTCTTTTGATAGTACCTCTATTTTAACAAGATGAAAACACTAACCGGAGATAGGTGCACATGTGAGCAGGACTGTATGTTTGACTCTAAAAGTTAAGTGGTCCAAATGATCTGGATACAGAGAGCTAGGTGGTCCATTTTGGGGCCAGCAGACTGAACTTTAATATTCAGGTTAAAGAGCTGATGTGTGGAGACTCACTTGCGCAAATAAGCAGGAATTAAAATACCACATCTAGGGAACTCTTGCCAGGTCAATAAACTAGATGGAGGTAAGGGAGTCACTAGACCAAAGTTGGAGACAATAGCCAGGAAAACTCTTTAAACTACATGTTTGTCAGTCAAAAGTCACTTTCAGAAATCACCTTTTGATAGTGAAGAATTAAGACTATTTTTTGGTAGCCTCAAATTAGGACCCTCCATTCAAGGTTAAATAGATCTAGCCCATCTGAAGTGAAGGGCAAGCCCTTCTGAAGTGAAGTCCTTTTTAGGGCAAATACTGCGTTTTGGGTTCAGAAGCTCTATGAGAAGGCATTACTGCCTAATTTCCAAAGAATTTCAGTTTTCTACTGTTGTTTTTTAGTTATAGAATGTGTAATTTTAACGTAAAATAGAAAAATGCATTAAGTCTAAATTATAAATTTGTTTGCACTGACTTAAGGCACCTGAAAGTGGTTTTAATTTTTTCAGTTAACTTTCGTGGGTTAACTTTCTGGGAGGTCACTCTCACTGTTAGGTACCATGGGCCAAGTATAAGATCAAACATGAAACAGTACAAAGTCATACGGGTGACAGGTGCTAGAGGAGGCTTGAAGTGAGACAGCTAACTTTTGGTTACAGTTTTGTGAGATGGCTCCTTGAAGGACTGGGTGTTCAGGTGTCAAAAACCAAGATTTCTTTTATCTCTTTGTTTGAAATGTTTCCTTATATTCCTTCAACTGGTTTTTCTGTTTCTTTGGCGGCCGTCCAAGTTCACAGAAGTGTCTCTTAACCCTTTCGTTATTTAATAACTCTTGGGAAGCTGAAAACCATAAGTCCTCTTCCTGGGAAGATGCACAGAATTTTGCATGCAATTTCAAGGAATTTATATACCCCCCTTAAGCCCAGATCTCAATTAACAACCTCTCGTCTATCGTCTCAAACTTCTGTTCTTACTTTCTTTCATTGCCTTGTTCATTATATCTTGTCTACTGCTGCCAGGTCTCCTATTAAACAGTGATCCCTCAGTGCCAGCTATTTAATATAAAGAACAAAAATTTAAGAACATTTGATGTCCTATACTCTTGGATATTTGACTGAATGGGTGTGACAGGGTCACACAGCTATTTTGTAACACCACACTGAGCCATGTTTTCCTGACTTATGGTACACAGTGTGTATCATTGGATTTCATTACATAATTCTAAACTAGAAGTGGTTTGTATACTTTAAAAAGATATTGTGAAATTTAACAATCCTTTTTCTTTGTAGTTTTACAATTTTAAGTATAAAAAAGTTAATTTCCACTGATTTGTATACCTTTGCACTCCAAGTTGCATTGTTGAAACCGAATATTGTTTAGCTAATAGTACCCTACATACAAGAAACTCAAAAGAATTATGTATGACTGGTTCACTATATCTTAAAATTGGACTTAACACATACTACAGCATGGTCGAAGCTCAAATATATTGCTCAGTGAAAGAAGCTAGACACCAAAAAAAAGTCATGTAATGTAGTCTGTGATTCTATTTATATGAAATATCTAGAATAGGTAAGTCCATAGAAACAGGCTGGGGAAAAGGAGGAATGGGTGATAACTACCTAAAGGGTACTGAGTTTTATGCTTTTTTCCCAAATGCAAATATTTAAAAAAATATATAATATTACTCTCTAATTTTTGCATACTTTTAGTTTTTACTCAGTGTCATTTTACAAGCATTTTCTCATGTTACTGTAGTTTTGAAAGCTCCAATTTTTAAAAACCATTAAATCTATAAATCTATTAAGTCCATATTACTCTCCTATACATTCAGGTTATTTCTTGATATTCCAGGATAAGTTTCTTGATTCTTGATGGTAGTAGGGGTAGAGGAGATGTTGAGATGTGTTTCTCATCTAGAAATTGAACCAGGGGAGCTTTTATGAAAAAGTAGTGTGTTGACAGTTTCAGTTTGAAAATAAGTTGTAAATAGCTGGCTGATGGGTAGATAGCCTTGCTTAGGGCAACTTTACATTTGGGAACATTAGTATCTCTCTAGTAATCTTAACTTTTCGTTTTACTTATATTTGTATTAGGAAGCCTTTTTTTTTTGAGGTTCATTAGCAAAAGGACTTAAGCACTCTGTATTCCATATTCTGCTTACTAGTTAGAGATTTCCTGATGACCTGACCCCTGGAATTAAGCTTGAGGAAGAATCTAAAGACTAAACCTGATTTTCTAGTTTAAGACTTGTAGGTGCTGATACTCAGCATAATCTGAGCAGTCTAGTGGACAAGTATCAGCATCTCAGTATTTATTTAGTACAGTCTCAATGTTGAGATCTGAGGTGTGTGTCTTAAAGAGGATCACTGTAAGACAATTATAATTTTTCTTTGTTTTTTATGTTTGGGTATGTTACATGAAACAACATGAACAATTAGAAGGCAAGTATTAGGGATATGGTATTTTTTTTTAATTTTCATTAAGACTGGTTGAGCAGTATTTTTTTATGGATCATGCTTTTTTAAAAAAAATTTTATTTATTTATTTACTTACTTATTTAGTCTGTGCCAGGTCTTAGTTGTGGCACGCAGGATCTTTAGTTGCGGCATGTGGACTCTTAGTTGCGGCATGCATGTAGGATCTAGTTCCCTGGCCAGGGATCGAACCCAGGTCCTCTGCACTGGGAGCGTGGAGTTTTACTCACCGGACCACCAGCGAAGTCCCAGGGATATGGTATTGAATGCATAGTCCATTAGAAAATAAGAACCAGCTATGTAGAAGCTTCAGCAGCTGATTTGACTAGAGGACGTAGAAAACATAATTGGTCAGACTAATTTTTTTTTTTACACCTCCTGAAGAGATACCATTTGCTTAAAATAAGCAGTCTTATAAAATCCTTACTCCTTTAACCTCCTCCCTGAAATATTTCACTAGGCTTCTGGGAAAACTCACATTAAAATGTAGGCCTTTTCAAAACAATTTTCAACAGTTGGTGCTGGGACATCTGCATATTCACAAAGAATGAGGTTGGACCCCTTCTTCACACCATATACAAAAATAAACTCAATGGTTCATATACTATAGTTTTAGTAAGAGCTAAAACTATGAAACTCTTAAATATAGATGTCTTCTTGACCTTGGATTAGGTAAAGCCTTCTTAGATATGATACAAAAAGCACAACTGACCAAAAAATAAATTAGGTGGATATCATGAAATTAAAAACTTGTGCTTCAAAGGACACCAGCAAAGTGAAAAGACAATCCATAGAATGCAAGAAAGTATTTGCAAATCATCTATCTGATAAGGAACTTATGTTCAGGATATATACAGAACTCTTTACAACTCAGTGAAGATAAAAATCCCAGTTTTAAAAAGGAGTGACAGGGCTTCCCTGGCGGCGCAGTGGTTGAGAGTCCACCTGCTGATGCAGGGGACATGGGTTTGTGCCCCGGTCCGGGAAGATCCCACATGCCGCGGAGCGGCTGGGCCCGTGAGCCATGGCCGCTGAGCCTGCGCGTCCGGAGCCTGTGCTCCGCAATGGGAGAGGCCACAACAGTGAGAGGCCCGCGTACTGCAAAAAAAAAAAAAAAGAATCCGCCTGCCAATGCAGGGGACACGGGTTCGAGCCCTGGTCCAGAAGGATCCCACATGCTGCAGAGCAGCTAAGCCCGTGCGCCACAACTACTGAGCCTGCGCTTTAGAGCTCATGAGCCACAACGACTGAAGCCTGTGCGCCTAGAGCCCGTGCTCCACAACAAGAGAAGCCACCACAATGAGAGACCCGCGCACTACAACGAAGAGTAGCCCTTGCTCGCCGCAACTAGAGAAAACCCACACATAGCAACAAAGACCCAATGCAGCCAAAAATAAAATAAAATTTAAAAATTAAAAAAATAAGTTTTGCAGAATTCTTACAACTGAAGTTCACCAGTTTTCAGAGGGAATTAATTTTTTTTGATGATGTTAGCCCTTCAAAAATAACCCTTAAAAAGAGGGGGGAAGGTATCTGTTAGAGAACTTAGTACAGTAAATGAAATAACAGACTTCCTGAGCTCCAAAGACAACGCTTGGCTGCTACAAACATATTCTTTTTGGAATTAACACCTTTTTAAGCTTTCATCTTTTAACTCCTTAAAGGCTGTGTATATTCTGACTCTGGTTTTGCAAAGAATTCTTGGGCTTATTACTGTTAGCTTTCAAGTAGTCATATATTTGAATCTTCCATTTAAGGATGAAAGATAGTTATTGAAATGTATATTCTTATTCTTTGAACTGGTAAAATTCAAAGATAGGATACTTAAATGAGAAAAATTCCAGTATGTTTTGGCTGTAGCAAAGAAGTAGTTCCAACAATAACTCATGCACTAAGTCAGATGGGATATCTCTAGGCCCACAACTACCCTGGAGATCTGCCCCACTGGTAAGCAATTCTTTGTTAGTAAGTGGGTACCATTTCCCCTCTGGAAACCAGTTTGCTTGATGAGAAGGAAAAGGTGGTCTAATTTAGGTCTCATTCAGTAAAGAAAATAGTGGTGGTGCTTAGGAGACTCTTATTTTAGACAAAATTAACTCAGAATAAACATGCTTTATTTTAACGATATACACATGGATTAGAATCAGACAGCTGTCAAGGAACCAAGGCAGCCACTTTCTCCCATTTTTCTTACCCAGAGGCTTCAGGATTTTTCATTTGTGGGCTTTCCTAATGTCTGCTTCACTCAGCATTTCTAATCTGTCTTTAATACAGTTTCCTCAAACCTCAGTTTACACATCTTGTATTTGCTGCTCAATGACCTTTCAGGTCAGTTAATTCAGTTTTCCAATTCTAATTCTAAGAGAAGACAGTCTGTTGATTCATCTTCTCTTCACCAGTCAGGAGGTTGCAAGTCATCAAATGTTGACTAGCCTATGGATCCACTGGAATGTATGCCTGTCCCAGGAGTTGCCAGGTCATGGGCAATTTAGGGATAGTAGGAGCCATGGGTGAGGTAATCATCTTCTGTTGTTTGCTATATCTCTGTATCCCCCTACTGTAGGGGATTTAGGCTTTGTAAGGACAGCCTTGTTCACCACTGTATCTCCTTTGCCTAAAGCAGCATCTGAAATATGGTTGAGTATTCAAGAAATATTGTAATTTGTGCCTAGGCTCAAAATGTGACCTTGATTTCAGTTGTCTTGACCTTTAGATGGGTTTATGACTTGCTAATGCTGAGTGCCTATGGTGATGATGCCTACCAGGTCTCCACCAATTAGGATACTGTATATAACCCTGTATGACAAGTGCTCAGTGAATATTTATGTAATGAATAAAAGAAGCCAACTTTTTCATTTCTTTAAAAAATAAGCAAACAAATAAATGCCAAAACGCCTCCCTGGAAGCAATGCTCTTTTTCCATGCAGATCACTTCGGTTTGATCTCATTAAATAAAACATAGCATTTGTCAGTATCATTGATGGGATGCTGGCTTTTTTCCCCTATATGTATAATTGTTATCCTTTATGGTTCAGGAATATCATTAATGCTAATCTTTGGGGGTTTGTTTGTTTGTTTGGTTTGGGGGTTTTTGTTCAAGATTCATTGAACATCAGAGTTAGAATATGCATTGAGATCATTTATTCCAAATCCTCCATTTTATGGCCTTACGTTTCAGTCTGGCAAAATTCAGAAAAAAACATTCCCAGTAGGAAACGCAGCTGGGGAGGGAGTGGTGCCAGCAGCAGTTTGTAAGGCTGTAAGGAGAAAATCAGAAGAGCTGACTCTTCTGGAGGAAAGGATACAGCTTTTGGTGACAAGCTGCATTCTTTGGCAGTGACTTTATTTTTCCTTCACCACAAACCAGACTTGTACTATTTCCAGCCTCAGCACATTATTTAGGCACTTCCCCACTGCATTGTTTTATTTAGTTTCTGAAATTATATCATATTCCCTAACCTGGGTCCAACTTTTAATGCAGTGCCTTTCAGATAGACAAGTTCACACTTTGATCTGTTTCTTTCTTGACTTGTAAACTCTGAGATTCGGGCCCATTTTATTTTTCACAACATTCATCATTTTATAGATGATACATTATTTATTAACAAACAATTGGAACACTTCAGAGATTTTCCTCATCAGGCCAAACCTTGCTTTTTTGTGTGACTGACCCTGTCTTTGCTCTTTGCTCTGCCTCAGCACATTTTGTAAACCTTTGTTCCTTGTTTATTCTACCCCTTTCCGTGATGCTGCATTTCTTTTCCTAACACATTTTAATTCAAATTTTTCCCTTTCTTTAAGGCAAATGCTTTTGCTTGGATTCTCTTTGGGGTTTTTTGTTGTTTTTTGCATGAAGACGTAGAGAATTAAAGCATTAAAGAGGAAAAAAATGTTTAAATTTACTTGAAATATATCTGCTTCTCTTACTGTGAATTCCCTCTTTCTCAAAATTTAAACTCACAGGGCAGGTACATGTATGTCTCCTATCAACATTGAGAAAATGGTAGTTAGGTATGGCATTTAAGTAGATGCTGGGGATAAAGGGAAAGGGGGAAGAGATGTGTACTTCAGATGACTAATGATGTCATTATAGGAAGGCCCAGATATTTGAGCCCCTATCGTGGTTGGTACATTTTCTTAGTTATTCCTTACAACGTTCTTTTAAGATGGGTATTCTATTCATTTTTCTGATGAGGAACCTTAGGCTTAGAGGTATTAAGTAACTTGCCTATGGTCACATACCTGATAAGTGCCAGAGGATGAAATTCTATAATATGTCTGTGTTCCTTCCACTATACTTTTCTACTATTAACCTAGATAGTGGGCATAGAAATTCTGAGCTTGAGAAGGATTGTGGAAGTAGAAGGAGATAATTAGTTTGATTTTGGACAAATTGAAGTTACTGTGGGATAGAAAGGTAGGTTGAAATTTCAGAGAGGCAACAAACCAGGTTATCTCTTGGAGAAGGAATGTTGGTTGTAATTTATATCGGGTTTTCCTTTTTGGTTTTATTGTGGCATAATCCAAATCCTTAGCAAAATTTTCATAGCATGTTTATAAAATCCTGATAAGAATATATGACATGGATTACAGGAACATGAGTGCTTTGATTTAAATCATTCAGTTATCCAGTAATGTTTGAATCCCTACTATGTGAAAGATACTGTGCTAGGTAAATAGTATATATTGGTGGGCAAAACAGACATGATCCCTACCTTTATCAAGCTTATAGTCTAGTGGTGAAGGAATACACTAATAAAATAGTCACGCAATCACCTTTTTAGCCCAGAGACAAAATACTTCGTGAATCGTATTCATAGACATAGGTAGAGGTGAGGGCAGCCAACTGAACCACCCTTGAAGGTTGCCAGCATTTATATTAATTAGCAATTTACTGTATTGGTGATTTAGATTTTCATAAACCCATTCATTTTGTACAAAGTGCCCTTGTACATTGTAAATGATTAATTTGTAAATGTTATTTTCCACAGGTCCTCAAAGTCATATTTAGGATTCACTTTTGGAGGGATTGGTGGAGATACTATTATTATCAGTCATTCTTTTTTCTTTTTGCGGTACGCGGGCCTCTCACTGTTGTGGCCTCTCCCGTTGCGGAGCACAGGCTCCGGACGCGCAGGCTCAGCGGCCATGGCTCACGGGCCCAGCCGCTCTGCGGCATATGGGATCTTCCCAGACCGGGGCACGAACCCGTGTCCCCTGCATCGGCAGGCGGACTCTCAACCACTGCGCCACCAGGGAAGCCCATATCAGTCATTCTTAAAGAATATACTTAGCAAAGCAAAAACAACTCTGTAATCCCAGTGTTATAGCATGTATACTAACTTTAATAAGTATAGAAACACTGAAATGAGAAGGAACACGGGAGTAAGTTAATGGGTGACTATTTTTAGCTATTAGTAGATAACATTTTTAGTAGGTCATTTATTCATCTATCCATTCAGTAAGGAGCAAAACCAGACACAATTCTTATCATTGATCTTACAGTCTGGTGGGAAAGACAACATTTAAATTACTATAACTAAATATAAAATTACAAATATGACAAATGCTATGAAGGAAAGTTACTTGTTATATAAGAGCCTATAATAGAGGAGAATGGTTAGTTAGGGAAGATTTCTGAAAAAATAGAAGTTGAACTGAGCTCAGAAGGAAGAAAAAAAAGAGGTATTTAAGCAGAGTGATGGTGGAGGAGAGTGTTTCATGCAGAGAATACAGCAGGTGCTATGACTTCACATAAGAGAGATCATGCTACTTTAAAGATCTGAAAGAAGGCCAGTGGGGCTAGAAAGCAGTGAGTGAGTTGTTAGATGAGGAAGGAGAGGGTGAGTGGTAGGTAGGTAGGTAACCAGACTATGCAGGGCTTTGGAGGTCTTATTAAGGACTTTGGACTTCATCCTAAGAGCAGTGGGAAGCTATTGAAGGAGTTTTAAAGTATGTTGAGGAGGGCATAGGGTTGGATTTGTTTTGGAAAGATTGCTGTAACTTCTGGGTAGAAAACAAATTGAGATTTTCCTAGCTAATATTGTACACAAGGAAAGAAATGGGAACTTAGACTGGAGTATTGGCAATAGACATGGAAAGAAATGAACAGATTCTATCAGCATTTCAATAGAAAATAAATTCATTAGAACCCGGTGATGTATTAAATATGGGAAGGTAAAGGGAAGGGAGGTACCAAGGATGTTTCTGTCTTCCAGAACTAGAAAGGTGGTTGTGTCATTTACTGAGATAGGGAAGAGGACCAGGTTTTGGAGGGGAGTTCATTTTTGGACATCGAATTAGAACTGTCAAAGTAGAGCCTGGAGTTTAAAAGCGAGATCTAGACTGGAATATAAATTTGTGAATCATTTATATCTAGGTGGTAGTTTTAGCTGTCAACATGGACATAGGTTTGGTGAAGAGTATAGGGCAGGAGAAGAGACCAGGACAAAAATAGTCACACACTCCAAATACCGTCAATCATGAGGTTCTGGGGATTAGAATTTCAGCATAAGAATTTTGGGGGACACAGTTCAGCATATAACCCTTCTATGTCAAAGGTGTTTTTCTCTGTGCTAAATAATAAATGTTCAAAATATTAGTTCCTTCAAACTTGCTTTGAAAAAAGGAATAAAACAGAAGTACTGTGTAACTGCCATTGTCAAAACACACATTTTTCACAAAGGAGCATTTCTTTTTTTCTTTTTTTTTTTTTGTGGCCACGCCACACAGCATGCGGGATCTTAGTTCCCCGACCAGGGATCAAACCCGTGCCTTCTGCAGTGGAAGTGCGGAGTCTTAACCACTGGACCTCCAAGGAAGTCCACAAAGGAGCATTTCTAATGAACATCACCAAATAAACTGCTTGAAAACAAAGGAGTCAATGCAGGCACTATCCATCACTCTTTTTTTGGGTGGGGGAGGTGGGTAAATGCCAAACCCGGGCCCCCTGCAGTGGAAGTGCAGAGCCCTAACCACTGGACTGCCAGGGAATTCCTCCTATCACTCTTAACATTATCTAGAATGATCTTCAGTTCCATTGGAGGACTCATAGTTCTTAGCATATAATTGTAATCACAGCTATGATTTATTACTGCAAAAGATCGCAAATCAAAATTGGTAAAGGGAAAAGATGCATGGGAAAAGATGCAAAGGTCCATAGGAAAGGCACAGGCTTCTAAGAGTTCTCTCCTAGTGGAGTCACACGGAATGTGCTTAATTCTCCAGCACTGAATTGTGCCAACATGTTTGAAGTGTTATCTACCAGGGAAGCCCAAAGTACTGAGCCACTGCCTAACATATACCAAAATTCTAGACTCCCAGAGGGAAAGCAGGTGTTCAGCATAAATCGCACTGTTCACACAAAGAGTTTAGGCACAGTGAGCCATTAGTTAGGGAATGTTGAGAACTGTCCCAGAGTCCAGATCTTTTAAACAGTGCTGTTTTTATATCCCCATCCAATCTTCCATTCAGTGTCTTCTAGCTGACAGGAGAAACAAGTTTACATTTTGCCACCTAGAAAATACCATTGGATCTCTAGTTACTAAATAGCAGTTCATACTTAAGGTCATTTTTAATAAGTATGATGGGACTTAAAACTAGGTGTGTGTGGTAAGAAGGGTGAGGCTATCTTTAAAATAGCAGGAGCTCTTAGTCATTTTCTTCCCTATAGAGGGTTTCTGAAAAGTTGCATATAAACTGAAATTAGAATGGTGAATCACTTAAAATATCTCGAGGGTTTCTTTCTTTTAACAAAAATACCAAAGAAGAAAATACATCCATAATGTGAATAACAGGCGTTTTGTTTTTCTATCTATTAATATGCTTCTTTGTAAGGTGGAGCTTTCCTTTTCTGTTCTGCTTTCTGTGTTCTCTGTACCCATATGTGAACCACAAGACCAAAGAAATCTAGCCTCTTAAAAAGCACATGCTTAGAGACAGTTAAAGTCTTTTTGTTTGTAGTATAGGTCTTTTTGTTTGTAGTAGGTATGTTCAAGGATTAAGGAGTACCTCATTACCCACAGTCTTATACTAATTGTTTCACTGACTTCCGTATGAGTCATATCTTGATGTGGATGGCAGCTCATCAAGACTGGTCAGTTGGTCTGGGACTGAGAATAATGAAAGGTAGTCTAGACTGGAAATCATAATTCAAGGGTTGAAAATCTGAGCTGGCAGGGGTTACAACAGAGGCCGAAGAGTTTCTTGTATTCAGAGACAAGCCAGAAAGATAGGACCAAAGCCAGGGGCAATAGTAGTTAGCTTCAAGTCTGCAAACCAGAGTCATTTGATGTTGAGAGAAAGCAGAGGGTTAGAATAACTTACTACAGGAAGTATCAGAGACTCAAATCTTGTAATTTAATTTTTCAGACTGAAAATCCCATATTCATAAATAGCAGTGTTTTAAAAACGGTATTCTATTGATTCCTAGGATTCTGCGAAGGTACCCCAGCTAGGAGTGGGGGTGTGGGATTCTATTTTTCTATCAGCAATAGAGTATGTATTACGGGGCAGTTTCAAAATGGATTTGATGTTCTTTGAAATTCTTAAATTTTAGAAGTTGTTGAAATTATGAAACCTTTATTGCAGATGAAAAATCTTTATAACTTTATTAGAAATTCTTTATTTTGATGGCTTTCTTAAAATGTCATTTCAATGTAATATAAATGGACAAAGTCCCAATCATTTAACTTGGAGAATCTCCTTCCTATCCAGCAACCAAGCATGATGTAGTGGAAATTACCAGCTTAAAAGGGAGACCAGAATTCTAATTCCAACATTGTCAGTAATTTTGTGACTGTAGGTAAGCTTGGGCCTATAAAATGAGAGAGTTGTTCTTAAGTGAATTTCTAAGATTCTTTTTTGACAAGTTTTACTTACCTCTGTCATAGTCTAGTCCATTTCTTCTTTTTTAAAAAAAATTGTTTTATTTCATTTTCAGCTTTACTGAGTTATAATTGACATACAAAATTGAAAATTCAGTCCATTTCTTAAACGTTGCAATGCTTTTCTATAGTCACATACTAGTAGAGACAGAATAATATTGTAGTAGCTAACATTTATTTAGCTAACATTTATTTAATGAGCTTTTGTATGTGTGTCTCATGCTGTACCGGGACAGCAGTTACAAGTCTCTTTTAATTCTTACAGTAGTCCTGGTACTTTACACATAGAGAAACTGAGTCTAATAGAGGTTAAGTAAATAACTTGGTCAAGGTCTTATGACTGATAAGTAGCAGAGCAGAGACAGCCTTTTTGACTCTGAACTATGAAACTTTTCTGCATCGAAAGTTAGCCTGCTAGGTATAAAACCTTAAAGAGGTGAATTTCTAAACCAGAGGTGAAACAGTCATTTTTATGATCTTTAATAACAGAAGGGTCATGTAACTTTTATATGCACTATAAAGCCTGGTCAGCAAAGTTATTTTTCTAGTGTATAAAAGATTCTCTGAGTTTGACCTACAAACTGAAATTTTTTGTATATATACAGACTTGTTTAAAAGGAAATATTGGTTAAAAAATAACTTTTTATAAAGCAAAAAATTGCCTGTAGTCACAGTGGTGTAGATATATAGGGCTGAAAGAAAGTTTTCATACTGTGCTAAAGAAATGCAGTTTTTAATTAGTTAATTAATTAATTTTTGTCTGCATTGGGTCTTTGTCGCTGCGCATGGGCTATCTCTAGTTGCAGTGAGCGGGGGCTACTCTTCGTTGCGGTGCACGGGCTTCTAATTGCAGTGGCTTCTCTTGTTGCGGAGCCTGGGCTCTAGGTGTGCGGGCTTCAGTAGTTGTGGCACACGGGCTCAGTAGTTGTGGCTCTCAGGCTCTAGAGCACAGGCTCAGTAGTTGTGGCGCATGGGCTTAGTTGCTCCGCGTCATGTGGGATCTTCCCAGACCAGAGCTCGAACCCATGTCCCCTGCATTGGCAGGCGGATTCTTAACCACTGCACCACCAGGGAAGTCCTGAAATGCAGTCAGTTTTGTACTTCACTTCCTCTTTGAAAGCTAGAAGAATTGACAGTCTCTTCTCACTTGATGACTGCACTTGTGAAAGCTTTACTGTATTCTGTATAATCGTCCTAATTCTTTTATAGGTGGACACCTATGTAATTAAGCTGAGGCTAGAGGCAGAGTCTGTCAATATTGGGTGGTAGGGAGGAGGATTGGGGAAAGCTTTAGGTCATCAAGCTGCTAGACGAGGTAGGATTTGGACCAAGGGACCTGCAGGGGATACTAGAGGGGATAGCAAGAACAAAGCCAGTAAGATGGACAAGCATGAAACATAGGAAACAGCTAATTGGACTGCAGTAATAAACATAGCTCTTCAAATGCAGTGTTAATAGTTATAATAGCTACCATTTATTGAGTTCCTGCCATTCCAAGGTTCACCATCTTTCTCATTTAAGTCTTATAGCAACCATATAAGGTAGGGTAACCCAGATAGGTTAAATCACTTCAACACGGTCACTCTGTTAAGTGGCAGAGAAGTGACTTTAACCCAAGGTTATCTGGATTCAAGAACCATACTTAATAATAAATCTTCTTTGCATGTAATATGAACTAAATAAATATTTGGATGAAGAATATAGTTCTGATAAGCACTCACATGCTTGGTTATTATTTCCTAAATCATGAGCTAGAAGTATGAAAGTAACCATTAATGATTTTATGTGGAAATTCATAAAACATGAAACTTTGAACTACTGACATTTTACCAGAGAATGTAATCTTAATTATTTGATAAAGGATTTACTGTGTTTTGAGATCTTCAATTACAGATTTGTTCTGAATCTCAGAGAAAAGAAATATTTAAAATCTTAAGTTGAACTGCCTTTGATAAGAAACTCAATAATAACTACTGTCAGAAAAGGGGTTTATAAGAATAAGGCTAATTTAAAGGTACATAATGGTATCTTTAAGAGACATTGTAGTGAAGTGCCTTTTTCCTTGAATTAGATATTTCAGTATTTGAGCCTACTTTATATGTATCTGAGGCTTTCCCCTAAAATTTCTCTTTGAAAAGGATATTTATACTTGAGCTTATGAAGTCTCTAATTATGGGTACATTCTTAATTATTTTATTTTGAACCCCAGAAGCCATTGGCTCAAAACAGCTTCAACTGATGCTAGTTCTGAATGCTTATGGAGGTTATTTCACAGAATTTTTTTTTTAAAGCTTAACACAAATTTAGCAATTATTCCTGGAGGCATAATCTCATACTTGCAAATGTTGGCTGTCATTGTAAATGAGTGCTTAAATTATAGAAATCATGAGTGATCCTACAGGATGAATGAAAGTAACATTTTCTAATGTAATGTGAATAGGTAGTTGTGATTTAACGTAAATTTTCCCATGAAAACATCATACATGGATTGAAAGTGTTATGGCTCAGTTTATACAGTAGAGATGTTGTCTGAAACACCATATTAGGTGGCTCAAAAATGGTTTTAGCCACAATGAAATCATTAGGTCAGAGATGCACTGTTTCCCTCGTATTCATTGAGATCTCTTCCCAAATGTCTCATCAGAGAGATTTTTTTCTGAGTATCTTACCTAAAGTAGCATTCTCCATCAATCTAGGAACTTTATTTTGTTTACTCTGCACTCCCCATCACCTAGCACATAATAGATACTCAAGTATCTGTTGAAAGACTGTATAGAGTGTGAATAAAATTATCTCATAAATGTGAGTAGGAAAAAAAAGCAATACAGTTGACCCTTGAACAACACAGGTTTGGACTGCACCGGTCCACTTATATACAGATTTTTTTTTTCAACATATACATACTGCAGTACTGCATGATCCATGGTTGGTTGAGTCCTTGGATATATATTCCATTTGGAAGGAAGGTGGCCTTCTTTGGCTCACTGGATTATCATATCTAAATATGTATCCAAAAGCCTAAAAGAAATTTTACAGAAGTTTATTGCAATAATGTCCAGTCTTTCCAAATAAATAATAAATTAATTTTAAGATTGTTGTCTGTATGGAAAGAAAGAATAAGTTTGCAAATAAGAGGAATCTACAATGGCCAATTCTAATGTAAATAATGATATACTGAGACCACAGAACTCCATTGTGGCCTACAGAATATTGAATACAGTCCATTTGGTTAATTAATTAGTTACATTGATTTATCTTTTTGTGTATCAGGAATGAATATGTCTGTGTTATATGGTTTTCCTGTAGAAATACTTGAAGTAACATTCCATTCCAGTTTTTCTATAAAGCTGTGTTTCAGTATCCTTTAAACATAGGTCAGATATGCTAAAGTTAAGGCAGGGTAAAAGAGAATCTCATGCTACTGCATACTTGTCCAGTCTCCTTCTCCCCAAGGCCCCCTCCCCCAGCCAAAAAAGGAAGAAACAAAAGGAAAACACTACCCCAGAAAACAAATTTTTAAAAAATAATTCTTTTCTCCATTTAAAAAAATTTAGGAACAAGTTCCAGTTCCGGTCTATCATCCAACACCTAGCCAGACTCGCCTAGCAACTCAGCTGACTGAAGAGGAACAAATTAGGATAGCTCAAAGAATAGGCCTTATACAGCATCTGCCTAAAGGAGTTTATGACCCTGGAAGAGATGGATCAGAAAAAAAGATCCGGGAGTAAGTTTTAATTTATACATATTTCAAAGATCTATCTTCATAGATCTGATTTTTAAAAATACTCTCCTGCATTTTGGAAGTCAGATGTTTAATCATTTCTTACAAGGAAATGTTTAGATGTAGCAATTAAGAAGAATTTTCATATAAAAATAGCTAAGAAATAAATGATGGTGTGAATTCTGACCATTTTATATGTTGCCTCTGTCCATTTGGATGACAGTTAATGTCAGTTAAAAATGATTTACCTGTGTAGTAACTGTGAACTAGTACCAGCATTGCTGGTGGCCTAATCAGCTGGGAAAGCCATTTGGCAGGATGTCAAGGACCTTTAGATCTGAATCCTTTGAAACAGTTAATTCTAGAGATCTATCCTAAAATATGTGCCTCACTTCAATCCCTAGAGTTTTATGCATAAAGATAGTCACCATAGTTTTATTTAGTGAAAAATAACAGTAGAGGAGTACTTTGGTAGGTTATGTAGCCATTAAAATGGTTTGCTAAGGGTTTTAGTGATATGAGGAAAATCTTATCCATTTCTTAACTTGTAGAATAATTGTACTAAGCCTGATGAGTTAAATATAAGGGAGGTTTTGTCCTCAGAGCTCATTATTGTCTGAGAATCCCTAATGAGGACAGCCATTCTCCTTTTAGGTTGAGAATGGTCGTTACCAACACAGACATAAAGTAATTTACTATGTTGTGTTTGGCTGTTTGAGCTGTAGCACCATTTAGGGCTAGTACTTAAGATTATAACCTATCTAGAATATTGACTGCCGAATTGGGTTGCTTCTTGAACCTATAGAAGAGTGCAGTGAGCTTGAAACTGGGGTTATTGAAGAGAACTTTAGCCTGTAGCAGCCCAGTAAGTAGGCTGAAATTAGTGGTTCTGTATTTACATACACTTATTAAAGTGAAAACTATATGGGATTACACTAAAAAAGCAGTTCAAATAAAATTAATCTAACATGGTTTCCTACGTACTAAAGCTTCACATTCTTCTTAAGGTTTCTTCTGTAATAGCTGTTTTACAAGTAAAATTCTAGCAGTGGACTTGATCCCTATGTGATACCTTTCTCTTTGCCCTGTTGATTGCTCTCAAACTCTTCAAATTCCCAGGTGATTGAAATAAGAGATTGTGGCTGTATAACACTTATTAAGAAAAAATTCAATCTGGATGCTTAGGTGGTAGGATGACAGGCAAGCCATTTTCATCTGTTCATATTAACACTGTCTTTGTAATAGGGATTTTAAAGAGTATTCTAGATGGATCACTTCTCTAAAAATGCTTTCTTATTTCTCTCCCTCACCCTCAACAGGTGTGTGATCTGTATGATGGACTTTGTTTATGGGGACCCAATTCGATTTCTGCCGTGCATGCACATCTATCACCTGGACTGTATAGATGACTGGTTGATGAGATCCTTCACGTGCCCCTCCTGCATGGAGCCAGTTGATGCAGCACTGCTTTCATCCTACGAGACTAATTGAGCCAGGGTCTCTCATCTGACTTCAAGTGAACCATCATTTTTGGTGGTTTTGATCTTTTGTCACTGAGCCCAAAGAGCCAGGGATTAGGAATTAAGATCATGCACAAAAGTTTCCTAAAAATTCCTGCATGGCTGCAGGAATTCCTGAATGGCTGCAGATGTTGGGGAAAAAAAGTATGTGATATTTTAGAAACTTAGGGGGAAAAGTAGGAAGGTATTTTTATGTAAAGCCTTGACCCAGTGTTCAAAAATATAATTGTATTTAGATCTTGTTATTGCTCCAGTACATAGGAATTGTGTAAAGTGTTATACAGCAGCTGTATATGTTTAAATTGTGTCTGTTGAAGATTAGGAAAAAGATAGTGGTTGTTTTTCCTAAATGAAATAACTTTCTTCTTCCCCCCACCCAAATTCTTTTCTCAAGTTGCTGGCATTTGGGTCAAGGTTTTATTAAAAGCTACATTTTATAACACTGGCACAAAAAAAGTAGTTTTAAGCTTGTTTGCACAGTTCTTTTTTTCCATTGGAAATGGAATTCATTGCCTTAGGTCTTTTTAAATAGTGTATTATTATCGTTGGGGCTGGCTCTATGCTTGAAAACCAGTTTATTTATAACCTGTTATAAGTGCTATATCTGTTTGCAGTTAGGAAATGCAGAATTCAAAGTGATCTCCTAGCTTGTAAGCAAACTGAGATGCACTATCCCTTTTCTATAAAAAAAATGAGTTAATGTGTCAAGAAACCAACTCTAGTAAAGTGGGGTTTAATATTACCCTTTCTTATGTGTTTCACCTAATTATTTTGGTTGTTAATATGGTGATAATTAAAAGTCAAGGTAAATTTTAAATATTAAGAATTCTGATTTATTGAGCTTGAATTATGCCACCATGCTTATGTAAAAATGAAAGTGGCACCATGGTTAAACTGAGAAAAGTTTCTCAGTTGCAACAATTTTGATTTATTCTTTCCTGTGACCTCCTTCCCTGTTGTCTTGAACATAGCAAAAGGATACTGCATCTCTTCTTATTGTAGTGCTGAGGTTACTGAAGTTATATAAAAACACATCTCTGTTTCTGTTGGAAGGACAGTCCTGCTAGTTGACTGACAATTCTAAGCAGGGAGAATTAAGATAAATGTGTTTCATGTTTTGCACACAAATGCAGAATTTGTATAACCACATGACTTCATAGTTGTGATCTCAAAAAAGAAGGAATTTCTCTTTTATCTTTTTCTTGCAGTTAATATAAGAACACTGAATCTCTAAGCTTCTGAAGTGTTAGAGGTAGAGATGGTCTAGTAAAGATGTAGTTGTAATGTTTTATCCATTTAGCATGTGTTTATTTTTCTTTATGTACTCGAAGGTGACATATTTGTACAACTCAGTGATATTACAGCTAAAAAAATCATTCATTAGCAAAAGGAGAAGCAATCTCAATCCAACAAATCAGAAATGTTTCTTTTTATTTTATATTGAGTTGAATGTTTGACTTTAACACTTTTCTACATACAAAACACAAGTCTCTTGAAGGGTTCTTCATAATTGCATTATAGAAGAATTTAGTATGTCATAAGCACTTAAAGATTTGACATTCAACTGTAGCAGTATCCATGTTGGTTAATTTTCTTATGAGCCCCATGATGAGTTCGAGAAAAATTGAAAGAAATTAGATTATCAAGTTCTGTTAAATTGTTACATGTATCTTGCTTAAGTTTTTGTTCATTAATTTATATCCAATTACATAAAGCAAATTTGGAGGAAACACCTGAAGTTGTGCAATATTTTCAGCGGTATTACTTTTTTTATCTTTGTGTTTTCTACTTAAACATGATGTCTGTCATCAAGTATTATAGTCACTTTCCTTTTTTCTAGATTGTTAAAATTGGTAAATGAACTTTTTTTTTTAAAGTCATCTTCTATGTTGCTGTTAGTCTTTATTACAAGGCTTCTTTCACAGAAGTTTGGCAGTAATATTGAAGGAACCAGGATTGAGCTGAATGCTTTTTTTTTTTTTTAAGGTATTTTGTATTCTTTAATTTTGATCTCCACATACCATGTTAAGAACCATCAGTTTTGGCTTTTACCAAGTTAAATAAAGTTATAATACAGTTGTAAAGGGCTAAAGTTAGAATTGATTACATAAGAATATTCTAATCCTTTCTTTAAAACACACATGTATAAATTTAATTACTTAAAAATTTCTAGGTATATATACTTTTGGGGAAGTATTTTTTATGGCTTGGCATTTAATACCATCTAATCATAAATTTAGAAGCTTGATAGCTTCTAAATTTTCTTAAGCCAAATAATAGGTACAACATATTTGGATTTGGGCAAGATATGTTCAGGCTTGGCTGTAGGATTTGAGATGTCTGGAAAGCCTGACCAGGAAAAAATAAAAGAATCTTACTCTTTTAAATGTAAACCGAACAATTTGAAATACTTTCAGATACTTGTAGTTTGGTTCACGCAAACCTTTTAAATGCTATGAGTGTTCTTTATAAGACATCTCAGGTATTAGAAGACTCCAGCTACTTTCGGTTGTCTATGTAATATAAAACAGAATATAGTGAGCATTGAGGTAACAAATTTTCTGTGAACAAAGCTCCTTCTTAAGGAAGCATGCATTTTAAAAAAGGAATAACAATAAAGGAGTCCAAAGCAGAACTGCCTATGGTCCTGAGACTGAAAATGGCAAACAGGAAAGAAGGTAAGTTCCTTTGGCATAGCTCGGAAATGTAGGCGATTGGTGGCCATGTTTGCTTACAAAGGCATTGGCCAGCAATCAGTTTCTCAGAGCCAGCTGATGGCACTTGCATGTTAAACGCATCAGAGCTAGTCAGCTAATTTTTTAAGCCTTTAATTTTGAAACTGGTGGACATGAGAAAAGGTTAGTATCTCCTGAAGTAATACTAAATTTACCCACCTGAATTTAAAGAGCATCTATTCTTTTACTGGGTATGGAAAAAGTTAGTGAAGATAGTTTGTAACCCCTCCTTCTCTACCCTATCTAGCTCCCCTGTTCTAGCCTTACACTCAACTAGACTTCCCTAAGACACAGGCCTGGTTCAGATGTCCCCATCATGTGAGGCATGGGCATGAGAGCCATCAGCGTCCTATGCAGTCTTATTCTGACTGCATTGTATTATTCCCTTTGAGGACATAGCTGAATTCCTTATAATTTCTTCCCCTTGGTCCCACTTTCTAAGTATTTTGCCATTATTAAAAAGTGTGGAGTAAAAATGTCCAACTATGAAAATTTCCATCTTTGCATTTAATGTCATTACTGACTGACCCACTGTTAGGTGATTTACCTAAGAGCTACCAAGAAGTGGTCTCTGAAAGAATTTTTTCTCAGTTCTGTATTGTCAGAATAGTTGTTTGCTTATGGCTAGGCAGTGAGTGGTTTAATGCTCATAATTCAGATTTAGAGAGGACTTTAGTTTGTAGCAATTCAAGTGAAACATAAGGGTTTAATGGGAGGAGTAACTGTAAATGCTTGATTACATTATATAAAACACCTTAAAACAGTACTTTTTCTGAGTGGTTTGAAAGATGTAGTAAGTTCATTTTATATATTTAGAGAAAGTTAGCTGGACTATTTGTTCTCTCTTCCCATAAAGTACTATTTTTAACTAGAGAAAAATAACATCTTTTTTTAAGCTCCTAAGAGTTACATTGTAACACATTAACGTTTATATTAAAATGACATATAGAAGTTAGTAAATGGATGAGGCACATGTATCTGGGGAATATTAATTTAAATATACTTTGTAATCCTTTTTCTGAGAGCCTCTGGTTCTAAAAACAGCAGTGCTGGGTGATTATTTATTCAGATATTGATTGTCCTGATACAAGTATCCAGACTTTGCTTTTCCATTTATCCTTTGGCTGTTTCCTTGCTCTTTAGCATGGATGAAAATCCAGATGAATCCCTTTATAACCCATTTCCTGATCCATAAAATTTTTGTTAGAGGCTTCAGTAAAATTTTACAAAAGGGGTTTGGATTTATCTGCACATCTTAATTGTTCACATTGTTCTTGTTTGCCTTATCACGCTAAGCAATGGTCATTAGCCCAGGATAATAACTGGATGCATCTAATTAATGTTACTGATAGACTGAAATCATCTACCATTTCATAAATTTTTTATGGAAACTTTAAGAGATACTAACTTTCTTTTACATTTTTGTTTTTTGAGAAAACTAACTGTCCACTGGAAGATTTAGTCATCTTTGGATGCTTTACACAGCAAGTTTGGTTTTCTCTGCGTATGAATGAAGCAGCATTATCAATAAGGTACAGATTTTAGGCATTTAAAACTGATTGTGATCAAAGGGTGAGCAGTGCCTGTTTACTTTGAATACATTCTTATCAGTGTGTAACAGCAGTGCTTATCGACTAGATTTCTTCATGCTGAGAAAATGAAGTTGAAAAAGGTAACTGAGGGTTTACTTCAAGAGTCTGGTCATAGTGATGAATGCTTATGAGAAGATGTGGTTGGCTAAGCAAGTGATGGGCCCAGCTTTTCTCTGAGGGGCCATATAATAGTTAATCTAGTCATTCAGGATCCAAAAGCAAGTCTTAGGTGTTGTGTGAATTGGGAATCCTGGACTGTGCTATCAGATTGGCTTCCAGCACTATCCATACCAGAGGTATGGGGATAAGCTACATTCTGCCAATTCCAGGATCACAGCCAGTCTTCGGCTTTGAGCTAGTGCAGAATAATGATCTTCTTTCCATGAGGGTAGCTGAACTCAAGCAGACAGGTAAGTTAATGGCTACAATTTTAGGGTATGCAGTGAAGGGAAGTTGTTTTTCACAAACCATTTGTCCTCATGGCCCTTGACAATCACTGTCCATGATGTTATTTTGATGTGAGGAATAATAACCATTCTTCTTTTCAGTAGTGAGATGGGTGCTAATGGCGTCAGGTTGGTCATTTTTGCAAGCCTTGTTCTCAGGATTATTTATTTCTGAAACTTTGCGTTAATGGCATTGAAGATACCTTTGAAGTAAGAAATCATGTTTATGGGTTTGGATTTTTGATAAACTGGGTTGCTGATTTCTCATGAAGAGTAAAGAACAAGAAATGCCAACTCACATTGACTCTTAGAGCCTGATTATCACTTAGCAGCATATTGGAAGTTTTTTTTCCCTGTAAGTGTGGTAGCTGGTGCAGGGAAGAGGAGGTATTTTAATGGCAATTCTCATGAAGCAGAAGCAGTTGGTGCTGTTGGCCTTTGGCATGGCACTGGCCTCCCAGCTTCCATGTTTAACCCTGTATAGTACATTCTTCACACAGCAGTTAAAATAGTTCTGAGTAAACTGGATGATGTCTTTCATCTGCTTAGAACTTTTAATTGCTTCCCATTGTGTGGAGAATAAAATCCAAGCTTCTTAATGGAGACAGCAGACTTTCTGCCTCTCTCCTTTCATAGTACTCTACTTTCTAGACTTTTTTGTGTGTGCTTTCTAAAATGGCAAGCTCTTTCCTGTCTCAGATCTTTTGTAGTTCCATCCTGTAGTTCACTTCCCCAGATTGTTTGATGGCTGGTTTCTTACCCTCTGGACCAACAGCCCCTGTTTATTTACTCCATGGCTCTAATTTGTTTACTTTCATGAGAGCAGGACATTTAGGTGCTCAACAGATATTTATTAAGTGAAGGGAAGGAGAAAGCAGGGAAGAAGAGAAGCCCTAAGGAATCTGAGCATTTCTGATGGAGTGGGTGCCACCATCAAGGAGGTTCCCATTGGAAAATTGGGGCCTTATAAAGATCGTTGAGGGTTGCAAGGAGAAGGACAAAGGCAAAGCTCTTCCTGAATGGGCAGCTTTCTAATAAGCCTTGTCTCTAACCAGTACTGCCCTCATCCTCCTCTTCACCTGAGAATGTTGGCAGGTCATAGTTCCTGTATGTCAACTTTTGAAAGAAAGGACATATTGGATACATGTTTTTGTCTGCCCAGTACCCCATCTTTTTTAGTAATAACTCCCAACCGAGCATGTAATCCAAGATAGACCCATTGCAGTACCTCACTCCCTTTCCAAGGCAGTGGTTCTCAGGCTTCAGTGTGCATCAGATGCACTTGGAGGACTTGTTCAGGTGGTTTGGCCTCACCCCTGCATCAGGGGGAGGGGGGGCTGATAATTTGCATTTCCAACAAATTCCCTGATATCTAATGCTGATGTGGGGAACCACTGGCCTAAGGGATGGACATTCAAGCCAAGTCAGACTAATCAGAGTCCTTATCTGGGGATTTTTCATACTGGAGGTAGGAAAAGGAGCCCTTTTCTTGTCACAGAGCTGTAAGGACGTGAGGTCTGAACTGCCACGCAGAGAAGTCAGTTCAAGAGAATAAATCTAACACAAAAGCAAAGCCAAGAGATGGAGAAGGCCTGATGGATGCACTAGAGCCATTGATTCAGTCATCCCCTAGGCCAAACTCACCACTGCCTTCCCACAGTATGTGTGGGCCAATACATTTACCTTCTTAATATACTAAGGACTGTGCCAGGCTATTTGTTTAGTTGATTTCTTTTTATTCTCAGCAGCCCTGTGAAGCAGTTGGCATTGGCCCCATTTTATAGAAGACTAAACTGATTCTCAAAGCAGAATAATTTGAATTCAGTCTGTACTTTTATCCACTATTATCCCATGTAATTAATATAATTTAAAGTTGCTATTTTTAGTAGATCAGGTTTTTCTCTTATGAATTTGCTCACCACCTCTTTTCCATAGATAGTTGTCTGAAAGTCACCTTTAGCCCAAGGGTGACAGATTTCTGGCCCATGGACCACTTTGACCCACAGGTGTGGTATGTTTGGCCAGCCAGCACTCTTAGGTGCTTAAACTTAAAGTTCTAAGAGTGCCTTTAGCATCGTATGCTTCCTAGTTTGTCAGTGTTCCTACCTCTTATTGCCTTACACCAAACCTCTTCTAGCATATGGTTTGGACTCAAGCCTCAGTCCAGGTCTGAGCCTCTGCATCTGTTCACTACCCATCTCTGGAGTAGCTGACTGGAACTCTACCTGTCCAGCTGGGGATTAGATCATGCCTTTTCCTTCAACATCCTGATGATTTTATGAGCAATATGGTTGCTTAAGGATTGCCTTTGTCCAAGATAGACCCTGTCCCTACCTCATGATGCCAAGTGCCACAGGGGAACCGTGCCACACAGGCATATGCTCCATGTACTCCACGCCAGGGATTTCTAGTGTTTGAGTTACCAGCCAGTACCTTTTCCATACTTAACAGTGGCCCAAGAGTCAATGTAAGTCAGATCTGACTTTAAGCTGATAATTTGAAAGCTTGACCAGCAGTTCAGGAAAGCATGAGCTTTAGAGTTCAGCTGCCTGACTTCAAATATTTCTGATGCATAATAGCTGTGTGGTCTTAAGGCAAGTTATTTAACCTATGTCTCAGTTTTCTCATCTGTAAAATGGCAATAATAGCTCCACTTCAAATGTAAAGTACTTAGAATCACAACTGGTAAATAGCACTTAATATTAGCTAGTATTATTCCACCGAGGGCATATGGTATCTGGTGTTATGAAGTGTTTGTTCAGGACATGAAGAAAAACAAAACCATCCTATCCAGTCATCTGTGAGGTGTTAGCTGTGATGTGTCTGATTAAACTTGAACGTCAGCTTTTAGAAGTCCATAGTGACCTTCTGTAATTGCATATCTTACGAAAGTAAGGGCTGTATTATATTTTGTCACTTGAGAGCTGACTAGACAGTAGAAGCAACTCATAGATTGCTTACTTCGAAATGGATTTTTCAGGTCCCTAAATGAGGCTCCTTGTTTGTGGACTGACTTACCCTGTTGGACAGTGATGAACTTTGTACCAGATTTCCACAGAGCTGTGCTAACCCAAGAAGAAAGGCACTTTCCAACCTTGGAAAGCTGCATCTGAGGGCGAGGGTGAGAAGTTCCCATTTGCTGCTTGGTTTTCAGAATCCAAGCACCTCTCACTTATTACTGAATTAGTGTGATGGTGCTAAGGACATAAGAAAACTGTTAAAAAGGCACACTGTTGGGCTTTAAATTTGAAGCAGAGAAGAAGACTGTTGTCCACTCCCTATCACCTTAGAAGAGATAAACTTGGGAGTAACTCCAGAGAAAAGTGTCTTTGGATTTTATTCCCTCATCGAATGATTGCAGCACTCAGAAGGCTGGGGCTTTTTAAAATCCTCCTGATGCTCCCTTCAGTTGCTGGGAATCTCCCACCTGGACCTCAGCCTAGTGTTTGGTTGGCATTGGCCTTTTAGGGTCCTGGCTTTGCTGTCAGGTCGTGGCTTTTTTTTGCTGTGAATGACGACAGCTGTCTTGGAAACACTCCCATTCTGACTTGAGAGATAAGGAATAGGGAATCCTGCCAACATATGGGAGAGCTGATAGGGACCAGCACAGTGCTGGAAGCTACCCTGCCAGTCCAAGGCCTGGGACCAGTGAGAGGCAGAGGTAGCCTTTCTGTTGCCAAGAGCCTATTCAGAGCATGTTACACAGTTGCTGCTTCCTAACAACTGAGTTCCTCTGTGTGGCACAGGATTCAGACTTTCCCCAAATGAGGATTATTTGCTCTCTGGGTGTCCTGGGAGGAAGGCTGACATCACTTCTGGTAAGCAGCCTGGTGGCACAAGGCTTTGACAAAAGGTAGGAAGGTATATATATCTGTTGCCTCTTTTTGGAGATGAAAGCCCAGAAACAGACAGAATCAGAACTGTTGACAGCAGCAAAGAGCCTTAATCTAGTCCAAATTACTAATTTTTAGAGGGTCATGACTTTCCCAAGGTCACTCTGAAAGGCAGTAGCAAAACAAGGACTAGAATTCAGGTCTCCTTATTTCTAGGCCGAGACTCTCCTCACCTGATCAGGTGCCTCTCCAGGGCAGATGTGCTGGAAAGGTCTGCAGTGTTAGAGAAGCAGTGACCAGAAACGGCTCAAGACGCAATGAGAAGCCCATGACAGAATTTTCACCTTCAGAGGCCTCTGCACAAGGATATGGTGGTGTCAGACACCCAGCATTTTCACCTTCACATACATTTTTTGTTTGTTTTTGGCCACGCCACTCGGCTTGCGGGATCTTAGTTCCCCCACCAGGGACTGAACCTGGGCCACGGCAGTAAAAGCGCTGAGTCCTAACCACTGGACCACCAGGGAACTCCCTCACATACATGTTTTTGATGGACTAACTCAAGCTGCAGGTAGGAATAAAGGAGACAGAACTCATAGCCAGACTGCAGCCAGAGGTAAAGGTGACAGAGGCTAATTAATGAAGCCCAGCAGGAAATAGCAACAACTAGGAAACCATCCTGGCATAAAAATTTAAAAATAAAAGCACCTAAGATGAACATTGAGATGAAAGTGTTTTGCAAACGGCAGTTTTGCGAATTATATGTTTGGTATCCTGTGACCGGCGCTGCTTTTATACTGTAATAGGTAGCATTCTAATATGTGAGGGAGGACAACAGGCCACCTTCATTCAGCAGCCTGGCTCTAGTTCACCCCTTTCACCTGCCCTGCCCAACAACCTGGAAGTAGGCTGGGCTCCCAGCATTCAGGCTGTGGAGGAGAGAGAGCTTGCAAAGGACTTGCCCTCTGTGGAAAGCACTCTTTTGTCTAGTTCTAACAAAATAAATAAGGAGTCTTCCTTTCATAGCATTTCTGCTATGACAGTACAGTAAGTGCAAAAGAGGACCTTGGATGAGGGTTTTCGGCTTTGTTTTCCTAATGAGAATATGCTTTACCTAAAACCCATAACTTCATTCAGCATCAACCACAGGAAGCTTGGTTGTATATTAATAGATTAAACCACCTAGCTTCTGGCAAATGCTCAGAAGTGTTTGCTAAATACAGCAGGCTGGAAGACTGGAAAAGTTGTCTTGTGGTTCTTCCTTTACAGAAGCTGCATTCAGTGTTTGAGGAATCACATTTTCACAGATGAATATTTTTACCAGGAAAATGGTTAAGTTGAAGTATGCTGTTGTTAGATTGTGAATGGTAAAACTTGGTGTTTGTTGGTCACTGAACTTGAGTCCTCACTTTAACAGTCCCACTGGGTGCAAATTCAGATGCTTTTAGGCGCCAGAAAGATTATAAGTGTTGAAAAGAGCCTCTACTCAGCTCCAACTGATTGTTGCCTTGTGGGAATGAGGCCCAATATTGCCAGATTATTAAAATAAGATGCCAGAAACCAGATTTATTTGTGAAATCTCCCCATTTTAAAATGTTAGTAACTTATTCTAAAAATTTTAAAACATTATGTTGGCTAAATAAAACATGCCTGAGCCATATGACTTCTGATTCAAACGTTCTGCCCAGCCTAAGAATTCAAGCAACAACATATTTTACTGAAATAGATGTTGCATGATCTCTTAAAGTGTATAAGTTTTATTAAATATATCTTTTCTCTTAACTGAAAAATCTGAAACACACAAACAGGCCAAGAATAACCATTCTGTTTCTAAGAAAAACGCTGTCGGTAAATAAGTGTACCTCGAACGGAAATACAGAAGATTTTTATGTTTCATAAATCATTCCCAGTGGTTTCAATTTGTCATATAGCAGACTGGTGTCTGAGAAACTTTACCTGCCAAACTTCTTGGCTTTGGCACAGAAAGGGCCACAGGGCTCCCCCTTCCTTCAGGCCTCGGTATCGCTATTCCTTAGTGGCGAAGATTGATTTTTTTTCCTACAGATGGACTCAAAATTATCTCACTAAAAAGACGTGTTTGATTTTTTTTAAATTGGAAAGTTGTTACAAAGGGAGTGTAAGAAGGAAGGTAGTGGGAGTGTGTGAAACCTCTATGTCCAACCCCCAGAAACCTCAAAGCCTGCAGTGCAGATCCTCCTTTGGGTCCTTCCAGCCCTGGAAGCTGAGACCTCGCTGAAGTCTGAAAAGCACTTTGGCCCTTGGCATCATAGATTTGCCTCCACATCAGTAGGGGTTAAAACAGTGATTTACAGGTGGTTGGTTGGTAGTTTTTTCCAAAGCCAACTTTGATCCCATCAATGTATTTCTAAGGAAAATGTAAACTGTTTATACATTCTCTTAAACATCACAGTGAAAAACAAGTACCCGTATATGTGATAGGGCAGGCAGAGGGCTCCGGCAGCTCTGTCCTTGGCAAAGGCCCTTGGCCACACGGGTGAAAACGCCAGCTTCGCTTCTGCACAGATACCTGTGTCGTGTCATCGCACTGGAGCACTGGTGGGCTCCAACGGCAGGGCAGGGGGAGGGGATCTTTTTGAAATGTTTCCAGGAGCTCTGTCCAGCTGACTCTGTCTTCCAGCCTGGGAGTGCTGCACAAAACTACAAGGGCATTGATGAGACCACGGATCTGTTGCCATTCTCTAGGGAAGACTTGGCTTGGAGTGTGGCTGCCTGGATTCGAAAATGTGTCCTTGATTCCATGGAATAATTCTTATAATTTTGCCTGGAAGAAGCCAGAGAATCAGACACATGAGGCTGCTCCAGGAAGTGCTTTTCCTTTAGTCTGAACTGTGGGAGCCCACTAGCCAAGCAATATTTTTAGAGGCTTAGATCCCTACCTCTGTCTAAAGAAAGAGTTGGGCCCTGATGACTAATAGGGATTACCTGTTACCATGCCCTCTGGTGCTACTCTTGGTCCTGTTTTTGGGTCCCTGAGCTTGAAGGAGTGGTTTCAAGAGGTAGATCCAAGGGCTGGAAGGCAGGAGACCTGCATCTTCACACCAGCCCTGCAGCTGGCTTGTGGTGTGACCCTCAGTCCCTGATGCTGGGATATCAATTCCTCATTGGTAAATTGAGGAAGAGGCCTCCCCTATGCCAGGTGAGAGCTGGGTTCCCCAGGGACATGGGCCCAGCCTCTGGGCTGCCTATACTGCCTCTGCCAGCACCCTCCTCCCTCACTGCTGCCTGGCCTCTTCTGCCCATACCCTGCACCCCATGGGGAACAAAGGACAGACCAAGGGCAATCATGCCTTACTTGGCAGTTTCCAAGAGTTTGACAGCCTCTTCATTTCTGCCTTGCTCCATAAACAGCAGGGCCAGCTCCAGCAGGGCATTTGGGATCAAGTAGTGGTCATATTTAATCCTCTTTTCACTGCAGGACAGAGGAAAACATGGCTTACAGGCTCTGCTCTTGAGACATCCTTCAGGCACGTCCTTCAGACTCCTCCTGAGCCTCTCCCCAATGGCAGGATCCAACTCATGGTCTTGTGGGGTTTTCTGATCTGAATTCCAATTTGGGAGGGTTCCCACTACCTAGCCCTAGAAAGGCTTAAGATCCACAGCAAAGCCTTCCAGTCCTCTGCACCTGGGGCCCCAAGTCCCTGACAACCTATGGCTCATGTCATGTCCTTAGTTAGCCCACCCCCACCTCAGTCCCCAACCCCCCCTTTATTTCATCTGCAACCTTTTCCCTCTACAACCTCACCCAGGCAGGGAAGGACCTGACCACTGTCACCCAACCTCAGGTGTCTTTCCTGTGTCCAGGCATTTGCACATGCTCTACCTACTCCACTTAAAACTCCTCCTTCCTTGCTTTCTCTGCCTGGTAAACTTCCCAATATAAGTGGCATCCCTGGAAAGCCTTTCCTGGTATCTAGCATTATTAGGTTTAGGTCCCTCCTCCTGGCACCTGCTGTCCTTGCTTTCCTCTAGCACAGCCCTCACCATACCAGATTGAGTTGCCTGTAGCTGTCTGTCTCTCTAACATCTGCACTCCCCAAGGGCAGAGTTGATAAATTACAAACTCCAGGGGGCACCATTCACACGAAACTCATTGCGGATGGTCTCCTGTAGTTGGGCAATCTGGTGGCCCTAGAGGACAACGTGGGAATGATCTGTGCCCAGCAAGGGTCCTGGCACAGGATAGACACTAGTACATGTGGAGCGAGTAGGGGTAGTCCAGAGTCAGGCACTGTGCATGTGTGCATGAGGAAAGAGAAGCCCAGAAAATGCTGCCCTGGAGCCATGGGCCCAGCAGTAGGCCATCTGGAGCAGGAGTGGCCACAGAGGCACTTACTTGGCAGAGATGCTCCTGAAATTCTCCTCGGCCTCCTGGACACGGCCCAGATATTTCAGACACAGGCCTTTCAGCAGCTTCACCAAGCACTCATCATCCACTGAGTACTCATTCTCTGAGAATAGGGGAGTGAGGGAAGACGACAGGTTTGTTCATTTTTTCAGCAGTTACTCATGGAGCCCCTACTCTGTGCTGGGCCCTGGGGAGACAGAGGCGGCTCACACATGGTCCCCATCCTCAGGGAGCTCACATCTGGGGAGGAAAGACATACTGAGACGATGACAATACAGTGATACCAGGACTGATTGAAGGAAGCCCGGGGGTTGTGGGAGCCCAGAAGAGGCCCTGACCCTACCTGGGGGACAAGGGACAGCTTCTTGGAGGAGCTGCCACTGAAGCTCAGTCTGGAAAGGCAAAGGACAATTACCAGGGTAGAGAAGTGAGGAAGGACATTTTTGGTAGAGGGAATCTTCAACTGTAAAGACCTGTGGTCTGACCCAGCCTGGCAGGTTCAAGGGCCTGGGGGTAGTCACCTGGGCCCTTTTCCAGCAACTCTTCAGTCTTGGTGATAATCTCAAGTATCCCGTCTGTGAGTTCCGGCTGCTTCCCAATCACAGCGTAGCCATTCCAAATGTACATCATTTCCTGGGGGCAGGGGAGCAAGTCAGTCCCAGCTTTCCTCCCCAGTGGGGCCTCAAGTTTCCCCATCTGTAAAATGGGTAGCTCAGATCAGAGGATCACTAAAGGCCCTTCTAACTCTAGAAGTCTCAGCCCAGCCTTTGAAGCTGTGGACTTGAGGGAGTTATGGGGAGTCTTATCTCTTACTTACTATTGAGATCTCCCCTTACCCCAGTGAGAATTTAAGATGGGCCCATATTCTCACTCTTCTGCTCATAGCTGCTGATAGTTTTCAGTTACTTTTCTGCTCATGGCTTCCTGGGGCACTACTCTGCTCTCTCCCAATCTCTCTGTGCCCACACTCTTCCCATTCTTTGAGGACCAGGTCATGCCCCACACTCTCCAGGGACTCCTCCTCCTTGCTCCAGCTAATAGGGCCTCCTATATTGGAGGAACCATAATTTACTTAAGCACTTCAGGAGCTTAAGACCATGTTACCTTCTCTCCTATTTCGCCAAGGCACTGAGCGTGAGTATCCATCTATGAAACATACCTGATGCCTTTTTTTGCCTTAACTGCCAGGAAGTTCAGAATACTAAATTAAATTTTCATTCTAGTAATTCTGTTAGCTTAGATTAGCATTTCCTAAACTATCAAACCAGGCAATGGATGTGAAAGTGACTTGTATACATAAAGTTCTAGAAAGACTTGTTATGGCTTTTGTTATGTTCCAGGGAGGGATTTTAAGTTTAGACAAGGTTTTATCAAGTTGTTAATATGGTCTCAAGTTAGCAAGTGTTCCATTAAAAGATTGTTCTGTGGCCAAATAAGTTAGGGAAAAACTGCATCTTCAGGCTTCTCCTTGGAGACCTGCCATGCAGATTAGCATATAAAGGCTCCAAGAAGATCTACGGTATATAAACTTTGTTTAGGCCAGTCTTTCCCAAATGTATTTAATCACAGAAATCATTTTATGCACAAATAGCATTTTTCAGATTATAGTTTTGGAAATTCTCCCCTAAATTTCTCATATAGTTGCTTCCCCTGCCCCCATTTGATAATTGCTTTGTTGTATATTTTAACCTGTAAAATAGCTCAGATTTTATTTAAAGATATTCAGGATACGAGCTCTAAATAAATTCTACATAAATATTGAATTTTTGATTTCTAAAGTGTTTAACATGTTTTATCAGCCGATTCTCATAACTGCCCTATGAAATGGGCAAGGAATATATTATTATTTACATTAAGGGAAAGGGGGCCCTACACAGGGTCACACAATTAGTGAATAGCAGAGCCAGGTCTCTGAAGCAGCACCCTTTCTACCTTTCTGGCTGCCTTATTATTTGAATAACAAGGACTCTTAACAAACTAGAAACTTCTCTGATGCCTGCTCAAATCATGCATGGAATTAGCATCAAAACCATGGTTCAGAATATGGGCTCTGGAACCAGACTACCTGGGTTCAAATTCTGGCTAACAACTCACTAGCTATGGGACTTGGACAAGTTATTTCATTTTTCTACTTACATCTTATCTACTTAGTAGATATTTTATCTTCCTCCTTATCTATTAGGCCTTATTATCCCCTTCTGTAAAATGGAGATGCCACCAGCACGTACTAAGAGGGTTGTTGTGAGGATCAAATGAGGCCATAGGCAATGGGTATAAGGAGCCTTGAACACAGCAAGTGCCCAGTAACAGTGCCAGCAATTGCTGTTATTTCAGAGTTGACTGTAATATAACATGGTCCCAGCCTCAGAAAATCTTGGTCCAGTGAGGGCGGGACAGTGTAAACAACAGTTCTAATCGTGTGACAAGACAGAAACAGCGTGGAAACACAAACAGCCAAGGGATGCCGCTGCCTGGGAACAGGGGTGTGGGGCTGTCTCGGGGGGCTGCTCTTTCTGCCTTGAGGTGCCTGCAGCCGACTCACCTGTCTCTCCACCCCCATCCCTAGTAGACCAGTGCTTTCTCAGAGGTTGAGGCAGGCTCCAGCTCATCTGTGTCCCCCACCCAGTACCAGGTGAATTGTGAAATCCTCTCCAGGCCCCTGAGGCATGAGGTCTTCTTACCTCATCCACTTCCCCCGGGACCAGTGGCTATATCCCTGGCTCTCAGCTCATCCCCACAATCCCAAACTGGAGTTCAGAGCCAGTCAAGACCCTCCTACCCACCAGAGCAGGGATGGGCAATGACATAGGTTTGGGGGAGAGGTAGCGTCTGGACTTCCGGATGGCAAACTTCTCTGTGGGTAGAGATTTCCCAGCAATCTTGAGTTTCAGGCCTGGCACAGCTCTGTGGAAGAGATGAGGAGGGTGGGGAGAGGGCGAGAAAGTGCTAGAAAGGACAGAGTCCCCAGCCTCTGCTTGGACCCTCACTGGGCCTCAGTTTCCCCATCTATATGATGAGAGTGTTGGACTCATAGCCTGTGGCTATGGCCTTATTTCACAGGCCCTGCCCCAAGACCCGAGCACTTCCTAGGGCTAGGCAAGGGGCTCCTCCGAAGAAGCAGCAGCGGGCAGAGGTGAGAATGTACACAAACCCCCCAGGCCTGCTCTGCCTTTTAGTTGTCCCTCTCCACTCCTAGCCCCATTTCCTAAGGGCCCAGTGGAAGTCTGACCCTACTTTCACAGAGGAGATTAAAACTCATAAAGGGAAGGACCTGCCCAAGACCACACAGCACAAACCTTTCATTAACTTTGGCCACGTGAGTTGTGGCCTCCTCAGCTGTTCCCAAGGGTACGGTAAAATGTGGTATGCAGCTGGGCAAGCCTCCACATCTGGGGCCTCACCCACCCAGCTCCGCCTTACCCTCGATCCCTGCCATAATCATGGGGGTATGGCTGTGACCTTCAGAACCTGAGCTGTCCAGGCCCAGCAAACAGCTGGACCTAGTTGTGAGGTCCCCCACCAAACACCTCCCCTGCTTATTCACTGTGGAACATCCCTGGGCCTGCTTTCTCATCCCTAAAATGGAGACAATGATATGAAAGGGAGAAGTTGTTACCCCCAAATATGCTTCTTAGGCATAAAGATTATTTTAGGCTGATTATTTTTAAGAAACAGCAGACACACAAAAAGCTCTGAAAACCTAGTAGAAGTTACCTTTTTGTACGAGACATTTACATTTATAAGGGAAATCTCCATTTGTAAGATTATCTCTCTCTGTACCAAGAAGAGGAGGATAACTAAATCTCTAGAAACTTATCAGTGGAGAAGGCAGAGACTTAAATCTGCATAACAACCACATACCCTCTTTTACCTGAAAACCTCCCACAACTGGCTCCCTATGCCCCCAAATCTTTTGTCCTTTAGCTGGAGATGGCACTTAAGGTAATGGCTCGGGCCATTTCAGAGAGTTAACTCAGTTTTCCTGAGTCTCTCCCATGTATACAGGAGTTATTAAACTTCAGTTTGCTTTTCTCCTGTTAATCTTATTATGAGGGTCTCAGCCAAGAACCTAGAAGGATGGAGAAAAAATTACTCTTCCTCCCCCACAGATTCTTACCCTCACAGATCTTCTAGAAGAGTTACATAAGATTGAGACACAAAGTTACTCAGTAAATGATAAACACTCTGTGACTGTGACAGCCCAGGAAGCTGGGGTTACCTAGCATGTTGCATGTTGGGGCCAACCCTCACCGTGACTGGAGGAAAGCCCTAGGCTCCATCCTCAGCCTGCCATGGCTGAGGCCCTGCTCTAGGCCCTTTGCAGAAGGCAAACACAGTAGTGCAGATAAGAATAAAAACAGCCGCCATTTATTGGCTCCAGGCCCTACCCCAGGCTCTTTAAATCTGTTCTCTTTGATTCGCAGAACAACACTGCAGAGGGCAGAGGTGGTTATTCCCATTTTACAGATCCTGAAATTGTCCAAGGTGACACAGCTAACAAATGGCAGAGGCTAGATTTTATCCTGTTTATGTGATTCCAACTCTGCTTTTCTGAGTGGATCAGGTTAACTCAGCAGAAGGAACCTCTCTGGACCTCAGTGTCCACATCTGTCCTACGCTCCAGGTGAAAGAGGTTCAGTGGAAAGAATGTTGACAAAACCACTTTTGTGAAAGAAAACCTCTGAATGGATTCAAAGGGCTCTCACCAGCGGCAGCAGGAGGCCCCCGGCTATGGGAGGGAAGGACAGGCACGTGGGGTGACTGTGGGGGAGTGTCAGGGAGACGACAACTCCACCACCTCCCTCAGCTCAGGCTGGCTGTGGGCAGGGCCTACGACGGGTTGCAACGGTCGGACCCACCTGAACAGCTCCACTTCGTCATCCCCGAACGGCTTGTAGTCCTCCTTCCCAAACATGCTGAGGTAGGCGGCCTTCATGTAGATGTAAGTGGCCTGTGTGAGGCAGAGCAACAGTCAGGTGTGAGCAGCCTGCCCTCCAATCGCAGTCCTGAACTGGCACCAGTACCTTACTGGAACCTCACTATGGCCCAGCATAGTAGCTGACATTATATTATCCCCAAGCCCCAGGGGAGAAACTGGGCGAGGAAGCCGAAGCAGCTTGAGGATTTGAGCTAGGAGTTAAATCCACGATGGGCCATGTCTAAGCACTCTCCACTCTGAAGTAGCAGGGCAGACTCAAGCAACTAGAGGATGCACGGGGTGGTGCTGAGGATACGATGGAGACACAAAGACGGGGCAGCACGGGCTGCAGGGAAGCAGCCATTTCAGACTGGGCCCTTGAACGCCAATGGGAAGATTCACAGAGACAGAAAAAGGACCTTCCAGGCAAGGGGAACAGCCTGATCAAAGCCAGGGAGGGCAGAGATGTGTGTACGTAGGATACAAATCACTAGCATAAAGCATGGGATGTATACAAGAAGAGGTGTGAGGCCAGAAGAATAAACAGGGCCCTGGGTCAGGGCTCAGCTCAGGGCCCCTTGGTGAAACTGCCTTGCTGTGTGCCAGGCACTCTACATATATCACCTCACTTGATCCCAAAGACAATGCCAGAAAGGAATCTGTACCCCACCTCTACTTCCTGGGACAGCAGAGCTGCTAGGAGCAGAGCTGGGAGTGACCCCAGGTTTGTGTGGCTTCAAGGGTCTGCCCACTGGATCCACAGCTGCCACAACCACCCCCCCACCCCCTCACCCCCCACCCCCGGCCAAAGATCCATCCCTGAAAGCCGCTCCCCTTTGCCTGAAGTCCAGTGCCAGGGGAGTCTGGCTCTGTGCTGCCCACCAGTGGCCAAGTCTTGAACCACAGCTCCTGCCACCTGGGGCAGCTACCCAGCAAACAAGTGTAGCGGGTGGAGGAGGAAACGGAGCAGGACATCCTGGAGTCTAGTCTTAGGAGAGAGAAGGTGGGAAGCAACCTCCACCTGGGAGCCCCACCCATGCTGAAGCCCAGGGCTACTCCCAGTTCCAGTCTGCCCTCAGCACCGCAGTCTGCCCTTCACAACATGAGGAAAAGCTGGTCTTTGTGGGGTGTGCTGAGAAGAAGCTCCCCTCTGTGAAATCTGTTCCCCATCCCATCTGTAACCTCCCAGTGTCATCTGTGCCTTCTCCCTCTCCCCGGCCCTGGTAGTGAGCCACCAAGCCCTCATGATTTTACCTCCCATATAGCTCCAAAATCCCACTGGCCTTGCCCTAGCCCTCACCTCAATTATTGCACCAGCCTCCACAGCATCTCCCTGCTCCGGGCCACCAGGGATGTCTTTCTGCTGTCCTAGTTCACATGGTTTCCTAACTGATCTCCTGCTCCCCTCCTGGCCCTGCAAGCCATTTTCCACACCACCTGCCACTCTGACCTTTTAGAAGCAGATCACATCAGTCCCTCCTAGACATCGTCTCACGGTATCCCATCACACTTAGGAGAACATCCAAATGCCCTGTCATGGCCTGTGAGACCCTGTGCGGTCCGCCCCATTTCCTCTCCAGTTCCCCTCCACTGTTGCCCCCTCACTCGTATCACTCTAGCCACACTGGCCTCCGGGCTGCTTCCAGAACACATCAACTCATGGCTTCAGCTTCCTCCCCCTCTTGCCCTAATATCTACCAACGCCCTCTGCCTGGACCGTTCTTCACGGAGATGTCCACATGGCTTGCTCCTTCACTTCATTCTGGTGTCTTCTCATAAAGACCTCCCCTGACCACACTGTTCATCACGCCCTGCACCCATACCTTACCCGATTTTTCTTCATCGCACTTGCTGGAACCTGACGTTATCTTACACTGTACATCACCTATTTGTGTGTTTCTTGTCTCTCTCTCTTCCCACTAGAACGTGAGCCTTGAGGGGATCTTTGCTTGGTTCACTTGTGTATGTCCTGCCCTAGAACAGGACCCCGGCATGTGAGCGTGCCCAGCGACTGCAGGAGGGATTTCTTAAAAGCACAAATCTAAGCCACAAGCATGGGCTCCCCCACTGTCAGACTGAAGCCCAAACAGCCACTCAGGGCCCTTGTGACCTGCTTTTCTGGCTCCTCCTCTTCTGGCCACTCTTCCCCATCACTCCTGGAACTCACCTCAGGCCTTTGCCTGTGCTGTCCCTCTGCCTGGGGTGCCATTGTCCTTTCTCTGCCAGGCTCGTCTGCTGGCTTCCTCTAAGAGCCTTCTCCTACTCCCCCGGGACAGCGCACCCTCACTGAGTCCACAGGAATTAGGATGGACGCAGTGACCTAGAGTTGTGAGACCCATGGACATCCAAGTTACCAGGGGATGTGACGGGGCCACACTGGTGGAAAACTGCAGCCACCTTCCCTGATGGGACAGAGTTATCTGTTTGCCTATTGAGTGCACATATTTATTTTGCTGGATTATTCTACCAGGCTCTGTGATATCACAGTCCTTGTCCTCAAGAAGCTTACAGCGAGTGGCTTAGAGGGGCACGGTCCCTCCACAGTCCCTCTGCACTCCCACCCACAAACCCTACGCCCCTGCAGTTCTCTCGGTTTGGGGAGAGAACTTCCACTTTCTCCCCTCTGCCACCCTAATTCCTCCTCCTTCAAGGTTCAGTTCAGACATCTCCTTTTCCAGAAGCCTTCCTTGTCCCCTTGGCTGGGCTGCCCAGGGATGCCTCTGAGCTCCCCGCAGATTCCCCCGTTACAGCACTGAGCACACAGTTGTCACCATCTGGTTTCTGGTCACCCAAGCTGCGAGTACTGCGGGAAACGTGACGGGCCCAAAGGGACGACTCGACATAGTACAGGCAGGGAAGAATGCTGAGCAGAGGGATCGGCACGTATGGCAGTGGCCACAGGCCAACTTCCTAGAGCTGGAAGTTGGTGGACTCCGGTGGCCAAGTGCTGGAGATTAGGGATGAATGAAGCCCCAGAACTCGGGGTGCCACAACCCCTATTTTCACAGGAAACCCTTCTGAGGAAAGTGTTGCAGAGAAAGAGGGGCTGACCTCCCCAAAGTCACAGAGCTGGAGACTGAGCCAACTCAGGAAGCCAGACTCCCTGACACCTGGAGGCCTCGTCCTCCCTCTGCTCCTCACAGCAGCTGTGTGGCCCAGCAAAGTCACACACCCTCTCTAAGCCTCAGTGCCCCTCCTGGGCCTGACGGAGATAACGCCTGGGCACACAGAGCTCCGTGAAAGCCCACTCCTCCTGCGGGCCCCACCTGCCCACACCCAGAGAGCTCCCTTTCAGCTTGGGCCCCAGGTAGGGGGACTGAAAAGGGACTTTCATGCAGGGGTGGGGGAGAGATGAGAAATAGGGATTTAAGGTCATTGAGACACAAGTGCTATGGATTTGACACTACCAGATGCTCTGTGAAGATCTAGATGACTCTAAGACCCTTGGTTCGGAAATCTGTGCTATGGTTACTATGATGATAATGCCTGATACTTATTTCATCACTTACCATGATGTTAAAAGCTGTAAGATGCTGCGCTGAGCATCTGTTTTGTTTCGTTTTGCCTACATGGCATCTCTTTAATGCCCACCCCCATCCACACTTATTCTGGGGCATCACCTCATTTTTCTTCTGGGGAACCACCCATCTCCTACTCCCAATCCATGAGGGGTCCTCCCACCCCTGTTTCCAGGCATTGACTTGTGATCTATGCCAGACCAATGAGGCTCTATCCAGGGACTCTGGTTGAAACCAAAGGGAAGATGTGAGTTAGGGGCAGGCAGCCCATAGCCACCCTGCTGGCAAATGGAGGGAACCTGCCTGTACGACAAAGATGTCATAGAGGAGAGCACAGTCCCAGGTGGAAAAAACAAGCCCAGACGACATAATATGAATTCCTGAATTCAGCCCTACCTGAAGTCAGGTGTGCCTAGAATTTTCGGTTATATGAACCAATGAGCCTTTTATGTTTACACCCGCATAGTCAGGTACTATGTCCACTAGCTCCATGTGACTTTTTACATTTAAGTTAGTTAAAATGGAATAAAATTGAAGACATCCAGTTTCGCAATTGCAGTAGGCACATTTCGAGCGCTCGGTGTGCACGTATGGCTAGGGGCTACCACATTGGACAGTGCAGAAATAGAGCATTTCCGGGACTTCCCTGGCGGCGCAGTGGTTAAGAATCCGCCTGCCAATGCAGGGGACATGGGTTCGAGCCCTGGTCTGGGAAGATCCCACATGCCGCGGAGCAACTAAGCCCGTGCACCACAACTACTGAGCCTGCGTGCCACAACTACTGAGCCCACATGCCACAACTACTGAAGCCCGCGCACCTAGAGCCCATGCTCCGCAACAAGAGAAGCCCGCACACCGCAAAGAAGAGTAGCCCCCGCTCGCCGCAGCTAGAGAAAGACCACGCATAGCAACGAAGACCCAACGCAGCCAAAAATAAATTAATAAATTAATTTAAAAAAAAGAAATAGAGCATTTCCACGGTAATGGAAAGTTCTGTTGGGCGACACTCATACAGACCATGTGAGTCACAACACACTTCTGTCCCTTGTGACTAAAAATCTCGACACACTCTAGTTCTAAAGGTCATCTGTTCCTCATGGTCTTTAGTTTTTTCCAACCCTGAGGCCTAGTAGAATTTGTGGTTTTGGTTAAATTCCAGCTGAGACATCTGCGTTCAGTTAGGGGTTTGGCCCTTGCTCTGGGGGCTCATGGCCAGTGTGGGTTGGCCTGGTCCCCCCGTGCCCCCAGCACATGGTGTCAGCCCACCTTGGACCAGGAGTTCTCCTTGCTGAGCAGGTCTGCGTAGAAGTAGGCCATCTTCCACTGGCCCTTGTAGGTGAAGCACCACATCAGCTCCCAGTAGCACATGTGGTGGAACTGCTTCCAGTGCTGCTGGGCCTCGCAGCACTCCTCGAACCGCCGGATGGCCTGTGGGCACCTGCCGGTCAGCCTCGGCGGGCATCCCCTGGCCTGCCCCCGCCCCGCTCTCTGCACCCTCTGTCCCCGCCCAGCTCCACAGTAGCCCCAGCCTCCTGCCGTGCACAGCGTCCCAGCCCTGTGCCAGGCTCGGGGAGGGGGCGAGGGGCAGCATCGGGGAGACAGGAGTTGTGGCCTCCAGTCCTGGTTCTACCGCCTAAGTCTTACACGACCTTGGGCCCAGTTACTGCCCCTCCTGGGGACTCTGGTCTTGCAGCACAAAATGAAAGGGTGGGACAGAGCTATAATAGAGGGATAACAGGCAGTGGAAAGTGCTAATCTTAAAGTGATATAATAATAACGTCTATGCCTCAGAGCAAATTCCAAAGGTTCCAGAAGCCCCCACGAAGTGACCTGGACCTGGGGCATCTGTCCTGCTGCCTGAGGAACCACAGCCAGGACCAGCGGGAGACGCCAGAACTCCAGGTCACGGAGTCCGTCCTGGGCCTTGGTTTAATGCTGGGGATTCTGCCCGGACCGTGACCCGCCCCTCTCTCACCCCTTCGACGGCTCCCTCCCACCTACAGAGCCCAGACTCCTTAGCCAGACCCTCAAGGTGCCCGCTTCAGCCCCTGGCACCAGGTTCCAGCCTGTCACCCTGCCCTGGACAGCGGATCTTCCCACCCCTCTGCCTTACTCAAGGATGCGGTAGCCCTCCATCTCCCGTTCAAATCCTACTCACCACAAGTGCCAACTCCTCCCTCGTCTTCCCAGACTGCCTCAGTTGGAAGTGCCTCTCCTGGCCCCGCTCTCCCGTAAGTCCTCTCTCGGGGCCCTCCTCCCAGTCTGCCCTGTCCCTGAGTTCGTCTGTGTGTATCTGTCTTCCTACTGGCCTGGGAGACCCGAGGGCCCTCCAGCACCGGCTCCGACCCCCATTACTCACCGTGTCAACATTGCCTTTAATGGCTTCAATCCGCCCCGCAAAGAACAGGAAGATGGCGCCCTGCAACAACACGCATGTGGGTCCGTGTGGGTCCACAAGGCACACGTGGGCTGGGAGTATCTGCCAGGAGGTAGGGCTCACCTTAGGGTATCGCTTCAGGTAGGGTCTCAAGAGCTTCTCTGCCTCCGCGATGTTGACGTTCCCAGTGCCTGAAGGAGGTGGGGGGACAATAGGACACGTCACCATCCTCCCTGGTGATCCGCCTCCCAGCAACCTACCAGGGGCTTCTCAGGGTCTCCGTTTCCCCTCTGTGAAATGGGGATGATAACTCTTCTATCTCCAGGGTGATGTGAGGATTGAATTAGACAGTACAGCCTACAGCATCCTCACACCCTCTCTGAGGTGGGCATGACCCACCCCCATTTCACAGATGAGAAAACTGGGGCTGGAACCCAGTAACAGTGTGAGGAAGCGAGTGGTCAGCAGGCCAGGCCCCAGGACAGTTGACTCAGCTCTGCTGTTTCTGGTTTCAGTGCCCCATCCCCAGTCCTGGGGGCCCGAGCAGGGTCTGCAGCCCCTTGCCCTCTCACCCCCTGCCCTTAGAGCCAAAGCCCAGAGGCCCCAGCACTCGCCCCGAGCGCACTCCTACCGAGCACAAAGGTGAGGAAGGTGTGGTAGCACAGCAGCAGCATGACACAGAGCACGGCGCGGAAGCTGTGCCCTGACGCCCCCTCCTCCAGCTGCAGCAGCCCGTAGTCCTGGAGGAAAGACAGGAACTGGCTGAGGCCAGCAAGGCCTGAGCTCCCCAGAGTCCTCCACGGGACCCAGGGAGGTGGGGGGGGCCTTGGAGGTCACTGGACAGGTGTGAGGGCAATGCTGCCACAGAAGGGACCAGAGAGTGCTGGACTCAGAGTCTGGAGCCCTGGAGGCCGGGTCAGCTGCTCCCAGGCTGTGCAACCTCGAACAAGGGGCTGCCCCTCTCAGTGCCTCAGCCATCTTCCTGAGGGCAGGGGACACCGCTGCCACAGCCAGGGCAAAGGCATGGGTGTCCCCTACCTCCTCAATAGCCCCTTCCCCATTCCCCCCTTTATTCACTTGCTCAGTCCCCATAGTGGGCACCAAAGCCCTGAGTAGCCCCAAGTCTGGTGGGGGAGTAGGAATGACAAGGAGGCAGATAATCCTAACCACAGGCTCAGTGCACAGACAGGGCTTTCGTAAGATTGCTCAGTTCTTGTATTAATTGTTATGATTATGTTCTGATCGTGCCACATAATACGGGTTTTCTGTGTAGTAATGTTTCCTTTAAATAAATTTAAGTAAAAAATATGAATCACATTTGAGAAAAATGATACATAAGTAATAATACAGAGGTGTGTGGACATGGCAAAAATCAGGAAGGGCTGGAGAAAGTCCAAGTTGGAGAAACATTGACCTGATGTAAAAAAAAAAAAAAAAAAAAGCCCCTTGTTTTACAAAACAAAGAGGCCCAGAGGAGGGCGGGCCTTGCTCAGACTCACAGGGAGAAGGGGATGAGGCTGGACTGACCCAGGGCCCCTGACTTCCAGGTTAATGCTTCTTGTACCACATCAGGCCTCCTCCACCAGGGAGCCCTCCCTGATCTGCTACCTGGCACTCAGGTTCCTGCCCTCAGTAAAGCCTCTGGGTGCTTGAGTCCTCTGGTTTCCACCTCAAGGCCCAATGCACAGTAGGGCTTCCCTTGGGCATCTCCCAGACCAGAAAATGGTCCCAAGGGAAGGGACTTGCTCAAGGTCTTCTGAGGGGAGAAGGACCAGGTTCCTGACACCTACCAGGCTCAGAGAATATGGTCCCAGGCTCCTGAAGGACCCCAGGAGCTGCTCTTCACACCCACCCTTACCCGAGAGCCTCTCTACCCTGGGAAGGACCTGGCAGGGATCAATGGCCTCATTTGCAGGAGAGGAGACTGAGGTCCAGAGAGGTCTGAGCCTTGTCCAAGGCCACACACTGAGGGGGGCTAAGCCAGGACTGGCACTCAGGCCCCGCAGCCCCTCAGCCTCACCCTGTCCAGCTGAGCTCCAGCCCTGGGGCTGAGCAGGTTGAGATCCCCAGAAGGAAGGTGGTTACCTTGTTTCCTGAAAACCCCACAAACTCTAGCAGCCGCAGGATCCTGGTAGGAAGCATGGACAGCGTCTGCAGGAAGAGGCAGGTGGACATGTGAAGGGGTGGGGGCTGACCCTCCCAATCTCCAAGCCTCCAGAGTCCTGGGGGTAATCCCAGAGGTGCAGGCCCTGTCTCTGGAATGCCCATGAGGAGACCCTAGGTTTCTGAAAGCCAGCTTCCCCAGATAGAGGCACTACAGAGTGACAATTAGGAGCAGACTGCGTCTAAATCCTAGTCTCACCACTCCCAGCTCGGGCAGCTACATTTCCTCTCTCTGCCTCAGTTTCCTCATCTGTAAAATAGGAATAATAATAGCCCCTACCAGATGGATCAAATTAATATATGTGAAGCACATAATAGGGCCTGCACCTAGCAGTTAGCTATTGTTATTACACTGAATCCCTACTTTGTAACAGGGGCTCTGTCATTGCATTTGATCCTCAGAACAGTCCTGCAAAGAAGGGATCACTAACCCCTTTCAACAGACGGAGAAACAAGGCACAGATAAGTGACAGGATATGTCCGAGGCACCACAGCTCATCAGAGGTGGAGCCAGTTCTCGAACCCCAGACAGTCCAGCTATAACCTGCTAAAGTATCTGATGCACTTGGCAGCTTGTATTTCCCAGCACTTGGGCTGGGATCACTGCTCCCATTTTACATAGGGGAATCTGGAACCCAGAGAGGGGTAAGGACCCCCATCAGAACAGGCTTTGCCTAGAGGGGAGAGAGCCACCCCCTGCCACACTCACACTTTTGGGTAAGTCCCTGGCCACCCAGGGCCAGGAGTCTGAATCGTCAAAGAGCAGCTCCTCCTTCCAGGAGCAGGCACAATTCTTCTGAACCTCCCTGCCTCAGCTCACTGTTCCCTCTGCCTAGAATGCCCTTCCTGCCTGGAAAACGTCCTCCGCTTATGGATCCTTCCAGATCCAGCTCAAATACTATCCCCTCCATGAAACCTTCCCGGGCTCCCCCAGGAAGGAGTCCTGGCTCTCTGTTCCCTGTGGGTCGTCAGCTGTTTCCAGGCCTGTCTCCTTCCCTGCCACTGGTCAATGTTTAACCACCAGCCCTCCAGGGAGGAAAAGGCCCTGATATATTGTGTTTGTCAGTTTCTGGTGCTGTAAAGGCTGCCACTATAGTAGATTTCAAGCTTTCAACTTGCCTTGGGAAGAAACGCACAGAAGGGACTCTGGAGCCACGGCCAGCCCCCATCTCCACCCCAGCTGTGAGCCCCCAGGCTGGCCACGTGTCTGCTTCATCACTGGGGCGCGGGATAGTAGCTCGGCAGAGACCATGGGTAGGGCAGGGATGTGCAGGGGAGATTAATCTTGAACCCAGACACTGTGGATGTGGGAAGGGCATGCCCACTCACCAGGTTGAAGGCTCCCACACCGAGCTTCACTCCTCCTTCAAAGTGCCTGTGGTTCTCTCCCTTGCAGTACTGTGAGGACTGCACGAGGCTGTCTAGCTCCCTGCGGAGGGATGCAAAGCCTGTTTCAGCCACATTTGGGGGGCTGGGTCCTCTTCCAGCTGGGCCCAAGTTGCCCCTGTACTCCTAGCTGATCTCAGAACTCCCTGGCGGTGGATCTGTAACCATCTGGCAATCCAGAGAGCTGATATTCGAGGAATTTCTAGCCCCATCTCCCATCGTAATGACACACCGCTTGCTCTTGAATTTCAGCTATATCAGCCCTAGCACACCCGCCTTGTCCAACATCTAGGCATTTGTTCGTGCTCTGCATTCTGTCTAGAACAGTTTCTCAACCTCGGCACTACTAGTATTTTAGGCTGGATAACCGGATAACTTCTCTGTTCAGGCGGGGGCGGGAGGCCGTCCTGTGCATCCTGGGATGTTCAGCAGCAGCCCTGGCCTCTACCCACTAGACGCCAGCAGCAACCTCCCCCCGTGTGACAATCAAAATGTCTCCAGACATAGCCAAACGTCTCGTGGGAGGAAAAACCGCCCCCAGTTGGGAACCACTGGGTTAACTCCAACACCGCCTCCTTGAGGAAGTCTTCCTGGAGTCTCTTGGTTGGAATCCAACGCTCTTTCTTCTGCTCACCAATAGCTCAGAGTCCATATCCCAGTCTGTCTGGGGTAGGACAGGGGCTTTAAAGATGTACCTGCCTCCCTTCCAGGCCACGAGCATCTTGAGGGCATTCGCTCAGCAAACACGGACTAAGGTTTCTCTGTGCCAAGCACCGGAGGACAGCAGGGAGCAAAGCCATCAAGCTGCTGTCCTCACAACTCTCCCGCTCTTAGAGACAGACCCCTATCGAGTCACTGTGAGGATGAAGAGGAACCCTGGAGCCTGGCCTAGTTTGGCGTTCTGGGAAGGTTTCCTCAAGGAGCTGACATCTGAGCTGAAAACTGAGTGATGAGGAGTTAGCCTGGCACAAAGTATTCCTGACAGAGAAGACAGTGTGTCCCAGGGCCCTGAGGTAGAAATCTGGCATGTTTGAAAACCTGAGGGAAGGCCCAAATGTCTGAGGCACGGTGGGATGGGAGCTATGGCTAGGAGGACAGGGGGACCTCCCAGGAATGACTCGGAAGGACCCAGGACTTTATTCTAAGAGCAAGAGGGGGTCTCAGGAGTTGGCAGGGACTGACTGACCTGACAAGGTTTGTGCTTTGAAAACATCACTCTGGCAGCTGGTAGGGAGACTACAAGGGCCAGAACACAGTCTGGTTTCCCTGAACAATTCCAGCAGGACCCACAAAGTAGTGTGGTGTCCATATACTGCATGGTGTGCTATACCCCAGTAGTACCTGGAAATCAAACTCACCATCTCTTTGCAGGGAAATAGTCACATTAAGTGGGGAAAATAAAGATGATAGTCTCAAGTCAATTCAAGTCAACTTTTAATGGAAAAGGAGTTTCAATGCCAAAATTGGGGCAGTGGGGAGGGTTAATTATTTTCAGAGCTTTTCTGATTTTGGAATTGTAGATAAGGATTGCGGGACCACATTGGGCAGAAGTGCTCTGGACTGAGTCTTCAGTCTTTGCTCCATAAACACGGCCTATGTGTGGCCCAGTGCTGAGATGGCATGGAAATAATCTGGCTCTCGAGGAGCTCCCAGTTTGGAGAGGTGGTGTGTATTATGTAAGCATCATCCCTGTGTACTGGAGGGTTCAAGGAAGGCTTCATGGGGAAAGCGGCATTTGGATGGGGCCTTTACGGATGTGTAGGAGTCCTGCTGCTATTCTCAAAATGACTGTTCCTGTGTCTTTCTCCCACCCCCACCAGACCGAGCTGTTTGTACAGAACATGTGCCTTGTTTTCCCCTAGCTCAGGGTCAGGCACAGAGTCAGCTCTCAGGGGGACCAAATGAACGGATACACCCAGGGGAATAATATTCCAGAAAACTGAAGTCCTGAGGGTACAGAAATCTATCTGAGGTCACATAGCATTCTAGGTTTCCTGCCTCCAGCCAGTGCCCTCTACCTCCCACAAAGCAGCCTGAGGGACACAGGGCAGTAGATGCTGTGGCCTCAGGCCCCCCAGGCCAGCCCCACTCACTTGTAGGTCTGGTAGCTGTTTCGAACTTTGATGCCACCCTTGATGAAGCTCACCATGTTCTCGTCCTGCAGGGGGGAGAGATGCTAAGAGCCGGGCCTGGGTGGGTAGCCACAGGCTTGAGAGGGATCATACAAGGCTCTGGATACTGCCTGGCCCTCCCTGGGCCCAGCTTTATGAGGGGCCCCACGTGGGTGGGGTCAGAGGCCTCCCCACTCTACCCCTGGTACTTGAGATAAGGGTCTTTCTTGCCAAACAAGACCTCCACGATGCCCAGGGCTCAACCACAACCTCCTGTAGCAGGCTCATATGTACATATACTATGTGCGTGGAGAGAGGCCTGGAGGAGATGCTCCCACCGGTTAACAGTGGCGGAACTGTGGAGAAGGAAGGGAGACGTTCATTTTTTGATTGCTTGTGTTTTTTTACAACAAGCAGGTATTTATCACATTTGTAATTTAAAGCGCCAGTACCTGGGGACTTCTCTGGCGGTCCAGTGATGTTGACTCCGTGCTTCCACTAGAGGGGGCACGGGTTCGAACCCTGGTTGGGGAACTAAGATCCCGCATGCCACACAGTGCAGCCAAAAAAACAAAAAAGCACCAATACCTACAGTCCACCTGACAGTTCCACTCCCAGGTATACACCCAAGAGAAATGGATGAACATCTTCAAGAATGCTCACAGAATCACTGTTCATAGCAGCCAAGAACCAGAAACAACCCAGATATCCTTCAGCAGGATAATGGATAAACAAACTGGTATATTCATAGAAGGCAGTATTACACTGCCATGTACGGTTGGGTGAAGAAAGCAAGTCCCACACAGCTTGAGGCCTTAAGAAGCTCAAAGGCAACTAAAACATAACAATATGCTGTTCAGACATGAATAGGAAGCCGAGAAAACCATTTTTAAAAAATAGGGCGGGGGGGCTTCCCTGGTGGCGCAGTGGTTGAGAGTCCGCCTGCTGATGCAGGGGACATGGGTTCGTGCCCCGGTCCGGGAAGATCCCACATGCCGCGGAGCGGCTGGGCCCATGAGCCATGGCCACTAAGCCTGCGCGTCCGGAGCCTGTGCTCCGCAACAGGAGAGGCCACAACAGTGAGAGGCCCGCGTACCGCAAAAAAAAAAAAAAAAAAAAAAAATAGGGCGGGCAATGATAAATACAAACTCTAGGTAGTGGTTTCCCCTGGGGGAAGGGAGGCAGAGGGCAAGGAGATGTGCCAGCAGGGTTCTGTTCTCCGGTTGGGTGGGGGGTTCGTGGGTGATTATTATGTGTAATAATAGAGTAAACAAACAAGGGAAATAAAAGGCCAGTCATGGTGCAATTATTACAGTGATCCTAACGAAGAATTCAGATTAATCCAATTCTAATCATCTGAGCTCCAAAAAGACAGAAAAATCACTAACAAAAATAAACAGTACCCCAACAATAAAATTTATATGTGCCTCTCCACCCCAGTACACCTATTTACATGACGATTATATTTTATAATTATAATCCAGGCTTTTTGGTAAAATCATGACGTGATGGTTCTCATAATTTCCACTGTGGTGAGGAGCATAGGCTCTGAGTTGGCCAGACCTGGTTCAAATCCCAGCTCTGCCATTTGCTAACCATGTGACCCTGGGAAAGCGGTTCCTCCCCCATTAATCCTCCCCATCATAGGCCTGGGAGGTGCTGATTAAATAATACATAGAAATGTAGGTAAAAACAAACATGCAGGGGCTTCCCTGGTGGCGCAGTGGTTGAGAATCTGCCTGCTAATGCAGGGGACACGGGTTCAAGCCCTGGTATGGGAGGATCCCACATGCCGCGGAGCAACTAGGCCTATGAGCCACAACTACTGAGCCTGCACGTCTGGAGCCTGTGCTCCGCAACAAGAGAGGCCGCGATAGTGAGAGGCCTGCGCACCGCGATGAAGAGTGGCCCCCGCTTGCCACAACTAGAGAAAGCCCTTGCACAGAAACGAAGACCCAACACAGCAAAAATAAATAAATAAACTCCTACCCCCAACATCTTAAAAAAAAAAAAAAAACATGCAATGTGTATAAGGTATGTAAAAACAACATGCCTGTGATGTACATACAAAGCCTGGTATGTTGCAGGTTCTACAAGTCAAGTTCTTGAATGAATCACGTTTGATTCATTCAGACTAATCTGCTGAATGAATCAAACGTAAAGCAGGCTCTGTCACCCCCGTGACATGAAAACAGCAGGGAAGCAGCAGTCACGAGGTGGAAGCACATCCTGGTAGTGGGTGGGAACGCGTGTGCTCCGTGTGGAGGGGTAGGGCCCATCACCTCTGCCACTGAGCCTGCCCAGGGCCAGGAGTGTTGGGGTGACGGAGCCTCAGTCCTTGCCTCAACCCCAAGGGGGCTGGGCATGGCTGCTCTAGACCCTTCAGGCTAAGACGTGGTGATCCATCTTCTGAAACCCCCAGGCTGCTTGTACAAGAAGAGGGTTCCTACCTGCAGGAAGGTCAGGGCTGCTCTCTGCAGCAGGCACTCTGCGTAGCAGACCTCAGCGTGGATTTCCACTGCAGGGAGAAAACCAAAGCCCTGCGGCCTCCTGGGACTCTTGGCAGGAGGCTTGGGCCAAATCCTCCTCATCCCACTTCCCAAAAGGCAAAGGGAGCCTGAGTCAGCACCTGCCTGCCACCTCCCGAATCCCCATAACCAGGTTCCCTGGTGGCAGGCACCATTGCCCTGAATTAGCTCACACCCCCGACCCACCCCTGAGAACGTCAGCACAGGACCCTGGGCCTTGTTCTCTTGTCCTCCGGGCGTCACTGTAGGTGCTGTGCACCAACACCCCTACAGTGCTGGGATGAATGGATAAACCCAGGGAAGCCGCAGGCTGCAGGAGTAAGGAAGGAGAACGAGCACAGCCCGAGGAGTCAGGAAAGACTTCCAGAAGAAGACACCTGAGTTGGGCTATTTGAGTTGAACATGGGATGGAAGGATGAGGCAGGAAGAGCTTTCTCGGCAGAGGCCCAGGAAAGCCAAACAACTCAGGTGCCTGGGGGACAGCTGAGCCACAGAAGGTTGAAATGGGGTGGAGCAGGGAGAGATTTAGGGGACAGGGAAAGATGAGGGGCAGAAGTCTGGCTGTAAAGGGTCTTAAACACTGGTGGAGGCCTGCAGATTTGGTCCTGTGGGCAGCAGGGAGCCATGGAAGGTAGGAAGGAGAGAGTGGCACCATCGTAAGCACTGTCTCACACTGGAACCTTCAAAGGGCTCTCGAGGTGGGGAGGGCCATTCGCCCCTGCACTAAAGGGCCCCAAATTGCTTATGGTTGGCTGCTGCTGTCTCCAGGACTGCCACATGTGGTCACGGCACAAAGATGCCACATGGCTCTGGCGGCCCAGACCTTCTCTTCCACGGCCCCCAGCTGTTTCATCTCAGTGTGTCAGCCTCTAGGACCACATTCCCCGCAGGAGCACGTGAGATCACTAAGATAATTAAACCAGTAAACCTAACTGCACACACAGTCCTAAGCCCACACTGGCCTGAGGAGCAAAGTGCATGGACCTTGTGACAGCATTTTCTTACCCAATTTCCAGCAGGTAATACTGTCAGGTAAGTGAGTCTCACCTGCTCCCCCGCCCTCACCACCCCACCCCCACCCCCGCCACCTGAGACCAGTCCTCAAAAGGCCCCAGGTCTGACCCATCTGTGTCCCAGTGTCTAGGGCAGGGACCGGCCCCCTGGGTGACAACTGGGAGGACACCTGTCCCTTCCCACCCCTTCCTGGGCCTGGAACCGGGCTGCCTGGCGTCAGCAGAGTTGAGAGGACATCCCAGATGCCACACCTTCCGTGAATTGGTCCATAGTGGGGCGGTGCAACAGGCTGTTGAAGGAATCTGTTACAGAGTACTTCCTCCGGTGCCTGAAGAGGAAAACGGGATCTCAGGTCATTCAGGGAGGGTGAGCAAGGGGCCCGTGCGCCTCCAACAGCATCTCCTGCCCCTCCCGTAGGACTCCACACACTAAACTCCTGGCAACTCCCCCCAGTCCAGGCCTTCTCACACCCTTGCCCCTGCTGTTGCCTCTGCATGGAGCCCCCTCCCCCGCCCGCTCTACCCTGGCCAGTTCCTAGTCACCCTACAGGACCCAGCTCTGGCATCACCTCCTCCAGGATGCCTTTCTTGCTCCTCCAGCTGGACCCCCACGACCCCATGAGCCTCCCTGCATCGGGCTGGGATGTTACTGTCTGTGCCTGTCTCCCCGATCAGGCAGTTCAGGCGTCAGAGGGGCCAGGGTCTGATGATTCCCTGGGTGGCTAGTGCCCAGCACAGGGCCTGGCCTAGGGCAGGCAGGGGTGTGTCCCACTGAGGGTCTATTCATTCACGCCAGGCAGTTAACGTGTACTGAACACAAACTATGCACCAGGTCCCGTAACCGAAGTCTTCATTCAGTCCCCACAACTACCCTGTCATCACACCCATTTCACAGATGAGGAAAGTTTAGACCAGAAAGGGGCTTGCCCAAGGTCAGCGAGTTATTACGTGACAGAGCTAGGATTTGTCTTCTCCCAAGCCAGCCTGGCCCCTGGAAGCCCTCCGTGACTGGCTCAGACCACACAGCTCCTGAGGCAGTGCTAACAGGGATGGGTTTTAGCACTTGGGGATCCCTTTTCTTAGCCAAAAGGAGTAGGACTAATAGTGGCATGTTAGGCACTGGGATAGGCCAAGGTGACAGAAGGATGGGCCTCACAACCCCTCATCCCTGTCCACACCCCCGGCCGCGACCTCTGACAGAGCGACTGGGCCTCCTTCAACATGTTGCCAGCAAGCAGGATGTCCTGGGGGTCAAAGGTCATCATGGCCTGCATCTCCAGGATGGTGGCATACGTCAGTGAGTGGTACATGCTCTCCTTGGTTCTGCCAGAGAGAAGGGACACGAGAGCATAAACTCCTAGAACTCCAAGGTAGCTGACCCTGTGTCATCACCCACCGTTCCCTCCCCCATCCTGCATGGGAGGAAACACAGGTCCAGAGAGGGGAAGGGACTCGCCAAGGGCTGACCCTTCCATTGCTGCTCAGGCGGCCTCGGATCCCAGCATCTCTTCTTCCTGCTGAGTGGCTCTACGTGACTCTAAATCTGAGCCTCGGTTTCTCACCCATCCCATATGGACGGTAGCAGCAAGGCTGCCGTGAGGACTCCGAAAGAGCTCCGCAGTGTGTTGGCCTGAGGTGGTACTCCCCTGCGCCAGGGCCTGCCTCTCACCTGCTGCCCCACCTACTGCAGGTCCTGTCTGTGGGGTCTCTTCTCTCCTCAAGCCCCACCTCGGGCTTGCCCATCCTTGTTCCCTGGACCTCACTGACCTCGCCACCTCCTGCCTCTCCCCACCCCATCATCTGATCCTGTTGCTCTCTGGCTGAGCCCTCCTGTGACTTCCACATCCCATGAGACAATGCTGGGGGCCCGAGGTGCCACCATCACAGGCCCTGCCCACCTCTCCAGCCCAGCCCTCGTATCACTTCTGCTTCTGACCCACCATCTGGTCACAGTCAAGACTATACCACACTGAACCACACACACTCTCCTCGAGAAAAGCCCACATCTTCCCTCCTGCAGGCCTTTGTCCTTGCTGTTCCCTCAGCCTGAAATGCCCATCCCTTACCCCTGACTCATCTGTCAAGGCCCTCAAATGCCTCAAAGGCCACTGGGAATCCAGGGCTCCCTCCCAAAGGGAGCATGTGTCTATAACTGAGGCACAGGTCACACTGAACTTATACCAGCCGAGGCTCAGCTCTCTCCCAGACTGTGGGCTCCTCAAGGACAGCACTTGTGTGAGATTTATCTCTGACTCAGCACCAAGGTGACAGGGCTGAGCGAGCCGGTCTCAGGAAGCCTCCCCGTCCTGTCTCCCGGCTCTGCCACAGCCCCAGACCTTGCATCTAAAGGGTGTTGGGGGGAAGAGGGGTGGCATTTAGTCTAACACACGCAGAGAGCAACAGGCAAGGAAGGATGGGACCAATGCCAGTCCTCCTCTGTACGTGGGGAAGTCACAATGTATCTGGGCCTTGATTTATGCTTCTGCAAAATGGGGACAGTAATGCTGGCCCACCCGAGTCCATGTGGGTCTGGCTGGGGATTACCCTTGCCTGGCACACGGTAGATGCTGCAGCGATGTTTTGCTCCCTTCCCTACACCCCCTTATTATTTTCCAAACTCCTCAGTGCCAGGCTTATGCTGAGAACTTCAGGGGAGAGAGAAGATGACTAAGGTTTACAGACCATCTATTCTATCGTAAGACTTCACCTGTTCCTCATTCATAAAGCACCTCTGTAAATTAAGTTGCTTTTTTACTTCTGGGTGATTCTCAGGTGATATTATCCTTGGAAGTCAAAGGTTCATGAAGGAGAACAGTCCTGGCAGCTGTTGGGACACCTCCCAGGTCTCTGCTAGAACTGCTTATCTGAGGGCAGTGGCTTGTGGAAAGGAGGCCACAGTCTGCAGTGGGGTTACAGAACTCAGGCTTCAGAGTCTCTCAGACACAGGTTGGAATCCTGGCCTCGCTAGTCACCAGCTGTGTGATCCTCGTGAGCCTTGTAGCCTCTCTGAGCCTCAGGCTTTTCCTCTGTAAAATGGATACAATAACCCTTCTCTCCCAGGACTTTGGGTGGCTTAAGTAGGGTGCTCAGGCCAGGGCCATAACACCGATGTTCAATGAATGTGAGTCTGAGTCCCTCTGTGTCCTGCCAGGGTCAAGGGTCATTGCCCTACATAAAAACTTTCTCCCTGAGGAAGGGTTTCCCGGGCAGCACACAGACCCACCTCCCAGGTAACCCCCTTCCCCCAGGCCTCTCCAACTCTCATCCTCCTCGCCCCCAGGTCCCAGGCCCAGACTCAGCCACACTTGCCCAGCCCAGTAGGAGGGAGAGCCCCTCCTGGGCAGCTGGCAGGCGAAATGGAATTTCTAGTCTGAGGCCCAAGGCCCCGACAGGCACCTGCAGCTGGGAATCCTAGCCCCTCCCCAGCCCATGACATGGAAGCCCCCAACTCTGGTCTGGACTGGGATTCAGGGCACAGAGGTATAACAACCCCCCAGACCTCAGGCACCCCAAGTTTAGTCTGCACTCCACAAAGTCCTTGTTGTACATATGGCGACCAGACCCCTAGAAGCAACGATCCCCTCACCTCTGAGCTAGACCCACCTCTAGGACATGATGCCCAATGGGGTCTCACCTGCCAGGCCTAGACCAGCTGTCAAGATGGGGAGGGCACTGGAAGAGCCATCGGAAGAGCAGGGTGTTGGGACTGGGGACTCCTTGGCCACCTGGAGGTCTGCTAAGCCCAGCGGCCTCCAGCCCCTCCCTCCTCTGCCGGTAGCCAGGCTCAGGTCCTTGTCAGCTAGTCATCAGCCACCCTGTCCTCACCATCAGGACGGCTGACTCTGACCCAAACCCCACTGCTGTTTCCTGGGGACGCCCCTGCAGTCACAGCCTAAGGCCTTACTTCCCGAGGACTCTCTGGGCGAGGAGGCCCCCCTGCAGCCTGTCTCAGAGACAGACCTCCTGCCTCCAAGCCACTTTCCTTCACCCTCATGAAATCCCCCCACGCCTCTCAGACCCACCTCGCTGCCCTCCTCTCCAGCCCAACCACCTTCCGGGGGACTCATATCCCCAGTCCACCTTCCATCACCCTGCCCTCTCCGTTCTGGGACCATCCCCAGCCAGGCTGACTATCTGTCTTCCTCAAATACACTAGACCCTTGTTCACTGCCAGGCCTCGGCACCGGCTGTTCCTCTGCCTGGAAATGCCCTCTCCATCTGGCTGACTCCTTCTCGTCCAACCTCTCTCAACTTAAATGTCACTTCCTCCAGGAAGACTTCCGGGGCTGGCTGAACACAGGTGTGCGATCTGTGCAGTCACACGGGGCTCCATGCTTGGTTTAATGCTCTGCTGTCACCGTCTTGAAACCCTTAATAATTTTTGAACAAAGAATTCCACATTTTCACGTTGCAGTGCACCCCGGGAGGTATGTGGCTGGTCCTAAAGCCATTATTACTTGTTTCACTTGGTGCCGTGAGGAACCCTGCGAAGGGCCCACGCCCCGCTCGGTACTGCAGCCCCAGCACCCGGCCCACCGCCGGCCACAAGAGGGCACTCCTGAGGTGCTGCCGAGTGAACGGGCCCCAGGCGCCCAACTGCCCCGTCCCATGGGTCACACCTTGACCTCCCCGTCAGCCCAGAGGCCAGCTCTGCTTCTGGAGTCCTGCACGATACCACCCACCCTCCCAGCCACAGACTCCCCGCCTGCCGCCTGTGCGCTCTCTCCAGTCACTCCCACTGCGCCATCCCCCCACCTCCAGCCTGTCCTCTCTCCCTGACCCCCTAGCTGACCTTCCTCATACCAGCCACTCTCTTGTCAAAACCCTCACTGCTGGCCTGCCAACTCCTGCTGCCCTGGTTAGGAGCCGCGCGACCGCCTAGTTTCTCCGCGGCGCTGCCACTGAGCAAGGCAGGAGGAAGCCGCCAGCCACACGGACGGGCACGCTCTAACCGGGGCCCCCAGCCTCGGCCCATCGTGCCACTCATGAACTTCTGCCCAGTCCCTGCCACCTCCCCAGCCCAGCACCAGCCTGGCCCCTTCCTCTCAGCAGGGGACTTTGCTTCCTCCCCCAGAGGGATCTGGGACAGTGCAGGGGCACACCACCCTCCCTCGGCCCCACACACCTGTTCTACCTCCTTCCCTCCCTCCTGGAAGACGCGGCACGTGTGAGGTCTTCTGTGCCAGGGAAACTCCACCTGCTTGAGATCCAGGATGGCCCAGGAGGCAAAGTGTGGGTTGTGGAGCTGAATGGGGCTGAATGTGCATCCTGGTCCTGCTGCTTATCAACCATGACCATTTTTTTCATCAAATGAGTAGTGTAGCTACCATGTTCCAGAGACAGTGCTCAGGGACACACACAGCGTGAAGTAAAATAAACCAGAAGCTACTCAAAGAAGTGAAAAAGGGAAAGCAAATGGTGTATATATGGTGACATATATACACCAATCTGTATAAAACAGATAACTAATAAGAACCTGCTGTAAAACAAACAACAAAGTAGTATAACATGCAGGTTCTGGTGTTAGTTTGGGGGAAAGAAAAAAGAAAGAAGTGAAAAAGGGAAAGCAGAAGCTGGGGCGGGGGGAGGCTTGGAGAGCCCAGTTACTCCCCGAGGGCAAAGTGTCGGTGACAGTGAAACGAGACACCACGCGTGCTATGGGGAGCAGTGGATGACACTGACCCCCAGCATCCTTCACAGCTTCAGTGGCTGTGAATGGGGAGAGGAGACCATTTTTGAGCAAGAATTATTTTATCTAGACCAGTGGTTCTTAACAGAGATGGGGAGGTATTTTTACTGAATCTGCCCACCCCTCCCCTGACAGCTAGCAATTTCTGGAAACATTATTTGGTTGTCACAAGAAGGGATGGGGAGTGTGCTCATGACATCCACTGTTTGGGGAGGAAGCACTTCAACTCAAAAGAAAGTAAAGACCCTTTTCCGGAATGGGGCAGGAGTCAAGAGAAAGAGAGGTTACAGTGCCTCATGTGTGAGATGAACGGTGGCCTCACAGGAAGCCTGTTCTCTCTGTGGTGCTTCCTTCAGGGCAGGCGTTGCCTCTCGGGGGCCTGAGTTGCAGGACCCCTAGTAGAGGGCCCTCCTGAGGTGAGGGAAGGTGAGGCAGCCCCTCAGCGAGGAGGGGGCCGAGGGCGGCAGGAGGGCGTTGAGGGGGCAGTGGCAGAGAGGAGCCACTTCGGGACAGGTAGTGACCAGGAGGGAAGGGGAGCCGGGGAGCCTCCCTAAAGCACTGGGAGGGGAGCCTGGATGTTCGGTGATGGGGCAAGATGGGGCCTGGCCTGCCTCAGGCAGCGGCCCCACTCCCGAGCAGACCCGGCCCTGCCGTACCGCAAGCCGGATCCCCCCAGAGGGTGGGGATGAGGTGTGAGGACTTCTCGCGGAGGGACTACCGTACGACTCAGGACCACCAAGCCCTGGAGCTGCCCTGCTCAGAAGCTGGGCCACTGACCCCAGACAGGAGATCAATGGGTCAGTCAGGTCTAGAGAAACTGAACAGGCCTGGCTTGAGGCTTGGGGAAAGTCATCCCCCTACCCCAGCACTTGCTTTCTTCCCTGGGGACCTGGGGGAACCAGTTGTGGCAGAGGACAACCTAGAGCTGCAAAGAGGGGATCGGGCAAGCAGGCAGCAGACATGATTAGACCCCTGGCCCCTCACCCCTATCCCAGTCCCGGAACTCAGGCGGCCAGGGGCTCTCTGTCCAGACTGAGGAATGGAGGATTCTTCTCTGGAAAAGCTAACATCTGGGGCCCGCTCTCTGCCAGATCATCCAAAAGCTGATCCCACCAATTACAAGGCTTCTTGGCCCAGACCTTCCAGTTGGCCTTTGAGTGAATGTGCTCTTAAATACGACCAGACAGCCAGCCAGGGACCATTGGGCATTTCAGGGTAGCGCCCCCCGCCCTACCATGAGGAGAGTACTCCCCCCATTACACAGAAAAAGGAAACCTGGAGAAAGCCAAGATTATGCAGGGAAAGAATAAAATACTTTTAAAAGAGATAATATTCTGTGATAATAGTAATAACAACAATAAATACTTATTAGAGGGCTTGTTACATGCCAGGTCCTATCCTCAGGACACTCATATTTTTAAATATACATATAAAGAACACAGTGCACTCATAAACAAAGAATAAGATGTTTTAGGAAAAAAGGAACATTCAGAGAACACTGAAGAGTACTAGGGAATTAATCATATGATTACACACAAGAAAGAAAAGTCAGCGGATTTAATGATAAGGTTGAGGAGCTGTCCCATAAATCAGAGGAAAAAAGATAAAGAAATGCGAGGGGGGTGGTGTGCGGATAAATACCTTAGAAGAGGACTGATCCAGGAAGTCCAATACCTGCCTTAAACAAAGCCCAGGAAAGGGAAACAGAACGTGGAAGGATCATACGAGAGAATTTCCTAGAACTCAGTTTCCGAATAAAAAAATACCAAGAGGACTTCCCCGTTGACGCAGTGGTTGGGAATCCGCCTGCTAACCTGGGGACATGGGTTCGAGCCCTGGTCTGGGAAGATCCCACATGCCACGGAGTAACTAAGCCCGTGTGCCACAATACTGAGCCTGTGGTCTAGGGCCCATGAGCCACAACTACTGAGTCCGTGTGCTGCAACTACTGAAGCCCGCGCGCCTAGAGCCTGTGCTCGGCAACAAGAGAAGCCACTGCAATGAGAAGCCCGCACATCGTACTGAAGAGTAGTCCCCGCTCGCTGCAACTAGAGGAAGCCCGTGTGCAGCAACGAAGACCCCGCGCAGCCAAAACAAACAAAGAAAAGAAAATGCCAAGTAAAAAGACCTACATTCTGGCACATCATTGTGAAATTTCAGATTTGCAGGAATAAAAGAGAAGATCCTAAACATCTCTGGAGAAGGAAAAAAGACCCCATGCCATGTAAGAAGAATCAGGATTCTCCCGGCTACAGTACATGCCAGAAAACAGGACAGAAAACAACGCCTTCAAAATTCTGAGGGGGAAAGATCATATTCATGCAACTGTCTCTTTGGAAATTTCTAGAGGACATGCTCTAGTAAAATGAGGGAGGATACAGATATGAGAGAGAAAAATCCAGGCCAAGCAAACAGGGGAGAAGCAAAGGGGATTCCAGGAGCCGGCTGGAAGGTGGCCAGTAAACAGGCCTGTCCTCCAGGGGAGAGGTTTCCAGGAAAAAGAGGGACTGAGGGCTTACCTGATATGTCTGAGTATTTACGGAAAACCTCATGACTTGATGGAGTAGTTATAAAGAGTTCAGGATAAACGTATAGCGAATCAGGCAAATGAAAAAAACAAGACAATTATTAACTCCAGAAAGAAAATGTAATCTTATAATGTAAGACTTGTCTCTGCAATGAGCATAATTACATAGTTATAATAATGAAAATACTGATCACTGATTTAGCCAGATATTGTGATATAATGATAGGAGGAGGGAAGGGAGGTGAGGCAGGGGTATAAGAAAGCTAAATTCTTGTCAACCATCAGGTGATGTGTAAAAGCAAAAAGTAACAAGAGTGAATTTTATGGTATGTGAATTATATCTCAACTTAATTTCAGTTTTTAAAAAATTGAAAAAAGTGGTAAGTAAAGAAAGAGCACTCTAAGCATATTATTTAGAAATAAGGCAGGGACTTCCCTGGTGGCGCAGTGGTTAAGAATCTGCCTGCCAATGCAGGGGACCCGGGTTCAATCCCTGGTCGGGGAAGATCCCACATACCACAGAGTAACTAAGCCCGTGTGCCACAACTACTGAGCCTGCGCTCTAGAGCCCCAAGCCACAACTACTGAGCCCACACGCCACAACTACTGAAGCCTGCGCACCCTAGAGCCCACGCACCGCCAACTACTGAAGACTGCACACTCTAGGGGCCGAGTGCCACAACCACTGAGCCCGCGTGCTGCAACTACTGAAGCCCACGTGCCTAGAGCCTGTGCTCCGCAACAAGAGAAGCCACCGCAATGAGAAGCCCGCACACCGCAACTAGAGAAAGCCTGCGCGCAATGCAGCCAAAAAAAGAAATAAGGCAGTCAACACTAGAAGAAATGGCTAAACTACTGTCATCATTGCCCTAAAGCCTTGAGTAAAAGCAACTCAAGTCTTCAGTGCTTTGGAGGAAAATAACAAAAAGGGGCTGTTTTAGAGCTGGATTCAGTGGGAACAAGAAATCAAAGTGGAAGAAGCTGCAAGACCTGAGGGGAAGGAAGTCACAGTGACCTTGGGGAGGGCCTGGCTGTTCCTGGCTGTGGAATGGGGACCCTGAGCCATTTTTATGGGATTCTCAGGGGTCATAGTGACCCAGAAGGCCGAAGGCATTGAGTTACACAGGGTTCCTCTCACATAAAACCTCTGGTTCTCCATCTGGCATCCCCATCCCTACACTTACATGTGTGCGTGCACGTGCGCGCGCATGCGCACGCACACACACACACACACACACACACACACACACACACACACACACAC